>NW_027397066.1:11917849-11962969 GCF_003265705.2 Callorhinus ursinus | reverse complement strand
AGAGTCCATAGTCTCTCATGGTTCGTCTCCCCCTCCGATATCCCCCCCTTCATTTTTCCCTTCCTGTTATCTTCTTCTTCCTCTTCTTTTTTTAACATACAATGTATTATTTGTTTCAGAGGTACAGGTCTGTGATTCAACAGTCTTACACAATTCACAGCGCTCACCGTAGCCCATGCCCTCCCAATGTCTATCACCCAACCACCCATCCCTCCCACCCCCACCACTCCAGCAACCCTCAGTTTGTTTTCTGAGATTAAGAATTCTTCATATAGGGCGCCTGGGTGGCCCAGTTGTTAAGCGTCTGCCTTCGCCTCAGGTCATGATCCCAGGGTCCTGGGATCGAGTCCCACATCGGGCTCCCTGCTCAGAGGGGAGCCTGCTTCTCCCTCTCCCACTCCCCCTGCTTGTGTTCCTGCTCTCGCTGTGTCTCTCTGTGTGTCAAATAAATAAATAAAATCTTAAAAAAAAAAGAATTCTTCCTATCGGTGAGGTCATATGATACATGTCTTTCTCTGATCGACTTATTTCGCTTAGCGTAATACCCTCCAGTTCCATCCATGTTGTTGCAAATGGCAAGATTTCATTCCTTTTGATGGCTGCATAATATTCCATTGTGTATATATACCACTTCTTTTTTTTTTTTTTAGATATTTGAAATACTTTATTTTGATTCTAAACGAAAAGGAATGGGAATGACAAAGACAAACGAGATTTCACCACTTGATATTGTGATGGGACTATAGCAGTCTCGTATCTGAAACTCAGGAAGGAAACAACTGCGTTCCAAAACAGCTAAATATGCGGGTCCAAAAAATGAAAGTACTTCTTAAACTGCCACATTCACTCCGAAGCCCATTCATCTCCTTCAGCGTCCCAAAGATTAAGCACATGTTCTGCTCAGCCATATAATAAAGTGGCAAACACGCTGCACCACTGACATCACAGGACAGTTGCCTATAAAACTAGACTTTCTGACACTGGGCTCCAGCTGCACGTTCTCACAGGTCATCATCTTTATCCGGGAGAGCAGTTGTCTGAGCAACCTCTAGATCATGCTCGTACTGGGCTGCCAAAGCTGGGTCCATGACAACCTCTGGTGGGGCAAGAGTGGGCATGGCGACAAACTCCAAGTTAGGATCTCCAATTAGTTTTCTAGCAAGCCACAGGAAGGGCTTTTCAAAGTTGTAGTTACTTTTGGCAGAAATGTCATAGTTCTGAAGATTCTTCTTTCGGTGGAAGACAATAGATTTTGCCTTAACTTTCCTGTCCTTAATGTCCACTTTGTTGCCACACAGCACAGTAGGGATGTTCTCACACACTCGTACCAGATCTCTATGCCAGTTAGGCGCATCCTTGTAAGTAACCCTTGACGTGACATCAAACATTATAATGGCACACTGGGCTCGGATATAGTAGCCGTCCCGCAGCCCACCGATTTTCTCCTGGCCCGCCATGTCCCACACGTTGAACTTGATGGGTCCCCTGTTTGTGCGGAACACGAGAGGGTGGACCTCCACGCCCAAGGTGGCTACATACTTCTTCTCGAATGCACCCGTCAGGTGACGCTTCACAAACGTTGTCTTCCCGGTGCTGCCGACACCAACCAGCACCAGTTTGAACTGGACTTGGGGCTTTCCCTGGGCAGCCATGGCGCTGGTGCTTCCAGAAGCCTATACCACTTCTTCTTTATCCATTCATCTGTCTATAGACATCTGGGCTCTTTCCATAGTTTGGCTATTGTGGACATTACTTTATAAACACTGGGGTGCACGTACCCCTTCAGATCCCTACATTTGTATCTTTGGGGTAAATACCCAGTTTGCAATTGCTGGGTCGTATGGTTGTTTGCTGGGTATTCTTATATGATACTTACCTTGAATATTTGCCATAGCTTTCCTTTACATATTTTTATAAGGGCATTTTATTTTTTTATTATGTTATGTTAATCACCATACATTACATCATCAATTTTTGATGTAGTGTTCCATGATTCATTGTTTGCATATAACACCCAGTGCTCCATGCAGAACGTGCCCTCTTTAATACCCATCACCAGGCTAACCCATCCTCCCACCCCCCTCCCCTCTAGAACCCTCAGTTTGTTTTTCAGAGTTATAAGGGCATTTTAGAGTTGGGTTTATAAAAATTCTATTTTTGCCTTAAATTTCAAGATGATAATTGAACAATCTTACTGTCATCATCACCATCATCACCACCACCACCACACCAATAATCCACATTCATCCCATGCTTTTCCCGACATTATTTCCTGCATTATCTCATTGGATCTCATATCTTCTCTGTGAAGTAGGTAGGATGTTATTCCCATTTTATACAAGAAAAAAGTGAGGCTCAGAAAGGTGGGACTTTCTGCTCCGGGACTGAGGTAGAATGTTTTGCCATGAATCCAATCTTCTTGTCACTGGAAAATGTGCCCCATATGACTTGAAACCTTGGATAACATGAAAACCATAGATAGACACCACCATAACACGTCCTAAGATTTCATGTAATGTTTTCCTAATCTCCCTAATGATAGGGACTATTTATTGCCTTCTAAAGCCACACCAGGCACAGCACTAACCGTAGGAAGTACACTAAGCCATTTCATACCCTCCACATCCCTATGAAGTAGCTGTCATTACTAACCCCATTTTACACATGCACTCTGAAGAGTAGACAGGAGTTGACTTGCCCATGGTGCCTGGGCTGTTCACTAAATGCCAGAGCTAGGATTCGAACCTAGTTCCAGAATCTCCACCCTTTTCTCGCCCTCACCCCCACCCAAACCTTCTCTTCCTGTCTGGACATCTGAGCCTACCAACCACCCTGTCCTATATAGAGCATGACTCGGGGCATTTCCCTCTCTTTCCCCCCCGTCAAGAAGGGTTGCACCTGCTCCCTCCGTACAGTCTTCAACTCAGAGAACTTCAAATGTTAATTAAATGTGACCATGGGGTCCCTGGGTGGCTCAGTCCATTACGAGTCTGACTCCTGATCTCGGCTCAGGTCTTGATCTCAGGGTTGTGAGCTCAAGCCCCGCATGGGCATGGAGCCTACTTAATAAATAAACAAACAAATAAATAAATAACTTTGGGTTGACTCGTAGGACAATTTAGTTCTGGCGCCTACACTGTGTTCTGAGACATATTATAGCTGTCAGGCAAGCAGGTATGTGGGTAAGTACTGTCCTCCTTTTACAGGTAAAGAATTCAAAGCTCATATAATTTCTGGCTGGGAAATCTCCCTTGATGAAGCATCAGAAGACTCACATTTAAGATCTAAACTTTGTTAATGATCTGTGTGATCTCAGACAGATCTTTCTTACCTCTCTGGGCTTCTAGTATCTCATCCACAAAACAGGAATGCTCATTCTAGTCACAGAGCACTTCCAAGGACCAAATGCACGTAAAGGCTACTGGCAACGAGAAAGTGCTACATGGTTGACCTTTTCCATGCCCATTTATTGAGACCTTCCTTAGAGCCTCAAGTATGATTAAGCATTGGGCTTTGGAGTCTGACTTTCTGGGTTCACATCTAGCCTGTCCCAGTTCATGTTGGTGTCCTTGGGCACTTTATTTTCGTATTTTTTTAAAGATTTATTTATTTATTTTAGGGGGAGGGGAGAGGAAGAGGGAGAGGGAGAATCTCAAGCAGACTCTCCACTGAGTCAGGAGCCCCCCAGAGGGCTCGATCTCATGATGCTGAGATCACGACCTGAGCCGAAATCAAGAGTCGGACGCTTATCCAACTGAGCCACCCAAGCACCCCTTTATTTAATCTTTCTAAGCCTTGTTCCTTCCTTGTTTCCTTTTTAGAAGGAATCATAATAGCAGCCACTGTGCAGGATCATGGCGAAGGTGAAGGGAGATTATAAGACTATTGCGGAGTCAGCACTGGGCTGTTCTTGCTGTTGTGGTTATTATCCTCTGGTTTGGTTATTCCTCAAGGTCCTGTGTTGGACTATATGAAAAGACACAATCCCTGGAGAGGTGGCTGGAAAGGGAGGGAGAAGGGAAGGAAGATGATCGCTGAGAAGGCACTCTGTGTCATTCCTTTACCACTTGCTCTTAACGGCATTATTCATCAGGATATTTGGGTAGGAAATCTTAGATTAATGGCTAAGTTTTCAAAGTGAACATTTCCATTGGCCATTAAGGAGATTTCTAGGTCATCCAGAGAAGTTTTTTGGGGGGGAGTGTGCTGTCAGCAAGAGTCTGGCTCAGAGAGCTGCCAGATATGGGAGAATCGCCTTTGAGTGGGGGAGTCTATGCTGCAGATAGGTGACTGGATTTGATCTGTGTCACACAGACACAGATCCTGGAGACAGAGCAGGACCAAGGGAAAAATTATTCCGGTGAGCTCCAAGCCTGGTACCAATTTCTGGCTTCAGTGTTCATCTCTCTCCTAAATCTGTATACTACCCGTTACATATATACATGTATAGTTTTTTATTTTTTATTTATTTATTTTTTTACCAAGCTACATTAAGTTTTGTTCTGTTTTCTTTTTCTTTTTATGTGGAGATGATGGACTTTAATCAACCACTGAGCTTTTATGGACTTGGATAAAAGTGGGAAGCCGTAGGATATTGGAATTATTGGAATAACATATTTTCTCTACTATAAATGGTCATTAATTATTAAATGGATCATCAATAAATAACAACTTTTCAGAAAAGACACCAAATTTAAAATAATCTGAACTTTTGAAATGTGAAAAAGTGAAATGAATGAGCTTCTTGGATTTGAAGAAACAGGTAAGAGCTTGTCTTTGTTTGGCATTTTTAACTTTCCAGAATATTCTTTTCTTAAGATTTTATTTATTTATTTGATACAGAGAGAGATAGAGAAAGCACAAGCAGGGAGGAGGATCAGAGCGAGAGGGAGAGGCAGACTCCCTGCTGAGCAGGGAGCCCAACATGGGGCTCAGTCCCAGGACCCTGAGATCATGACCTGAGTGGAAGGCAGACGCCTAACCAACTGAACCACCCCGGCATCCCTCCAGAATATTCTTGTATAGAACTTCCATCCACTTGGGTCACACACTCAGCCAACACTCATCCTCTTCTTTTCTGGGTTTTCATCCACTGGCCTTTGCTGAAAAATAGTCATTAGTCTTCAGCAAAGAAAAAAAAAATTTAAAAACAAAGTACACAGAAAACCTAACCACCTCCCTTCAAATCAACCCCAATATTTGCAGTAGATCCAGTAACCAGCTCCCGGGATGATGCCTGTAATGACTCAGAAAATGGAAAAGCCCAGATCCCTTTCTCTAGTTTAAAACTCAGCCTTGCTTCTCCTGACTTTCTTGAAAATCAGGGGATACCCATGTTATAACTCAAGAACTCAGAATGGTTTTCTACAAATGCATTAAACATCAAGTGTTTCTTATAAATCCCCTGATGTGACAATGAATACATTAAAAACTCAACGATATACTACAGTCCCATAACCAAACACAAGACACATTTATCACCAAAATCAGATGTCAGGCTTTAGGTGGGATAATATCTCAAACTACCACGGCTCAGAATTTTCTTTTAGGAGATAGGGAAAAAGAGTCCTTGGGTTACAAATATCTGAGTCACAAACACCTTATATACACAAGTCAGCCAGGGCTGTATTGGTACGGAGGACACCATCTCACTGAGTGGCAGACCATCACACTGAGTCCCTGGGAGCCAGCAGTGCTTAGATATCAGAATCCAAAGATGAGGCACTGTTTTCACCTCGCATCTTCACAACAGGCCTGAAAGAGAGCTGCCACTCCCCCTATTATACCCATGAAGACCCATTCCATGAGCAAATGAAGCAGCATGCTCAAAGTCATACAACTTTAATAACAGAGTTGGTACTCTGACTCCAAGTTAGGATGACCAGTTGTCCCGTTTGCCTGGGACTGAGGGGATTCCAGAGTTGAGGGACTGTCAATGTTAACATTGGGACAGTCCTGGGCAAACCAAGGCAAATTGGTCAGCCTGTATACAAGTCCAGTGCTCTTCCTACTAAAAGGGACTGCTGTGAGGTGGCCTGGTCCTCCAACCTGTGTTAACAATATGAGAATTTCAAATGGCTAGTTAAAAAACAATCCTGTGTGCTCCCCCTCCTCAGCTAGTTCCATTTTGGTGGCCCACAGCCCTGCATCACAGCTGGTGATGCTGAACCAGGTTATGACCTAGATTTAGTTTGTATATCTAATCATTACCCTGAGGATTTTGAAAAGGTGCTTATTCCTAAAGGACTAATCATGGACAGAACAAAATGGCTTATACTTGAAACTCTGTGAAGATAGGAGGCTATCACATGGCAGCCCAGCTGGGATATCTGCATGCCCCAGGGGGGCTGTAAATTCTCTACTGACTTGCTGGATTATAACAAAGTACTGAACAGAAATAGTAATATATCCATCTCCTGACTGCAGATTTTATGAGACCGAAGAGCTATTGTAATGACCATTCAATTGGGGCCATACAATAAATTTATGGAGATGATTTCGCAACTTTAACTGGAAAGAATGTCTGGGTTGTTATAGATACAATTGGCATTGGCAAAACAATGCAAATCTTGCTTTCCTTAGTCAAGCAGTATAATCTGAAGATGGTCAGCATTGCAAGTTTACCGGTGAAAGAGCTCCCCAAAACTATTGGATTGGATATAGATCGCACTGTGTTGGGTATGAAATTCCAGGCTGATTTGTTGTAGGATGTATCCTTGACTATAATTAATACATCAAGGATTTAAGTCACTCTTGTGTCATTAGCAAAACTGGAAAAGCAAAATATCGAGGAGCCTAAAATGAGAGCTCAAGTTGGATGGTAGAGTTTGGGAACGTCTGGAGTCCCATTGCCATCACCGGTAAAATTGTCAAATGGTCGTGTTCTGTGGCCATCTGTGTAGGAGAGCTTTTTGCATGTACCTTCTGAGAATTTTATCTGTTTTGTGTATTAGAAATACCAGTGGCTGCCATCCTGAACTCACTCTTTGGTCTGAGCAGATAGGCTATCGGTTCCCTTTGGAGAGATTGTTGTTTGACTTAGGAATGAAAAACCTTTAACAACAAAACAAAACACTTCTGTAAGAAACATTTAAAGAGAAGATAGATATATCGCTTTATGAATTGCCCTATTAATTTTTTATAGTCATGAATTCATGAAAGGAATGAGAGTAATTGAACATTGTTAATTATTACACCACTTTAAAGAGTAAGAAGCAGTCAGTTTTCTTATCTGACTGTGTCTAAGAGGTAATATTATAAACTGAATCATGTTTCCTGGAATTATGTTAGGAGCATTTCAGTGATATTAACTGAATTTTCTCATTTGTTCAGACTATTTCCAGTGAATCTTCTTTATGGTTCCTTTAAATATTAATCAGTATATTCCAAAAACCTTTACACATTTTGAAATTTTCAGTGCAGAATCCTTAAAGACTGCCTCTTAAATCAAAAACAACAAAAAACCTTTTCTTTCTAACACTGTCCATGGACAAGCTACACACTGAATGGCAGGGACAGGCCTAGGTAAGGCAAATGTGACACCTAGCGAATTGCACGGCCCAGAGAGTGACGTCTCCCTAAATTTTGTGTCCTCGGTGACTTTTTAATTCACCCTCTCCTGACTCTGCCAAGTAGAACAGACATGGATAACACTCTTTCCCTGGCCCCGAAGTGTCCTATTCGTTTCAAGGTTTCTGATTAAAAAAATATATGTGTATGTCCAGTTTGGTAAGATTGCATGAATTTAATGTCTCACTTGGGTTAAATTAAGTCAAGAGGAAAACCCCATGTTGATATCTACATTTTCAAACACTTTGTCATTTATGAAGATTTCCATCTAATTCTACCAACTTTTTTTCTTCCATACATAATTCATTCAGATAAAATATATTTCTCTCAACTATTTTTTTAAGATTTTATTTATTATTTATTTGACAGAGAGAGACACAACGAGAGAGGGAACACAAGCAAGGGGAGCGGGAGAGGGAGAAGCAGGCTTCCCCCGGAGCAGGGAGCCCGAAGCGGGGCTCGATCGCAGGACCCTGGGATCATGAACTGAGCCGAAGGCAGACGCTTAACAACTGGGCCACCCAGGCGCCCCTCTATCAACTATTTTTTAAACTACCTATTAACATTTCTATTCAATTCAAAGATTAGATTCTATTTGAAACCCCAATACATCCCAGCTTATAGAAAAAACACAATTTTGGGGCGCCTGGGTGGCTCAGTCGTTAAGCGTCTGCCTTCGGCTCAGGTCATGATCCCAGGGTCCTGGGATCGAGCCCCGCATCGGGCTCCCTGCTCAGCAGGAAGCCTGCTTCTCCCTCTCCCACTCCCCCTGCTTGTGTTCCCTGTCTCGCTGTGTCTCTCTCTGTCAAATAAATAAATAAAATCTTAAAAAAAACACACAATTTTATTGATCTCTTCTGATAATTTCAAACACGTGGGTGAAGCCTTTGGAGGACACCTTGAAGAATATGTCTGGGCTCACAGTCACAAGATTGCTCCTAATTTCCAGGGATCAGAACAGTGAAGTGCCAGGAATGTCAGTGTTGAGAGTCTTTCTCCTGAGTCCTCAGACAAGCAAAGTGTGCATAGATGGACAATAAGAGTGATAACAGGGGCGCCTGGGTGGCTCAGTCGTTAAGCGTCTGCCTTTGGCTCAGGTCATGATCCCAGAGTCCTGGGATCGAGCCCCGCATCAGTTTCCCCGCTCAGCGGGGAGCTTGCTTCTCCCTCTGCCTGCCACTCCCCCTGCTTGTGCTCTCTCTCACATGTTCTCTCTCTCAAATAAATAAATAAAATCTTAAAAAAAAAAAAAGAATGATAACAGACATCTGTTATCCAAACACACCAACTCCAAACATGCACAGCCTCCCACTACATATAGCCTCTTCTACTATGGTTACTTTAAAAAAAAAAAAAAATTATTTACTTGAGAGAGAGAGAGTGCACATGAGCGCAGGGGGAGAGGGAGAGAAAGTCCCAAGGAGACTCTGCTGAGTACAGAGCCCCATGCAGGGCTCGATCTCATGACCCTGAGATCACAACCTGAGCTGAAACCAAGAGTCAGACGCTTAACCAACAGAGCCACCCAGGGACCTCTACTATGTCTACATTTTTAATGGAAATAAAATAAATGTAGCAAAATAGGGGATGGATAAGCAAATTATGGTACAATTACATGGTGGAATATTCTTTGCCAATTAAAAATGACAATGTAAAACTCTATTGACTTAGGGTGATGTTTGTAACATATTAATTGAAAAATTCAGGTCACTGCAGGGTGATAGCATTTCTCTAAACATGTATCTACTTCATTAGATCTCAGATGTCATCAGTTGTAAGATGGGTTATGAATTTATTCATCACTAAGAAGAAACATACTGCCAATTAAACCATGACATGTTGCTTTCTAAATACATTGATTCTAGACCTATCCTGATTTCAGAAATTCTAAAATGTGAAAAAAAACCTTATTAGCTGTGCATGTATGATTTATATGAAAAATGTGATTTACGTGAAAAGTGTGTAATATATACATAGATGTTAAGAGTAGTGACCCCTGGGGGGAGGGAACAGTAGTGACCCCTGGGTGGTAAGATTTATAGATTATTTGACTTTTGTTTTTTATTACCTGTATTGTTTTACATTGAAGAAATGGCAACTTGGCTAATAAAACTATTTTATTTTTTTAAAGATTTATTTATTTATCTTAGAGAGCGAGAACAAGCAGGTGCATGAAGGGGGTGGGGTGCAGGGAGGGGCAGAGGGAGAGAATCCTCAAGCAGACTCCCCGCTGAGCACAAATCCCAACACAGGGCTCAATCCCAGGACCCCAAGATCATGACCTGAGCCGAAATCATGGGTTGGAGACTTAACCGACTGAGCCACCTAGGCACCCCTAATAAAACCATTTTAAGGGAAAACTAACCAATCCCCCTCGTTGAGGAAGCTTTCATCCTGTGCTTCCTACCAGCCAGCAATGTGTGTTTTGCTCACGGAGCACATCTGGGTCCTTGACAATCCTAATCATGTCATCCTCAGTTCTCTTGAAAAATGGGTTTCCCAGTCAACACAGAGGGCAACTGTGAAGCAGGCAGGGTAATCAATTCTAGGCCCAAGCTGCAGCAAAGACCTTCCCCCTTGAACCCACAGGGAGTAGGCCATAGGCTCCATGAAGACAGCCCTTGTCTGTTTCTATCAATATTCTGTCACTAGCCTCGGGGACCAAGAAAACAACTGACTAATAGTGGTGACTAAATGAATAAACAATAAATCAGTTGTTTTTTTTTTAAGATTTTATTTATTTATTGGGGAGAGAGAATGAGATAGAGAGAGAGAGCATGAGAGGGGGAGGATCAGGGGGAGAAGCAGACTCCCCTCTGAGTAGGAAGCCTGACACGGGACTCGATCCCGGGACTCCAGGATCATGACCTGAGCCGAAGGCAGTCGCTCAACCAACTGAGCCACCCAGGCGCCCAAATCAGTTTTTTAATAGTGAGGCTGAAGTGGCCAGTAAAACCAAGTCTGGAAGAGGGAACTGGAATGCAGAGGCAGGAATCAAACAGGGTATCATGGAGACAGGAGCAAATGCTTTCTGAGTTTTTATGGCACACCCAGGGTTGAGGGTAAAGAAGACTAAGTTTTGCATCCTGGGATGAGATTCAGGGTGAACATGGATGGGGATGAAGGAAGGGACTTGCTGCCCTCTGCCTGTGGCTTCCATCTCTAGGTCTAAGGCTGCTACTGGAGTTTCAGTGTTTTTCAGCAAAGGGAAGGGGGAAAATGGAAAATCTGGGGCAAGTGACTTTGTCTCTAAGACAACCAGGCAATTGTATTAATCATGGCTGTTTACATCCCATTGGTCAAATCCAGACACAGCTGGGAATGTATTCTGTGGTCTGGAAACCAAGTTCCTAGTTAATAATGGGGGTTGGAGAATACTATTTAAGAAGAGGAGGAAATAATGGACACTAGGCAACAGTCAACAATCTCTACCATTCCCATTTGTGGGTTTTTAGGCTTTGTGAGAAGAAAGGGAGACATCCAGGGAGGACAACCTTGGCCCCTAGGCTACTGCCTACAACTCAACACCTACCCGCCATGACTCCCAGGAAAAGGACTGTTTCCTTGCTTATCAAGTGAAGGAGCGGAGTCACTGCTCTGCAGCCATAATGTTCCATAAGTTTTTCATGATTCTGTAATAAGTTATTACAGAAACGTCTACTTCGGTACTTTCATTGTGAAAGTATTTGACATGGTAACAGTCATGGGTGACACTGAAAAAATAACCCATCTTTACCATTATCCATCTGGCAACACAGACTCAATGACTCATCCCCATGTTCCAGAAAGCTGACAGCAGAAAGGACACCTAATGCCACCACACAGAGCTTCCTTCTTCCCACCTCGCCAGTTCAACCAAGCTGTGCCTGGAGAAGCTCCCAACTCCCATGGCCATGAGCCAGACGAAGTCATAAGACTGAGCAACACAGAGTAATCAGACTCAGTGGCTCCCAGAGGGGCTTTTCTCCCTCCAACAGCCAACATGGATCTTACTATTCTACCCATTCAGGGAAATTCTTGGAAGGCAACCGTGAGGAAACTGGAGGGATCATTGTGTCATTCACAAAGGGAGATTTACTCAGTTCCAAGTGAAGGCTTGGGTTGGTTATCCCATTTCTTCTCAGTCTTACCCTTTTCCAGTGTTCTTCTTTTGCTCTTTACACAGAAGACCATGTCTACTTCCAGCACGCTTTTCCTTCTGATTTCATCCACCAAGGAGAGCTGCACACCTTTATTATCACTAGAAAGCAGGGGTTGGGTTGGCAATGCCAAGGGAGGCTGTTATACTCCTGGTCGGCTTGAAAAATTAAAGTTACACATGTCAAATTATTAGACTTGGGGCAGTGGGGAGGTTGCAGGGGAGGGGAAGGGAGGTTCTGTTGATAATGTTCATCAATATCCAGCTAGGGATGGGACAACCCTGCTGGTTGGCAAGAGGGCCATCCCTAACCTGTTCTCCATTGCCCCCAGGGTCTCAGCTTCTAAACCAAGTAGGTTTGTCAAGGAATTTCCTCCAGAATAAAAACAGTTCCAACCTTTTTTTAATTAAAAAAAACCCCTAACTTTAATAGAGCTCTTACTATGTGCTAAGCACTATTCTGAGAATTGTACATCTATCATCTTGTTTAATGTTCAAAACAACTCAAAGAGGTAAGCACTATGACTACCTCATTTTATATGTAAAGAAACTGAGCTCTGTTCTAAGCATTTGACATGTATCAGGCCCATACAACAGACAGATCTGCACAGCCATGAATCTGAGTCTAGTGAGACGAGGAGGCAGGTACCACACTTGACGTGCCATCCACCATGAGCCATCACCACACACTTTGTTTACAGTAGCCCCCCGCCCCCTTATCCATGGTTTCAGTCACTCTAGTCAGCCACAGTCTAGAAGCAGATGATCCTCTTTCCGACCAGTTGTCAGCAGGTCAACAGTAGGCTAGCACTAGGTCACAATGCCTGCATCATTCACCTCACTCCATCTCATCACACAGGCATTTTGACATCTCGCATCATCACAAGAAGGGTTAGTATAATACAACAAGGTATTTTGAGAGACCACATTCACGTAACTTTCATTACAGTTAGTCATAATTGTTCTATTTTATTCATAGGTATTGTTGTTAATTAAACTCTTACTGAGTTTAATTTATAAATTTTACCATAGGTATGTATAGGAAAAAACATAGTATGTGTAGGGCTCAGTATTATCCCGAGTCTATTATCCACAGTCTCAGGCATCCACTGGGGGTCTTGGAACATATACCCCACAGAGAAGGGTGGGGAGACTACTCTACCTCTATTCCCAGAAACAGTAGTGGCCGCATCTGGCAATGATGAAATGACAGCCAAGTGTCCTCAGGACAAGAACAATTCCTCTATCTGACCAGTCTGTGGAGTAATTTTGGGTGTTGTCCTTGGCTAAGAGGCTTCCAAACTGTTTTCTTGCCCTCCTGGAGAATCTATAAGCTGTTGATACTGTCTAGAAATTTATTTCCAGCCAGAGTTGCATTCTGTTGTTGTGGCTGAGATCACTGGCTGATATTAAATGTGAAGTGCCTGATATATCACACATTAGTTTTCTCTTCTCTGCAGGTCTGCGTTGTGCATCAAGCCTTTAAATGGTGTTTCACATTTATGGACCTTATTAAGAATCACACATTGCGCTATGTTATCACATTAAACTCCTGGGAGGTCTCAAGGTAAATTTTCTTCTATAGAGAACAAAGGTGTTTCTCAAAGCTGAGATTCTTGCTGGAAGACAAACGGCACTATTTCTTCTTCAATATCTCCAAGGATAAAAAGGGGTGTATGAAGACTTTTGGCTTTTCAACAGATTGTAAGTTCAGACTCTTCTGGGCATCTATTCCCACCTCCCTCACCTATGAGACACACTCAGGATGATGATACATCCCGTTTCCAGCTGTCCAGCTCCCCTGGTCTTGGGATGGGGGTGCATGAGAGGGCTTACTGCCTTTGGCAGTGCATCACTTACTTGATTCTCTCTTCAAGCCAGAAGTGACTGTGGGTTTTTTTTTTTTCCAGCTTTATTGAGGTATGAATGACCAAAAAAACTGTATGTATTTAAGGTATACATGTGATGTTTTGATATACATAAACACTGGGAAACAATCACCACAATTAAGCTAATTAACGTATCACCTCACATAATCGTGTGTGTGTGATATGAACACTCGAGATCTACTCTCTTAGCAAATTTGAAGTAAACAATACACTATTATTAACTATAGTCATCATGCTGTACATTAAGTCCCCAAAACGTATTCCTCCTATAACTAAAAGTTCAGACCCCCGACCAGGTTTGTCTCCTTGTTTCTCCCACCCCCAGCCCCTGGCAACCACCACTCTACTCTCTGTTGAGTCTGACTTTTTAAAATTCCACATATACATGAGATCATGTGGTATTTGCAGAGATAACTGTTTTTTTTTTTTAATTTTTTTTTATTTTTTATTTTTTAAAGATTTTATTTATTTATTTGAGAGAGAGAGAGAGAGAATGAGAGAGAGAAAGCACGAGAGGGAAGAGGGTCAGAGGGAGAAGCAGACTCCCCGCTGAGCAGGGAGCCCGATGCGGGACTCGATCCCGGGACTCCAGGATCATGACCTGAGCCGAAGGCAGTCGCTTAACCAACTGAGCCACCCAGGCGCCCCAGAGATAACTGTTTTAAAAAATGATTCCACAAAGTCTTTTATTTTTCTTTTATTGTTTGTGTAATTTATTTATGTCTATTATAAGTACATTTTGAACCTGAGATTCACAGAAGCCATGCATTTGCCCAGTGGGTCACTGTGAGTTAATTGCATGGTTTTCACTACCTTGGGTGGCTTACACTTTGATCAGAAGATGAACGGCACTGTGCATCTATGTGAATCAAGTTCGAGGATAAATGCCCCGTCAGGGACCAGTACAAAGCCTTCTGTGTTTTGTGAGTATGATGTGAAAGCCAGCAAACCACTGCCTCTCAGGGAAGCACACCCAGCTACTGGGTTCCCGATGAATTGTTTAAAAACATATGTGTTAAAAATGACAACTCTTAGTAGTATAAATAAATTAACTGCTTCATTATTTTTTACGAAAAACTGGGAGAATGCCTGGGTTAACACTGCACTCACATAATGCCTTTCAAAGTTATAGCATACTCTAGGTTTACTTTAACATCTTACTTCATACAGTTTTAAGTTGCCATGAGTAACGTTTATCCTCGCCTTTTAAAAAACAAACCTTCTGGGTAGTATGGATTCTACCTGAGAAACTCAAGTCACTGTCGTAGGAATTGTTTAAGGAGAAATGAGATGCCAGGAAGTAAATCAGCGCCGCTCCTGCTGGGTCCTTTGTATCAGAGAGTGTGCAGACATGAGCTGAGATACTCCCAGAGCTCGCTGGGGTTCTCTGTGCACAGTGTGAAAACCTTGGGACCAGCCTCCTCTTAGTCTCCACCAGCTTTGAATTTGAACACTCAACTGAGTCGTCTTGGGGGAAGCCTCTTGCAAACTGACTGCTACTCTATCTGTTTCATCTGTGGAAGGGGATGGATGTAAAGAACAAAATTTTTCTGCTACTTCAAGGGGTATCCTGGTGAAGAAGGAAGATACATTAGAGAGTCCAGAAATCATCAAGAAAGCCCAACAGTAAGGCAGAAAGGGTCCTGAAAGGAAAACAGCCAGGTCACCCAGGGCGTTAGCAGGGACTTATCACTGAAGACATTCTGCAGATGGAGTTCATTGAACCCTGGGGCAAGCCTGAGTCTTAATCAGAACTGGTCTTGAGCACCCATCTTCATGTCCCGCCCAAACTAAAGCCTGTGAGGATGTGCATATGTGTACACGAGGGCCACATAAGAAGAATCTGTTGACTGCCTACAGTGGCTACAGCTGCCATGACTCCGGAAGGAAACCGGATTGCCAGCCAGGGGCCAGCAGAAAGGGGCCAACCTTTGTGGAGTGCCTGCTGACCTATGAGGCACCAAGCTACACTATGAATTGTTGTCATCTTTTGGTCCCACCACACCTTCAGGGGGGCAAATGATAATCCTTATTTGAGTGGCAAGGGAGCCAAAGTTCAAAGAGGGTAAGTATTTCGTTCAAGATTACAGAGCAATGCCAAAATATGAACCCAGAAACAGCTGACTCCAAAATTTATGCTGTTTTCAACAAACCTAATGGGTTCCCTGAGAGACCCTCAAATTAGTTTATTCTTAAAAAAATCTACATTTTCTTAAAGATTTTATTTATTTATCTGAGAGAGAGAGAGCACATGAGAGGAGGGAGGGTCAGAGGGAGAAGCAGACTCCCTCCTGAGCAGGGAGCCCCATGGAGGACTCGATCCCAGGACTCCAGGATCATGACCTGAGCCGAAGGCAGTCGCTTAACCAGCTGAGCCACCCAGGCGCCCAGCAACAAATCTACATTTAGGGAAAAAAAAAAAAAACCTAGAAAATCTCCAGATGTTTGAAAATTAGGCAACACATTTCTGTCATCGCTCACTGAAATAAAGTTCTCAGACACCAATCTGAGCAGCCATGCAGCGCTGCCTCTGCAAAGGAGAGCAGCAGCAGCTGAATCTTGCACATAGCTTTTATTTTGTTTTTTATCAGAAAAGCAAGGACAGATGCCTCAAATCATGGGAAAGAGTACAAAGGGATGGCAAATATCTTGAAGCAGGCTTGCACTCTCCCCTACACATAGGCATGCAGGGGGTTTAGTCATGGGATAAGGGAAGAGTGGGATGTTTGGGCTAGCAGTCACCAAGTGCAGAAAGGGGGGACTGAGGGTCACATTCTTTCACAGCTCCTAACTTATGCCCTCCCCTGGGGATCATGGGATCCTGCTCCTACGGGGCCATTGTGTTCAACAGCCCGAGAACAGGAACACTGCTGACCTTTAGCTCCTTCCACAATCACTCCTTAGGGCTTACAGTATATTTTCTAAGAATAACTCCACACATTTCTAAATAACAATTAAATTAGAAAATATTTTTAACTAAATGATAATAAAAAGAGACATACCAAACTTAAGATCTGGAGCTAAAGCAGCATTCAGAGGAAAACTTATAGTACTAAGTGATATATGGAAAAAGAAAGTGTGCTGAAAAATCAATGATCTAAGCTTCCATCTTAAGAAGCTGAATAAGGAAGCCCAAGGAAATTAGAAGGAATTTTTATATCCCTAATAATAAAGAGAAGAGTGAAAACCAATTAAATAGAAAGAGAAAACAAAACTAAAAGTTAGTTCTTTGAAAGAGTAATAAAAGTGATAAATCCCCAAGCAAGACTAATCAAGAAGAAAAGGGAGGACAAATTCCCAGTATCAGGAACAAATATACATATTTTAACTGCCTACTATATATGTAAGACACCCAGCAGGAGGAGAAGGGAGAGGATCAAGAGGGGAAAAAATGTATCTGTTTTTGAAGATACCCAGAAAAACCACAGTTCGGGGGCGCCTGGGTGGCTCAGTCGTTAAGCATCTGCCTTCAGCTCAGGTCATGGTCCCAGGGTCCCGGGATCAGGCCCGCATCGGGCTCCCTGCTCGGCGGGAAGCCTGCTTCTCCCTCTCCCACTCCCCCTGCTTGTGTTCCCTCTCTCGCTGTGTCTCTCTTTGTCAAATAAATAAACAAAATCTTAAAAAAAAAAAAAAAAGAAAAACCACGGTTCGGATTCTATTATATTCAATTTAATCCAACATGCATTTATTAGAAGAGAACATAAAGCATGTCAGCTTGTATTATAGGCCTAGAAAGAGAGCATATATATTTTGGAGTCAGACAGAGCTGAGTTGAAATCCAGCCTCTACCTTGAACTAAATGTATGACTTTAGGCAAATTATATAACCTCTCTGAACTTCCATTTCTTACCTAACAAATGGGAGTTAACAGTACCAACCTCATAGGGCTGTTGGAAGAGTGGGAGGTAAAGCACATGAGTAGCTTATATCCTACAGAATTCGTTTCCCAACATGACCCATAACCACGGCATTTATACTTTATTTGTAGAAAGGGTACAAAAATATATCCTGAGACAAGGTCATTCATGGTCATTTACTTTCTCTTAATTACCTGCACCAATAAGAGAGGTTTGGTATAGTCATTTTCAATAGAAAGGATGCTACCAACATATAAACAACAGAAAAGCACCTATGAAAATTAAAATGAAATAACTTAATATAAAATTTTCATTCTAATTTTATACCATAATTTTTTTCATGAGTTTTAGGAAATCAAAATAAAAACTATGCCAATAACATGTTATATTAAAAGTTTGGGGGAAAAGCTTCTAACTCTAGTGTTGGCATCATGACAGAAGATCTCCCCCCCCCCAAGTCTTCAGCTTCCCAGCAGCGTGTCTCCTGAACCACGAGTACCAATGTATACTGCAAGGCTCAGAGATCTGAAACGACCGTGCTGATTGGCTCATCTGTATTATCTGCAAGATGAATGCCCAGGATTTTTCACACACTGAAGAAGCCTGATAGGCCTATGACAAGAAAGAAAAGGAAAAAAAAAAAAAAAGAAGAAAGATCAATCAGCAGTACACTACATCTATGGTTCAATTCCCCAATACAAGTAGCCCCTTCATTAGCAACAAAAGTATGCATGGACCACTCAGCATCCACACAGCTTCCTCTCCGGCAGTGACAACACAGTGAAAGTTCAAGTCCAGGAACGAACAACTTAAAGTACGGACCAATTATGTTTCATTTCACTTGTAAAGCCATAGAAATAAATACTGAGAAGGGACGTTTGATGATAACGTGTGGAAATGAAAACAAATGTGTGGCTCAAACATGTCACAGACACATGCTATGAATGTCAGCTAACAATCAAGACACAACAGAGGCAGCAACCTGCGATGAGAGACCTCCATCTTTTCTGTTGATGATATGCCTTCTTCTCTGCAGAAGCTTCCTGAGAGAGGGCTGAGCCATAGGGTCAGGGGCAGAAGAGAGGGTAGAGACTCTCTGGGGGAAGGCTGGCAGCCATCCGCAGGAAGACCACACATCCTTTGCACAGAACAAATCCTAGATAAGAATCTAGCCGGTGAGTGGCTCTCTGTTTCATAAAAATGAGCTAAGAAAAGAACAGGGTCCAATGGGAGTGGCTGGCCTCTGGAGAAGGGCGGATAGTAAGGGATGTGGTTCATTAAATTGTAGCTGAATCTGATTTTGCTAAAGGTGAGTCAAGAAAGAGAGCGGTCCTTAGAAGCAGCTACCAGCACCCCTGGGCTTCTGGAATGGGCCATCTCAGGCTCACTTCTGGCCAACTACCATGACCAGCTGGGCCCAGCGGTTCTAAGTGTAGAGTCACTCCATCCTCACCAATATGGTAGCCCCACATGAACACTTTCCAGGGGGAAAGTAATTATTAACAGCAATTATGCCGTTCAGATGATCTCTTTCCACAGTTATGTAAATATTCACATCCAATGTTACAATAAAATGGACACACTTTGGATATGATGGATAACACATTGATGGATAGAGAGGGAGTGTATTTTGAAGTAACATAGAGGAAGAAGTGCACCCTTTAGGTTTTTAATAAATATGTCACAAGGGGGCACTAACCAGGAAAAAACATGCTGATATTTTTAGGGTCATCCAAAAAAGGACTATGACTTTGTTCATTCCACTGGTTAGAACATATGTGAAGAAATTCTGTATATATTTCAGCGGGTGTGTGAGTGTGTATATGGGGAAAAAGAAAAGGACTTGAAGGATATACAGCCAAATGTTAATAGCATTTGTCTCCGGGTGGGATTTATAAGGGGATAACAGCAGAATCAGTAGAAGGTCTAATCTATATAAATGTACTTACACTTCTGTTTGCCTATTACACAATCACACCACAACAGCTGGACAACAGTTTGATAAATTGGGAAGTATGTTTGGCATGGAGTGATTTCAACTTCAGTCTACGTCTATATCCCTGACATTCACTTTAGGCTCCCGTGGGGACAAGCGGCCTTCTTGCAAAGCCACAGAACTTTTAAGATACAACAAGGGGCCCTGAGGAGCTGGTAATTTAAAGAATCATGCTTAATATATTACAACCTTGTGGTTGGAGGAAAGGTCTAAGTGATTTCAAATATGATCCCCAAATTTAAGGTCCCACGAGCTGATGCTCAGAATGACAGGTGTTGGCTTACAAATCACTTCCTTCAACATGGGCCACTGTTCAAGTCCAGATGGAAGGTATGCTTTTACATTCTTCCCAGGTGGAGAAAGTGAGCTCACCTGGAGCCTGCAGTCGGCGTGAATGAGGCTGACTGATGGCCATTAATGAAAGAAAGGGGAATGATTAAAATGAGAAAAAAAGGGGGTGTTGAGGATAAGACCCATGTACATTCCCCAATCTTCTCCTAGGTGTTTAGTGTTCTATTTTCCCAACACGAGATATCTTTGAATAACTTAGACTGGTCAGATGTCCGCAATGCTTCTTTTATAGTTGTTCTCGCTCCTTTGTTCGGCTTATTTTCCCATCTAACTGCGGTAGAAAGCTTGTGTTATTTTCTGGCACTTTCCAGAGAGGAGCCAGCTGACTGAGGGGGAATTCAGGTCATTTTGAGACAAAAGCCCTCAGTCAATGTTCCTGGAATCTGTCCTTCTGCCTTTCTGATAGGGTTGGTGGGAGAAGGTGGTGACAGAGGAGACAGGAAAAGGATTCTTGAATTCCAGCCTCTGTGTTCTTTGAGAAAATTTTTCTGTCTGCATCTTTATTCTAAGCCATCACTTACGGGCAAATCTCCAAAGATGCTTCTAGCAAGGAGTCCCTGACACAACTACTTAAAAATGAGTGAGGGTCTCAGTTTGGATAACAGAGTTGCAGATGACTTTAAAAATATATACCATCTGTAATTTTAAACTTTTTCCCAATACGCATGTATTACTGGTAAAAAAATAAATAAATAAATAAATAAGGGGCACCTGGGTGGCTCAGTCGTTGAGCGTCTGCCTTCGGCTCAGGTCATGATCCCAGGGTCCTGGGATCGAGCCCCGCATCGGGCTCCCTGCTCAGTGGGAAGCCTGCTTCTCCCTCTCCCACTCCCCCTGCTTGTGTTCCCTCTCTTGCTGTGTCTCTCTCTGTCAAATAAATAAATAGAATCTTAAAAGAAAATTAAGATCTTACATTTTCTAATTTATAAAAGATAAAGCTTAGTAGACATCCATGTGGCAACTTATCAAGTATTAGGCATCTACACTGAGATCCAACTAAAGAAACTTCACATGCAAAATATTGCCATGTCACAAGAATTTTACAAATGTGCCTCCACTTCCCTGAAAGCCAGCAGGTTTGCAAGCCCTGGGTCAGGTGTCTCATGTGGGAAACCAGGAAATAACGTTCTCAAAATCTGGGTCAGCTTCAGAGGCAAGTCAATGACTGGGGACAGGTGGAGAAGAAAGGAAGAGGAAGATGGGGGAAAGGTGGCCAATGGAAGGCCACTGGCTGGAAACAGCCTGTAGGGTGAGCCCAGGGGGTGGGGAGAGGAGGAAGGCTCACCAGAGGCCACCATCCCAGATCACCAGCAAGGCCCAAGAGGGACTCCCACCGCCCTCCCGGCTCAGGGGAGGCCGAGGAGAGGAAAATACCTACAGATGGCAAGACAGCCATTTCTTTTTCAAAAAGTCAATTACCTGTAATTATTCTGGCAAGAAAATGTAATACTTCTTCTCTTTAGAATCTGTTTCAGATCATTTACGGAGGAACTTGAGCATGAGTCACTAGGAAAAAAAGAAAGAAAGAAGAGTTAAGTGATAAGGTTCTTGCAAACATTTCCTGATCTCCGTTTCTTCTAGGTAGCAAGCCCTGGGCCAGGCCGGGGAATAGAGCAGAGTAGCAGTTGTTTTTAAGAGCTCACAGGGCAGCAGGGGGCTGACGGTGTGAACTGCATGGATACTTATTGTGGATACGAAACAGAGGTTGTTAGGATGGGCTGAATGTCCAGGGAGGCCCCAGTCATTTCCTGGTCACTCTGTTCTCCATGCATTCTTATCATTGTGGCTTCTTCCATGGACTGATTCTGAAAATCACCCTGAGAACATATACGCACAAAGTAGGAACATGTACCTGTGAACACTTCCAAGGTCATGCATCACCCAGGCCTGTAGTCTATTAACCTTCTCTGGACGCAAATTAAAGACTTCCACACGTCCAAAAGTGCTACGATAGAAGAGGCAGAGAATACTGTTAACCCCAAACTGAATTGTTCAGCCATCCCCAGGCCTTGTCAAGAGCCAGCAGGCGGGGAACCACTGGTTAGAACATGCCCTTTGGGACTGACCGGTGATTTGCACTAGAACCAGCCAGTCTCATTCAGTGTGACCCTCGTTGAATAAGAGTCTCAAAATAAGATTCTTAATCCGTACCTTGATGGTGATTCTTTAAATACTTAATCTTCAAAGAGAGAGGCCTTGCACTGACATAATGAGCATCATCTGGGAGCTAGTTGGACCTGCAGAATCTCAGCCCACCAGCCCCTGCTGAAGGAGAATCTACAGATGAACCGTCCCCAGATGACCCCCATTCAGTGAGGTTCGAGATGCACTGCTCTGAGAGCCCTGGTGCCCTGCTCGGACTCCAGCCCTAAACTCTTCCCCATTGGTCTCTGACAACCATTGCAAGTAGCTGGACGCCGAATATCAGATTATAAAATCATGGAGTGTTAACACTTTCACCCAAAAGCCTGCAAGCTTAGGGTCAGAAGAAGACAAAAGGACAAATGCTTCATTGCACAATTAAATACTAAAACAGGAGAGAAGGAAAATTCATTTGGGGTATCCAGAGAGCCTGGAGCAGCCCACCAGTATCTGCCTCTCTTCTCAATCCTTTTCCAGGGAGATACTGGAGAACAAAGGCTGGAAAAGTATCCAATGTGGTAAAAACTAAGTATAAAAGGAGGTCAGAGAAGAAGGGCATCGGTGTGGCCAGGTTCAGCGCTGTGGATTAAATGCGGAATGACAGCTGATACCCGCTGAGCCCTCTCTCTGTTATGAGGCACAGAGCTCAGCCCTTGTCATCCATCGTCTCAGCTAATCTTCCAACCACCACCACCACCACCACCTCTTCTGGTGCATACTACAGGGGCTCCCGGAGGTTAGGTGCCCAGCCAACGTTTACACAGGTTAACGGGTAATGACTGGAGCCCCTGCTTTCAACCACTACAATAAATGATGGGCAACGCCTGGAAAGAGATCGTGAAGGCCAAGAGCCCAGCACAGTAGTGGTCTGACTGCTCAACTGGGATGCACAGTCTTCATGGAGGACAGAGGAGCCAGGCCAGATCTTCGCGGATGGTGGGGAGTGCAGAGAGGGTCCGGACAAGGGGAACAGCAAGCATGAACAAAGACGGGAAGTTGGGAGAGCTCAGAAAATTGCACCGGGCCTTGAAAAGCCAAGAGGAGGCGCTGGTCACAGAACAAGGGCCGACAGGACATTTAGAGGATTTTACACAAAGGAGACACCAGACAAAAGCATGGACTTAGACAACTCTCTCCATAGAAAACAAATATTTTACCTCTTTAGCCCAAATCTTCAGTACTGACTTGACCATGAAAATGAAATATTTAATAGGAGGCTGTACTAACACTTGCAAATAGGACGCAAAGAAACGAGTACCTTCTTTCATCAAAGGTGTTTCTGATGGACCCATTGAGCACCACATGGACCACACCACAGGCATCTTCTGCAAACTTAAAAGAAAAGAAAAAAAAAGCTCACCATTCCTCAGCATGCAGATTTAATTGCCACACCCCAGCAGCTCCTTCCAAAACAACTCTTAGCATTAGCTGGTTAAGGAGGGAAGAGCCTGTATAGTTCTCCCTCAGTAATGCCAGGTGTATGTAATTTGCATCCTAAGCCATTGGCAGGATTATGCTTCACAGGAGAATTCTGGAAGCGGTTCCTCCAATCTATGTTTGAACAATGAAAGTCAACATCATTGTTCACAGGGTTGCTAAATTGATGGTACTGAGTGCTCTTCGAGAGCTTCGAGCCTGGCTATCCTGCCTGCCACCACAGCCCTGGAGCTTGGAGCTGGTGCATGGCACAGAGTGGGCACCCAGAGAAAATCTACAGAGGGAAAAGAGGGAAGGAGGAAGGGAGGGAAAGAAGTCTAAATACTTAGTGATGGAGATTAGGAAAGAAATGGAAAAGGCAAGGCAGAGGGCAACAAAAGCTAGGTCCTGCCGGACAGATAGGCTTTCACCCGGGAAAGGCCGAGGCAGGTGCAAACAGAAAGGCCTAGGGGTTTGAGAAAACAGTGGTTTTGGTGAAAACCTCAGTGGATGCAAAAGTTGGCTAGAAAAGTGAGTTCACAGAGGGCTGTGAATGCTTGGCCAAGGAATCTGACCTGTATTCTACAGGGGATGAGACACCACTGAACCATTTGAAACCAAATTGTAAGAATCCAGCGCAGCTTCTGTCTTTCTGCTGGGGGTGATGAACAGAGGACAGGGGCCCGATTTCTACCAATCACAAATGCTAAGTCAACAGAGTGCTTCCGGGGGCCAAGCACTGAGCCTGCCATCTATGATTCTCAAGAGCCCCCAGGAAATAAGCATTGGGTCAACTGGCCCCAAGGTCACATCACTTGGAAGCAAGGAAGTGCAAGGGGGATTCAAACCCCAAGCAGTTCTGCCTCTCTTGTCAGAAAAAGGAAGGATCTCGTCTGACAAAACAAGGTTTTCTTGGTACATCTGTGAGCATTTAGCCAAAATAAAGCTGCAGCCCCAGGGTAGCTCACCATGGCAGGGTCCCTTCCATCACCTTCACCACTGTGCTCTTAGCTCCCAGTTGGTGCTCGACACATATGAAACGTGGCTTGGCTTTAAGAGTTGGTCACAATAGCACTGCCCCAAAATATAGCAGAGAGTGAGAAAATAAGTAGGAACCTTTCTCAGAAACAGCAAGCAAGCAAACAACAACTTATAAGTGCCTCTGTATAATTACGCAGCACTTAGTAGGTTCTCAACATATTCATTAAAGGAATGCATTCTGAGTTAGTTAATGGGGTAGGGGTATCTTGTTTAAACATGGCCGTAACCCCATGGGGCAAGCATTATTCTTTTTTTTTTTTTTTTTAAGATTTATTTATTTGAGAGAGTGAGAGAGGGACAGAGAGAGAATGGGGAGAGGAGTAGAGGGAGAGTGTCTTCAAGCAGACTCCCTGCCGGGCAGGGAGCATGACACAAGGCTCACTCTCACCACCCTGAGATCACGACCTGAGCCGAAATCAGGAGTCTGACGCTTAACGGAGTGAGCCACTCAGGCGCCCCAGGACAAGCATTATTCTTATCCCTCTTCGACAACTGAGGAATCTGAAGGTCAGAACAGTTAAAGAATCTGTCCACATTTAAATGGTCTCCTTGCATCAACTCCCAGGCCATCCCCCTCCTCTCTACTGTACTAGAGTTTACCTGAATCTCCTTAAGGATGGTGAGGCTCTCAGCTCCTCTACGAACTAGCCTGTTGACCTCGGGTGAGTCACTTAACCTCTGAGTCTTCGCACCATCCCACAGCCCCGGTGGTGAGGACCAACTGGGATGACACGGGTACGGCATCCGGCCCAGGACTTGGCATGAATGTGCACTTAGCAAATGTGAGTTTCACTTGCCCAGTTCCTCTGATGCCTAGACTCAATTCTGGAGAATTATAAATAGTATTGTTTTACTTTCTCCCTGGTTTTCTCTCCTCCAGTTCTTTCTTTATTCCTTGCTTTTCCTTAGTCCACTTGCAGAGAAGTAACTCATAAGAAAAATAAATGTACACCAAAGCAGCTTAGAGTGAAGTCAGAAATAGAGAGCAATGCGGAGAGGGATGATGAGAGTAATTCCCAGCCGGAATTCTGGATCTGGAGTCAGAGAATTTGGGATAAACCCCCAGATCTGCCACTTACTGTGTATGGTTAGTAGACAGTGTATTTACCTGCACCTCCATTCTGTCATCTGTAAAATGGGTACGATACACATGGTACCCGCGTCGTAGGATTCTTGTGAGGATGAAAGCTTTTAATACGTGTACTGTGTGCCTCTACCTGGCACATAGTAAACGGTCTGCAAACATTGATTATTCAGATCGATCAGGGACCCACGTTAGGCCAGCGCCTAGATCAGAGCATTAAACCAAGCTGAACCAAAGCCAAAACCTGAGTAAGAGCAGGGATTCACCAACTACAGCTTATGGACCCTCTATGAATGACCTAGACTTATATGTGAAACTCTTCTGTTATGTGCTTAGGTACATTGGTCTCAAGAAAGAATCCCAAACTTTTTTTCCTAAAAGGATCTGTGATCCAAAAAGGATTAAAACCAACCACTGACAGGATGACCTCTTAAGTTCTTTGGTTCTTACCCTTTTGGACACCGTGTTCCAGAATACAGAAAAAGAGTTGTTGCTGCAGTCTTCCCTCCAGTCGGGACAAGAGTGATAGTTCATTTCTAAAAGACATAGTTTTTAGAAAATAATTAAAGTAGAAAAGTAAGGGTATAATTAAGCTTTGTTTTTCCCGGGCTGTTCGATCACAGTGGGGCCATATTCCAATGGCATCACTGCCAAGATGGAGGATGGAGAATGGACTCATCTGGCCCCAATTTCACTAAATGCCCCCTGAATCCCTTCCAAGTCCTTACCTTACCCTCCAAATTCCAGACAGGAACACAGTGACCAGCTTTGAGTCATCGTTCTGGGAAACTGCAGCAAAGGGTTATCTGGCAGAAACAAGCCCTCGACATTATCCCCTCGTCCAGGAAAAGCTAGAGATAAAACTGGGTCCTCAGGGGCCCCTCTTTCCAGTTACTCCTCTGCTTCCTACCAACTCTCTCTGGCTGACGGCTTTCCTCCTCGACCTGCCTCAGTCCCCACACCCCCAGGCTCAGACGGCCGCTCCGCCCTCCTCCACTCACTCTCCCCCAACAAGACAGGCTCAGGAGTCCGTGAGATTTCGCGGGGGTAGAGCATGAGTACATCATTTCTGTGGTACTTCTCCCAGGCATATCCGTCTAACGCACAAAAATTGTTTAAATTATTTTTTGAGATATAATTGACAAAATTGTAAGATATTTGAAGTGGACAATGTGAGAGATTTATATATATATTTGAAGTGGACAGTGTGAGGATTTATATATAGAGAGAGAGAGACATTGTGCAAGGATACCCCCATATGGAGATAATTTAACACATTTATCGCCTCCCATGTTGACTTATGTGTATGAGAGAATATTTAAGTTCTACTCTCAGCAAATTTCAATTATATAATACAGTGTTAGCAACCATAATCACCATACTGTATGTACATCAGAACCTCAGATCTTATTTATCTTATAACTGAAAGTTTGTACCCTTTTACCAACCTCTCCCTCATTCCCCCACCTCCCAGCCCCTGGCAACCACTTTTCTCTCTGTTTCTAGGAGTTTTTCTTTTTTTTTTTTTTTTTTAAGATTCTACATATAAGTGATATCATGCAGTATTTGTCTTTCTCTGTCTGGCTTATTTCACTTTGCACCATGCCCTCAGATTTATCTGTATGGTTGCAAATGGCAGGATTTTCTTTTTTTTTTTTTTAAGATCTTATTTATTTATTTGACAGACAGAGAGAGAGACAGCGAAAGAGGGAACACAAGCAGGGGGAGTGGGAGAGGGAGAAGCAGGCTTCCCGCCGAGCAGGGAGCCCGACGCGGGGCTCGGGGTTCAATCCCAGGACCCCAGGATCATGACCTGAGCGGAAGGCAGGCGCTTAACGACGGAGCCACCCAGGCGCCCCAAGGACTTTCTTTTTTTTAAAAAGAATGAATAATATTCCGTTGTGTGTGTATATAGGTATGTGTGTGCATATGTGTACATACTTTTCGTTTTTTTACTCATTGCACTTGACTACACAAACCTTAATTGAGTGTCAGGTCCTGAGGAGAAAGAGATGAATCAGATAGAAGCCCTGCTTTCAGAGAGTACATGATTTAGAATCGGGAAAAATAAGGCTAATATGAGAAGGTTTTATGGTAAACAAACTTAAAACCTAAAAGAATTAAATGAATGACTAAGAAAAGCTGACTTGCAAAATGGGAAATTCAAAATGGAAAGCAGGAAGCATGGCAAAAACTATAAAATTTAGGGGCTCCTGACTGGCTCAGTTGGTAGAGCATGTGACTTTTTTTTTTTAAGACTTTATTTATTTGAGAGAGAGCACACAAGCAAGGGTTGGGGGCGAGAGCAGAGGGAGAGGGAGAAGCAGACCCCCCAATGAGGGGGAGCCCGAAGCGGGGCTCGATCCCAGGAATCTTGGGATCATGACCTGAGCCGAAGACAGACACTTAACTGACAGTGCCACCCAGGTGCCCCTCTTTTTTTTTTTTTTTAAGATTTTATTTATTTGAGAGAGAGAGAGAGATCATGAATGGGGGGAGGTGCTGAGGGAGAGGGACAAGCCGACTCCGCCCTGAGTATGGAGCCCGATGCGGGGCTCAGTCACAGGGCTTGATCCCAGGGCTCGACCCTGAGATCATGACCTGAGCCAAAATCAAGAGTTGGTTGCTTAACCAACTGAGCCACCCAGGTGCCCCTAATGGCTGAGATTTTGTAAGTGAGCAGTAAGTATTAGCTACTATTTTGAATTTATACAGAACATCTATAAATAAGAAAATAACAGGCATTCCAACAAAAATAGCTGAGATATATGAACTGCCAGTTTATAAAAGAAATAGAAATATCTACCATTAAATAAATAAATATGATCAGCCTCACTGTCAGAGCAAAGCAAAACAAGTCAAGGTATTATTTCTTTATCAGATTGGCAAAGACATTTTTATAAGTTGAACCAGTGTTGGTGAGAGTTTGGGCAAATGAGTAACCCATATTCTGATGAGAGTGTAAATGGTTACCGCCTTTTGAATGACAATGTGTCAGTTTCTACCGCAATTTGTTCGGCACTGAAATTCCATTTGTAGAAATTTATCTTTCTGAAGTACTTCCTCCAGCAGGCAGATGTACCTGTGCCCGCGGTGTGTGTGAGAATGTGTTTGTGAGTGTGTGTGTGTGTGTGTGTGTGTGTTGTACACACAAGTGCTCCTTGCAACAGTTGCAATAGCAATATCTCAAGCTAAAGGTCCATCAATAGGAAATTGGTTAAATAAATTATGATAACATCCATAGAGGAGATAAATGAGGGCTTTTAAAAAATATGGCTGTATTTCTTTTTTTTAAGATTTTATTTATTTATTTTAGAGAGAGGGAGAGAAAGAGAGAGAGCACAGAAGGGAGGGGCAGAGGGAGAGGGAGAGAGAAACCCAAGCAGACTCTGCACTGAGCGTGGAGCCTGACCCGGGGCTCAGTCTCATGACCCTGAGATCATGACCTGAGCCCAAACCAATAGTCTGGTGCTCAACCGACTGGGCCACCCAGGCACCCCAATATGGCTGTATTTCTGTCTGCTAATTCTAAACGAATAAAGCAAAGTTGCACAATAGTATGTGTACCTTTTATGTGTTTATGTGAGTGTGGGGCCATGTGTGGAAGGATTCGTGCCAAATTGTTGACAACATTCCCCTTTTGAGAAATGATATGGAAACCGAGGAGTGGGGAAGGGGCAGGGTGACCTTCATTTTTTACTTTTATACATTTCTGTAACATGCAAGTACTTTGCAAATAAGAATGCATCATTTTTGTAATTGGAAATAATGTAAGCCTAAGATGAAGTTTTATAATAAGTTTTTTTAAGTGCTTGCTTCGGCAGCACGTATAATAAGTTTTTTTTTTAAACTTATTTTAAAAAAGTGCTGTGCCAAAAGTGGAGTGCCTGGGTGGCTCAGTCGGTTAGGCATCTGACTCTTGATTTCAGCTCAAGTCAAAATCTCGGGGTCCTGGGATCAAGCCCCGAGTTGGGCTCCACCCTTAGCAGAGAGTCTGCCTGAGGGTTCTCTCTCTCTCTCTCTCTCTCTCTGCTCCTCCCCCTCGTGCTCTCTCTCTCTCTTTCAAATAAATAAATAAATCTTTAAAAAAAATAGCCAAAAGCAATAAAAATAAGAATAAAACAATATAAAGTAAAAATATGCACACTGTAAATAAAAAGAGAAAGAAAAGAAGTGAAAACGGGCTCAATAGAGTTTTCTGAGTAGAAAGAACCTTCCCACAGTGTGGTGTTCTGGGTCTTCCTGGACAAGGTAATGTGGCCTCTGAAAAATGACAGCAAAGCCCCACCTTGGCCTGAGACACAGAAGAGCCCAGTCTTCTGATGCCATGGCCGTGGCCGCGGCCATTCTGTGGAGCTAGGGCTTTGGCCTGGCTCCCTCTCAGGCTGCATCCGGCTCTAGCACTCTTTAGTCCTGAATAAAGGCCTCCGAGAAAACAAAACACCTCCAATCCAGAAGCAGCTACACTGGCTCTCAGAAAGGAGGGAATCGGGGAACATGGACAGCCCCAAACTCTGAAGTTGATTTTTCTAGAAAACTGAGTTGATCTAAAGAATGCTATTTTACATGGGCCTGGATTGTCATCAAGGGTGGAGATGGGCATGAGGGCAGGTACTGATCTGCCAGGGCCCCTCGCAGAGCCCAGGGCTCCTTTGCCCGACACCTCCCTGGGCAACCCCAGAAGGCCCTGATCCTCACCAGAAGAGCCTGGGTCTCCACACCACTTGAGGCCGTCCGCCATGTAGCCCAGCAGTGTGTCCTCCAGCGTGAACATGTCCTGCCGGACCCGCGTGTAGTCATGCGCCAGCTCGCTGGATTTGCTCCAAAAAAGGGTCTAGGAAAGAAAAACACACCCTGTCACCGAGAGCAATTCAGTAAGTCACACACACACACACACACACACACACACACACACACACACACATCCACGTCTTTTTAAATTAAAGGAAAACAAAATATCAGAGAAAATCATAGAGAGTAAAGGTGGGTGTTGTTGACCACATCAGTGCTTTCTGTGTGTGAACCTGAGAGCATGGGTAGAGGTTGTGTGTGTGTCTCCTAGGTCATAATATGAAATGCCTTATTATTTTTGGTGGCAGCCAAAAAAAGTCTGGAAGCCATTAATCAGAATCTTACTATAAACACAGAACCAGAACACATCTGGAGCAGACATTAGGAAATTCCTAAATTTATCTACAAAACCATTTTGTCTCTGTGCTGTTTTCTGGGAAAAGCGCTCTTTGATTCTTCACAGGCTCTGTAACCTCGGCTTCTTTCCCCAACTCTCTCCTAGCCCCACAAAGAGAAAAGAAAGAGAGAAAAAAAAAGAAACAAATACAGTGAGTTTGTTCAGAGTCCCTTGTAAAGGTAGAGAAGGTAGAATTTCAGAACAATCTTGAGCCCGTGGGTCTATGCTTTCTTGACAGGAGGCCGTGGAGGCTATGGCTGGACGCGTGGGCCCTGGAGGGAAGCCCTCGTCAGCCCTTACAGTTGTCCGACCCTGGGCGGTCAAAGTCTCGCTATGCCTCGATTTCCCCACCTGCAAAATGATACGGGTGGCAACCCATAACCGTGAGGAACTCAGGGGCATGAGGAGATGCAATGAGACCATTGCAAGTAAAGTGCCTAGTCCCGTGTCTGTGGCCTCGAGACTTGTCACTGGGGGTCACTTACCAAGCAGCCCCCCCGTGCTCCAGGCAGGAGCTCCATCCCAATCCCAACTCTCCACCACCAGGATGAGCGGCTGTAATATGGGGCTGGCTTGCGGGTTTCACAAAGATGACCGGCCATACACTGAATTTTCACCCGGAATGCGGACTTTATGCAAGACGTACCCATCACACACCTTTTCCGGGACAATCAGTGTATAAAACCCAGGCCTCTTTGGCTCCTAATCCTGTGCTATTGACATTTCAGCTGGTCACTTTCGAGGCCATCAGACCGGAGCCGTCCCTGACCCCTGACCTCACCAAGCCTAGGTTTTCTCACTGGTAAAATGGGGATGTTGATTCTTGACCTGTTTATTTTGCAGGGTGACTGTGAGTCATTATTAACATCATCATTGTCAGGGGTCAGGGAAGAGTTTGGCAATGATGTAAGTTTGGGTCGTTTTGTTTGGATTAGGTTGGGTTGGGTTTCGGGTAGGCCCGCTTTGCCTGATCTTTGGCCATGTCTCCTTCCTCTTTCCCCATTCCCATTTCTCTCTCTTACTGTCCTTTCCCCAGACGTCCTAAACCCCGATGAGATCCCGTCCCCCTAAAACCCCACAAACTTCATCTCGGCCCACCACACATACATTCGAACATCCAGATTTTCCTCTTCCTTCATTCTGGTCAAAATGTGGTCCTGTGGGCGCCTGGGTGGCTCAGTTGGTTAAGCGACTGCCTTTGGCTCAGGTCATGATCCTGGAGTCCCGGGATCGAGTCCCGCATCGGGCTCCCTGCTCAGCGGGGAGTCTGCTTCTCCCTCTGACCCTCTTCCCTCTCGTGCTCTCTATCTCTCATTCTCTCTCTTAAATAAATAAAATATTTTTTAAAAATGTGGTCCTGTGACCCCTTCCTTTGGCTTTTTTCGTCCATTTTAAAAATCAGTCACTTGCCCCCGTTACCTTGTCGCAAGGGACAGGTTCATCTGTCAGCTCCATTAGCGGCTGATAGTCCTGTTCTGTGCTGCTGCAAGGATCCTTCGAAAGAAACGCCTTTGTGAATGCCTTCCCTATCTTTTGGCAGTCTTTATGTCTGAGAGATAAAACATGGAAAATAAAAGAAAGCGTGAAAGGTTAGATTTCAAACATATTTGGGGAGCATGATTACCCAGAAAATGTCACTTGGGAAGCGCTATGTGCCAAGTAGTTCAGAAACATCATTCCATCCAATTGTACAGCATTTTTTGTGAGATGAGCAATACCCTCCGTACCCCGCAAGGCCCCTGCCCCTCCTGGAGCTCACTCTGGTTAGAGAGACAGTACGCAAACAAGCAGATCGGTTAACAAAATAAGTACAAATTATTCTAAGTATTCAGAAAATCAGTGGGGAGGGGTGGCATTGTTTACTGAAGCAATGACTGATTGGGGAGGCTGGTCCGGAGAGGTGTCCCTGAGAGGTCATTTAAGTTGAGACTGAATGATCAGAAGGAGAGCATTCCAGACAGAGGGTACCGCAGGTACAAAGGCCCTGAGGCACAGAGCATAGCTGCAGCCGAAAAAAAACAACCGAGAGAGGGCTTGAGAAATCAGGTCAGAAACAATGATGAGGTAGTAGATCACTTAGACCCTTTGGACCAAAGAAATGATTTCAGATTTTACTCTAATTATAGTGGGAAGCCGTCGGATGGTTTTAAGCATGAAAGTGGTCTCATCCAGGGGCACCTGGTGGCTTAGTCGGTTAAGAGTCTGCCTTCGGCCCAGGTCATGATCCCCGGGTCCTGGGCTCAAGCCCTGCATCGGGCTCCCTGCTCCGCGGGGAGCCTGCTTCTCCCTCTGCCTCTCTCTCTCTCGTGTTCTCTCTCTCTCAAATAAATAAATAAATCTTTTTAAAAAGTGTTCTCATCTGATTTTTTTTTTTTTTGAGCCATCACTGGAAGATTCTAAGCTGGCCCGAGGAAGGAGAAGAGTCTCTCAAACAGAGACCCAAGTCCATGTCCCCCCCAGACAGCCTGTGGCAGGGAAGAAGGGATGGAGGGATGAGGGGACCAAGGGCTGCTGGAGAAGCCCGCTATTGGGACTCTCCTTGCCTTTCTGGTAACAGGTGCAGAGAAACCCACCATTTCCTCGGGACAGAAAGGTGGGAGTGCTCCCCTGGGAGTGCTCAGTTACCATTATTGGGATAAACTCTGGCCTTTGCAGTGGGGATCGGTACCGTACCAAGTCAGGCAACATGACCTGGGGGCAATAAAGACCCCTAGTTTTCCATTTCCTTCTGAGCTTCTTTCCCACTGCCCTCCAGAGGGTCTTCTGCCTTCCCAGCTCAAACTGGCTTCTCCCTGATAAGCCAAGGAATCAGAGAATATTAGTGTGGCACTGGCCTTTTGACACAGAAGCTACCCTGCCCACCTGTTCTTTTTGGAGCAGGAAATCTCAGAAAGCCCCTTCGTTTAGGGCAAGGAGGAGAGCCCTTGAGTTGGGCTGCCTGCCTGAACTCTCTGGTTCTGCCAGTTACACTGTGTGTCCTTGGGAAAGTCACCTCAGCTTCTCTCTGCCTCTGTTTCCTCATCTGTAAAGAATCTACCGAATACAGATGTTCTGGGTTTAAATAAAGCACATGATAAATCCTTTCAGAACAGTGCCCGGCACAGAATAAGAGCTCGCTCCATATCGGCATTATATTTCCTATCTTTCTTTTCCTGCCCTTTGCTCAGAACTTCCCGGCTGTGAGCAGTCATCCAAAGCCAACAGAAGCAGGTGTGGCCCATAACTCCTGGGCTAACTTAGGAATGGGGCTCATCCTCACCGGGCCTGGAAGGGCACGCAGAATCAGTACGACCACGCCTGGGGTGGTGAGAAACACCCAGCTACTAGGAGTCAGATCTAGGGTGCAAACACAGGCAGAGGGTCACACCACAGCCTAGCCTCCTGTTCATAGGCAATATGATTGTCTCTTTGCTCTCAGCTTTGGATGGACATGGCATCCACCCTCACCTTAGTAAGAATCAGACGATAAAAAAAAAATAATGGCTTTGATGTAAAACAGCCACAGGACAGAATTCCAGATCAGTCATCCAGCCCACCCTGGGTGGGCTGAGGTAATAATAATAATAGTAATGGTAATGATAATAATAAAACAATAACAACAAAAGGTAACACTTATTGGGCGCTTAATATATATATTTCACATACATATCTCATTTAACCTCATAACATTTTATTAGCAAATGTATCAGGATTTGATTTGAGTTAATAAGATCTAAAATTGCAGGGACTTAAGAGAAAACTTTATTTCTTGCCCATATCTCAATCTCAAGTCCAGTGTCTGGGATTTCTATGACATTCCACATGTGAGAGACCCATCTGCTCTGTCCAAAATGGCTGCTTCAGTTCCAACCATCATGACTACATTCCAGCCAGCACAAAAAACTAGGGAAAAGAAAGAAGGAAGAGGAAGGGAAAACAGCAGCAGCGGTGGGCATGTGGGCTGCCTCCTAAGGACAGGTACTTGGAAGACGTTCTTTCTATTTGCTCTCACTTCATTTGCTGAAATGTTGTCACAGCCCACACCTAGCTGCAAGGGAAAGTGAGAAATGCAATCTTTAACCTTGATGGCCGTTGCACATCTAAAATCACTGTTTCGATTCTAGAGAAGAAAGGGCCTCTGTCACAGGGAGGTACCACCACTGTCCCATTTTACGGATGAGGACATTTGATGGCTGTGAACTTAAGCAAAGCATCCAAGGTCACAGGGAAGCCGGATGGGTACCAAGTCTGTGTGAGACTCAAGGTCAGGCTCCCACCTCACTACTGAGGCAAAGCGCTCCAGCCTCAGCTTCCTCACCTTAAAGGGGAGGTAATAACACTTCACTCATGAAGGTTTTTGAGGATTCCATGAGCTAACACACGACATGCTCCTGGCTTCTGGGGCCAGGGTGGGGGGTGTCTCTCATGCCAAGGTCCCTCCATTCCCTAATCTGCACAGGACATTTCAACTGCATCACAGCTTCCCTTCCAAAGCTGTGCCAGGAAACCATTTTCCACCTGACTTCCTCCATATGTTATACATTTAAAGGAAAAAAGGCTATTGCATTACATACTTCAATGTCAATCAAAATTTATGGGGCACCTGACAGTGTTCATGGGGATCGTGCTTTAATTCCATTAATTTAATGCTGTGGCCTTCTCAAAAATGTGCTGTTCCCGATTCAACTCCCTCGTAAAATTCTTCTACCTCTGGGCCTAACAGCATCGACGGGACTTGAGGCAGACAAAGGCTGAAGGAGGAAAGATATCTCCCTGAGATGAAGAGCAAGAGAATTTTCCACTACAAAAAATCTGGCAGGAAAGAGAAAGGAACGTGCACAGAGTCCCCACTATTTGCCGTTATGTCTTCATGAATGTACGCTTATGTAATCACCAAAGACTCAGTGGAGTCCCCTACAGAACTCACAAACCTCCAAAATTATTTTTATGTTCCTTAGGCATATAGATCCAGTTCAGGAAACATTACCTGCTGGGCTCAAGAATCCCTAGGCTAAAACTTTCACAGAGCTCCTTGTTTAGAAGGGGCAGAGTGACAGAACATCAGAGTTGAAGCAGACCTTGGAAGAGTTTATGACTCAGCTGCTTTCCCTTTCTCTGTCTCAGAGACCACAGCTTCCAAGCACCCCCAAGTTAGGAAAAATGGGGAGTGGCAGAGAGAAGTCTAGGAGCAGGCTATATGAAGCTACTTTTGATCCTTAAAGTCAAAAGTAAACATTTCATGTTTACTTTTTTTTTTTTTTTTGCATTTACAGTGCAAAACATGCACTGGATGTTTTCCAAAATGCATTTCCAAAAATGCAAATCAGCATTTTTATTGGCATAAATATAGAGAAATAAAAAGGCATTAGGATGGCGTCATCCAGAGATGTCTGCAGAACTCATCTATACAGGTCATCACAGGAAGGAGCCTCAACTTCACAAGTGTAACTTCTTTGCAGAAGTCCCCAGTCTTGGCTTTTGTCCCCCTGGGTGGAGCATAGTTCCATTCGATCAAACGGCAGCCAAGGAAAGCTGTTTTGAGTCAATTGGTGCAGAGAAACAGAAGGGCTCGGGAATTCCTGTGTCCAGCAGAGACAGAAGTCAACCTCTGACTAAAGAAGCAACATGGAAGAATACATGTCATTTCTGGAAATTCAAATTTTTTTTTCATTAAAAATGGCTCCTCTGTTCCCAAATGGTGATACTTCTAAGCAAACCTGCTGCCAGTGATAAGAGACTGTGAAGTGGCGATTGTCCGCCCTGGGGCTCTTCCTGAGAGCTGTCTGTGCTCAAACCAGATGGGCTGTTGGAAGTCATCTGGTCCTGTGGCTCTCAGCTCCGGCCACCCTTGACCAGTGTTCCAGTGACCAGAGCTTCCAGAGTTTGGGAAAAGATATGGTGCCTGACTCCAGGACAACCAAGTCAGAATGGGAAAAGTGGAAAAAGCCGAACCGACAATTTTTCAAAAAGCTTCCCGTTCCTCGTTCCTCCCAGCCCCTGGAAATTGCCTTCCGGCTTTCCATTCCCAGTGAACTGGAAACTGTATAAGTGGAATCATACAGTTTGTCTTTCCCTCCCTGGCTGGTTTCACTTGGCACAATTGTCCTCACGGCTCATCCTTGTTGTAGCAGGTGTCAGGATCCCCTGTCCCTTTAAGACTAAATAACATTCCCTTGTAGGTTTACTCCTCATTCTGTTTACCTCCCCTGTGGACACGTGGGCCACTCCTCCATGCACTGTTTCATTCCACAAATTCTTTTTTTTTCTTGTATAAACAACCCAAAAGAAAATGATTATCTTATTTTATTTTTTATTTTTCTAATTTTATTGAGGAATAATTGACAAATATAATTGTATACACTGATAGATCCCAATTTAGGATGATTCAACATTTTTTTTTAAAGATTTTATTTATTTGACAGGGAGAGACACAGCGAGAGAGGGAACACAAGCAGGGGGAGTGGGAGAGGGAGAAGCAAGCTTCCCGCCGAGCAGGGAGCCCAATGCGGGGCTCGATCCCAGGACCCTGGGATCATGACCTGAGCCGAAGGCAGACGCTTAACGACTGAGGCACCCAGGCGCCCCGGATGATTCAACTTAAAGGTTTTCAACATTACCATAGTGCAAAAGTGATACACATTCAGTAGAAATTGCCTTAAATTTTTTTTTTTTTTTTTATGTTATGTTGCTTATTCCATAAATTCTTACCTAGGTCCTACAAGAGCCTCTCGACAGGACCGGAGCTATCCTCAAGCACTCATATTATAGTACAAGGCAGAGAAGGAACAGAACTAATTACAATCAGGGCGCAGGTGACTTGCCCAAGGCACTAAAACTTGAAAACACAATAAATCATAGAACATTCTCTGATTTTTTACTACAGAAGATAGAAACAGAATAAAAAAAAAAACACTCCTTGATTATATATGCATCAGTATCCTCATTTTGAAAATGATTTTTCTTTGTGTGCTCCCCAGTTGTGACATGCAAAATCCGTCTGTATTTATAACCACTGTGGGCTTTTTATTTGCCTGTGTGCTGGCTTTGCTTCCTTTGATGGGCTCCAGAGAGATTAGAGATGTGTAGCCAACAGAAGGGGATGGTTTCAAATGGTGTCTCTGCTCAGTGGAATATAAAGCAGCCTTTGAACAATGTATTTATACAGAGCTTAGAATCGCTTGGGGGATGTTTATTTTACATTAAGTGATGAAAGTAGACCTCACCTTGTAGGAAACAGAAAAAAGATGCACATCAAACTGGTAACTGGGGTTGTCTCTTGGAAGAAAAATAAAGGCTAATTTCCACTTTCACCCCATATTTTCTGTATTGTTGGCTTACAGCAAAAATGGATTCATGTATTATCCAAGCCATCTAAAAAAGGGGAGAGGGTTAGAACCCTCTTACACTGTTGGTGGGAATGCAGACAGGTGCAGCCTCTCTGGAAAACAGTATGGAGGTTCCTCAAAAAGTTAAAAATACAGCTACCCTGTGACCCAGCAATTGCACTGCAAGGATACAAACATAGTGATCCGAAGGGGCACCTGCACCCCAATGTTTATAGGAGCAATGTCCACAATAGCCAAACTGTGGAAGGAGCTGAGATGTCCATTGACAGATAAATGGATAAAGAAGATGTGGTATATATATATATACAGTGGAATATTATGCAGCCATCAAAAAATGAAATCTTGCCATTTGCAACGATGTGGATGGAACTAGAGGGTATTATGCTAAGTGAAATAAGTCAATCAGAGAAAGACGAGTATCATATGATTTCACTCATGTTGAATTTAGTAAACAAAACAGATGAACATAGGGGAAGGGAAGGAAAAATAAAATAAGATAAAAACAGAAAGAAAGGCAAACCATAAGAGACTCTTAACTCTAGGGAACAAACTGAGGGTGGCTGGAGGGGAGGTGGGGGGATGGGGTAGCTGGGGGATGGGCAGTAAGGAGGGCACTTGATGTAATGAGCCCTGGGTGTTATATGCAAGTGATCAATCACTAAACTCTACCCTGAACCTAATAGTATACTATATGTTAACTAACTTGAATTTAAACAAATAATAAATAAAAAGGAGGGAGGGGGAGTCAATTTTTTTAATTTAGAGATATAATACAATCACAACTAATTTTTAGAAACTGAAGGAAAAAAACTCAGAATAATCAAACCGTATTTTAAAAATAGTTACATCTGGCTGCGAGAGGTATAAGGGTTGTCATTTTCCCTTCCTTATACGTTGAATTTTCCTATCATAAACATATATTACAACGGAGGTCATAATGAAACTTTCATTTTCTTTTTAGAGTCACTTGAGCAATTAGACCAAACGTTTGAGAATCTTGGAAAGTCCTAGGACCTGGGTTGAAAGAAAACATACGGCTTTAGGAATTTCCACATCCAGCAGAGATGGACGTGGATTGCCACCTGGTCACCACCCATCATTTTTGTGCCCTCCCTTCATTTCTCCCGGCTACATTGTTTCTTCTCGTCTCTCCTCCAGTTAAAGACAATAGCATGTGGGGCGCCTGGGTGGCTCAGCCGGTTAAGTGTCCAGGTTAAGTGTCCGGCTCTTGGTTTTGGCTCAGGTCATGATCTCAGGATCGTGAGATCGGGCCCCACACTCAGCAGGGAGTCCGCTGGAGATGCTCTCTCTCCCTCTGCCCCTCCTCCCCCCACTCTTTCTCCCTCTCTTTCAAATAAATAAATAAATCTTTTTTAAAAATAATAATAAAAGACAAAAGCACATGAGCAGGCAAGACTCAGTGCCCTGGCCCCACTTCTCGAGGGCCAGTGAGGTGATATATGAAGAGGGGTAGGGGTAAGGGCCATAGACTTTTTCCAGTGGAGTTTTCTCTCCACTTTTAAGACTTCCTTGCATCCTTAAGCAAGACTGGGTTGCCAAATCACTCTTAATCACAGATCATACTAAGAGTCAAAGTTTATGAATAGTATCAAGGAGACAAGTAATCAGGGGGCTCAGACAGAGGGAGGGGAGAATGGCACTTCCTGCATAGCCCCCCAGGTCCTGCCCGCCTTCCTGCACGGGACACGCGCTTGCTCAGCCAGAATCATGGATGGTGCCGCTGAGGGACCTTTTGGGTTCTGTAGGGTCCGTCACACAACTGGAAGGATTGAAATGATGAAACATCTCCATCTTATTCCCCAGAGAGCTCCACAGCTTACATGATTTCCCAGGGATGCATGCCTCACCGATTACGAACTTATTTCCCCTAAGTAATCCTTTAACCAAGGACATCCTGTTAAGGGCATTCGAGAGACAGGTCTCTTCATTCTAGCCGGAACGTTTAGTCTATCTACCTGGGGTTCCAGTCGACACACTCACACACACGAAGACCAGCTATCCTTGTATCATCGCAAATATCAGTGATTGCTCCTTCTTTATCAGTGACTGCTTCAATCTTCCAGCTGACAAATAAGACGAACATACCCCATCTAAGAATGACCCCATTCCCGGTGCTTCCGGGGAGCATCCAGGCAAAGCCAGCCTCCTTGAAGCCTGCCCCAAATCTCATAAAACAAGCTCCAATCCTATAAATCCTTCCCTACATCCTTGCACTGAACGCTCCCCTGCCCCTGTGGATCCCTTAGTGAGCACTCACTCTTGCAAAGAGCCATGAAACCTGTCTTGTTCAACTGCTGTGTGTTCCTGGTGGTCTTGGGCTGAGGGACATTGACAGTAACCTGCAATCTTGAGGGTGATGTTAAAGAGTCAAAAAGCCTGGGAAAACCAGCATGCCTTAAGCAGTGTTTATGCTTGGCAGCAGTTCCAGCAGCAGCTTCTGGAAGACTTGGTTTGCTAGTGAGAAAGTCTGCACATTGAGCTGGTGTCTTAGCTCAGTGACAGTATTTAGCTTAGTGACAGTATTTCTCTGCTTGCCTCTGTCATTGGTGACCCGGAGGCTCCGTGCCGTCCAGGCTGGGCACAAACATCAGGATTCAAGGTCAACAGCACGTCCTCCCCGTTCCGACCACGCTGCTCCTTCCAGTAGACCAGATGGTTCCTCGGTTGCCCTATCCCCCAGGAATCAATCCCTCTTGTTCTCGTCTCACCCTTGTCCCTACCTCTGACCGACCCAGGCAGTGTCCTCCAGGAGCCCAGAGGCAGGAGGGAGCAGGAGAAGGAGGAAGGGAGAGCTCATGCCCCCCCCAACCACAGAGGGCTCCCCACGTGCTGGACACTGTGCCTAGTCCGTAACTCATGCTTACACTACTTAAATCTCCCACTAGCCCCAGGAGGAGGGTCCTGTCATTACCTTTGCCTTATAGCTACTGAAACTCTGTCAGTATCTGTTTTAGAGCCACGAAAGCTCAGCTCGGAGATTAGTAAGGACTACAGCCAAACAATTAGGGAGAACCCGAGCTCCTGACGCTCTCCGGAACAATGCTGCCTCCCACAGGAAACGAAGTTGTTTCCGACAGAAATGAGGACCTAAGACCGCAGAGGGGTGGTCCTTTCCCTAGATCCCAGGAGAAGCTGCAGACCAGAACAGGGCACGTGTTTCCCAGGTGATGAGATAGAGCCAGTGGGGTCCAGGGGATGGGCAGAGACTTAAAGTCCTATGCCAAGGGGAAAACCAGGTACGTTTGGTGGTTAAATATGTATGTTGTCAGCCTACCTTATGCTTCATAACTCTGTGCTGTCACCTCTCAGGATGTGCCGTCATCCTTCCCACAAATAAGTTTTATTTCAAAATGTCCCCCCCCCCCCCCCCCCCCCCCCCCCCGTAAAGCAACATCACCTTCTTAATGTATTGCTCCCCCAGGGAAAACTCTCACACCCCAAATCCTCCTCCCTAAAAGCACTTGGATCTCGAGGGGTAATTACACTCATTCTGTGAATTTTCCTGCTGTCAAGTCCTGCAGGGCATGGTGTCTGGGCCCAAAGAAAACAAACGGTTAAGTCAGCGGTTCATTCTCCAAATTTAAGGCGGGGGATCTGTACTGAAGGTGAAGACTGCCACCTTGCGGGCGAAGAGAGCAACTGGCGAGATTCACTGAGGAAGTCAGGATTTTCCAAGTAGGGTCTTAAAGGCAGAAGATTCTTGGGGCGCCTCGCTGGCTCAGCGGGGAGAGCAGAGGACTCGTGATTTCCGAGTCGCGATCAAGAAAGATCAGAAGTCATTAATCCCATTAATTTGGCCCTAATGCCTGACATGTTCAAGAAACAGCAAAGAAGCCTGTGTGGCTTCTTTGGGAGAAAGCCGGTGGATAGTAGACAGAGGTGAAGGCTGACTGGGTGAGCTTTCCAAGCCATTGTCTGGAATTTAGCTTCCACTCATGCAGAACTGAGGAGCCATAGAGGAGCTGGAACACAGGAAGCACATGATATTTCTTAAGTTTCAAAGGATTTCTCTGACTGCCTCATTGAGTATGGACCAAAGGAGGGAAAGAGCAGAGGCAGAGAGACCAGTAATCTGGGCAAGTGCCAGTGATAATCTGCACAAGGCTGGTAGCAGCTAAAATGGTGAGAAGTGATAGATTCCGATTCCCCTTACATTTCCTAATGGATTAGATGTGTAATGTTAGAAAAAGAAGGAGTGGATCATAATTCCAAGGTTTGTAGCCTGAGACACTGGAAGGATGGAGTTGCCCAGAACTGGGATGGAGAAGGCTTGGGTGGAGGCAGCACTGATCATTCAGTTCAGAACATGCTGGATTTGAAATATCTATAAGACACACAGTGAAGCTGTGGAATAATCAGAGGGGTATATGAGTCTGAAGTTCAGGAGAAATAAAGCCATGAAACTATTTGAGATCAGCAAACAGGAGAAAATGACCAAGGATTTGGCTTTGAGACAATCCAACAGAAGAGGCTGGGAGGAAAAAAAAAAAACAAAAAAAAAAACAAAGACTGGAATGTGGGACAAAAAGCAGGAGAATGAGTTATTCTGGAAGCCAAGTGAAGAAAGTATGGAGTATGAAGCTGGAGGAAGTGATGAACTGTGTCAGATGCTCTTGATTGGTCGAGGAATATGAAGACTGTGAACTGATTGTCTGAATTATCACCAAAGAAGAGCTGTTTTAATTTCCAAATGCAGTGGGGGTTGGGGGGGTGCTCATCTTTTTGTTATTGATTCTAGGTTTGTTTTGGATTTGGGTTTGGGTTTTTTGCCTATGTGTTAGATCATGTATTTGGTGAATTTACTTGGGGGAAGATTGTGGGAAATGAATATTTTATAAATGTATCATTAAGAAAGCAATATCCCTGAATTTATCTTTCCATGCACTCACCTTTCATGCCCATTTCAAGCCTGAGCGTGTCTTCTCCTAGAATTTTGTTTTTTTTCAGTGCAAAAAGGTGGTTTTATTAAAGCATGGGAATGCACCTGTGGGCAGAAAGAGCTGCTTCTCCTAGAATATTAAGCAAGCCAACTCCTTACTAATCAATCACCTTTTGGAATGACAATTTTCCTACAACTGTAAAGCAAAACTAATTAGAAAATAAATTTAATGTTGAGCTTTGACTCATTCTGTGGCAGTCACTTCTTGTAATCCCTTAGTTCAAATTTTTGTACTCATTAAGATCTATTATCATTACTGTAATATCCAAATGTTATAAATATGAACTTATAAGATATATTAACAAAATTATTTGTATTTTGTATTTCCATTCTTTTGTCCAATTAACACAGAGCACCCGGCTCTGTATTAGGTATACTCTAAGAATACGGCAGTTAACAAGACACACACCACCCCTGACCTCCAAAGCTTTGGGTCCATAGGGAATTACAGTTATTAAATAGGAGGTAATCATAAAGTAAATGTAATGTTCGCTATGGAAATGTATCACTCTGGGACCTGCTCTTGTGTAAGGTTGGATCTTTTTGGACTATATTTAAGAAAAAATGTTGAACGCCTGTACCTTGACAACTATGTGATCTCTGGCCATCTCTGACCTAAAACTGTTTGTTTCTGCCCTTCATCTGCTAAGTGCCAAAACTGTTCTATTTCTCAAACATGTCAACCTTGTTTCTGTCTAAAACTTGTGGATACAATACTAACATTCAAAACTTGAACCATTAGAAAACATTTTTTAAATTATATATATATATATACACACATATGTATACACAAACATATATACTTATTATATAAACACACATATATATCCTACTTTGATATAATAGCAATAAAGCTATAGCAATCCAAAAATAGGAACTACTGAGCCAAAATTTAACAAAATATATGCAAGACTAGTGCTCTGAAAACAAAACAATGCTGAGAGAAATTTTTAAATGCCTGAAGAAACAAAGGTGTAACATATTCGTGGCTTGGAAGTCTCCCTATTAAGATGGTAACTATCGCTAAAATGTATCTGTAGATTTAACAGATCACAAATCAAAATTTCAGCATGCTTTGTTAACATTGACAAAATGATTCTAAAATTTATGTGAAAATACAAACAACCTAGCCAAAGTAATCAAAAGGAAAAAACCTGGAAGGGTTACGTTATTTGACTTTAAGACTTACTAAAGAGCTAGGGGCACCTGGGTGGCTCAATCAGTTCAGCATCTGCCTTCCACTCAGGTAATGATCCCGGGGTCCTGGAATAGAGTCCTGCATCAGGCTCCCTGCTCAGCGGGGTGAAAACCCAATTCAATAAGCCCATGAGATGATGTTCAATGTCATCATTAGTCACGAGGGAAATGCAAAATTTAAAACACTATAAAAATACCACTACAAACCCATTAGAATGGCTGAAGTGTAAAAGTCTGACAATATCAAGTATTAGTAAGAATGTGTAGCAACTAGAATATTCGTACACTGATGGTAAACATGTAAAACCATACAATTACCTTGTAAAACCCTTTAGTAGTTTCTTCATTAGCTTTACGAAGCATGTGGGTCCACTATTTCAATTCTGGGTATTTGCCCAAGAAAAACGAAACACAATAGTCACACAATCACTTTGTTCATAAGAGCTTTATTCATAATATCCACAAAGGAAATTCAAGCCAAATGTCCATCAAAAGATGAATGGAGGGCGCCTGGGGGGCTCAGTTGGTTGAGCGACTGCCTTCGGCTCAGGTCATGATCCTGGAGTCCCGGGATCGAGTCCCGCATGGGGCTCCCTGCTCAGCAGGGGGTCTGCTTCTCCCTCTGACCCTCTTCCCTCTCATGCTCTCTGTCTCTCATTCTCTCTCTCTCTCAAATAAATAAATAAAATCTTTAAAAAAAAGATGAATGGAGAAACAATCTGGGGTGCACAATCACACAATGGGCTACTCTTCAGCAATAAAAGGGAACAGACTACTAACACACACAACAGCGATGAATTTCAAAAACATCATGCCGAAGCCATTAAAGAAGCCAGACATGGGGGCGCCTGGGTGGCTCAGTCGTTAAGCGTCTGCCTTTGGCTCAGGTCATGATCTCAGGGTCCTGGGATCGAGCCCCGCATCGGGCTCCCTGCTCCGCGGGAAGCCTGCTTCTCCCTCTCCCACT
>NW_027397066.1:11892079-11917839 GCF_003265705.2 Callorhinus ursinus | reverse complement strand
CATCGGGCTCCCTGCTCCGCGGGAAGCCTGCTTCTCCCTCTCCCACTCCCCCTGCTTGTGTTCCCTCTCTCACTGTCTCTCTCTTTCTCTGTCAAATAAATAAATGAAATATTAAAAAAAAATAAGTTCTTAAATACAGTACAAAAGGCACAGCCATAAATGATAAATGTGATTACATTACAATCATGTAATACAAAGGATCTGATAAATTCAAGAGTCAAACACAGATTGGAGGGACATACTTGCCATCCACCTAACTGACAAAAAATTAGAATCTTGAATGTATAAAGAAGACAGACAATTCAACATAAAAACAGGCAAAAAACAAAAACAGGCACTCCACATAAGAAAACAGAATGGCCAATAAACACATAAAAAGATGACCGATTGTGTTAGTAATCAGGGAAACAAAAATTAAAGCCATAAAGAGATGGGCAAAATTGTTCTAAGTGATGGTAAGGATGCCTATCAACAAGGACCTTCAGGCTACTTTTCTGAAAGTAAGCTGACACCACAAATTTGGAGACCAGTTTGGGCATATGTAATGTGGCAGACACTGTTGGCTCCAAACCCAAAGAGATTTTCCTCACTCTTCTTCCCTCTTGGCAAAGCATGCCTCCTATCACATTGATCCAAAATATCAAATACTCAGTTCACAAGCCTCCCTTCCAGAGAAAGAAGAAAGGGGAATTGTGGGCAGAGGTACTTTGATTTTACCTGTCACATGTTATTTCTGTAAAACCTAGAAGAGGGGCACCTGGGTGGCTCAGTCTGTTGAGCGTCTGACCCTTGATCTCAGCTCAGGTCTTGACCTCAGGATCTCAGGTCGTGAGTTTGAACTCACGGGGACTCAAACTAAAACTCAAAAAAAAAAAAAAAAAAGCCTAGAAAAAAATCTAAAGCAAATTACACCTGTTACCTCTGCACGATGAGTAAATAGGCATCTGTAATATTATTCCCTAGACATTTCAGTGTGTTCAAAATTTTCATAATTTAAATCTTTAGCCTAAAAATATTGAGAGGAGATACTGACATGAGAATAAGGAATACAGAAGAAGGAAAAAGACATGGCAAATACAAAGGGGACAGTTCTCGGTGGTAAATTGATGTGTTCCTATCCGGGGGTTCAAAAGTCCCCTTGAAAAAATTGTATCTAGAAGTGCTAAAACATGAAGGAAGTTCCCCAAAATGTGATCCACTGTCTTTGATCTTTGTAATTCTATTTATTTATTTATTTATTTAGTCATTTTAAATCTCACAGTTTCTGTTTTTAGTCTTTCTTTGCTCTTGAAGAATCCCCAAGGAGATTTAATTACTAACTTTGATACTGCTCTACGTAAGTTAATTCATCCACAAACTCTTACTCCCAGGAACTGAGATAACGAGGAAAGCAATTTTACTATGAATTTCACAATACTTAAACTATGAGGTACCCAACACAGCAATGCTTTATAATGTTTGCTGGATAGTCATAAGAAAAGTAACATTTGAATGGTATCAAAGCAAATATGGATCGAGGCCAAGTAAAAATATGCCTTGGGGGAGTTTCTCATGTCCCTTCAAATCAGACTTTACTGCTTCTTAACATCCAAGGACCAAAGACGTAGATAACTTTCTACCGTGTGGATGCATCATGTTTGATACATTCTATTAGGAAATAGAAAACTGAGCTTAGTGATTTTCCTAAATGTCATATTATAAAAGACATTTGAATTATACCTATAAAATTGCATACACCGAGTGTCCTGGGATCGAGGCCCACATCGGGCTCCCTGCTCATCCGGGAGCCTGCTTCTCCCTCTCCTGCTCCCCCTGCTTGTGCTCTCTCTCTCACTCTCTGTCAAATAAATAAATAAAATCTTTAAAAAAAAAAAAACTGTGTATGCTGAAACCATCCATTTAAGCAGCTCTGTATCTCCCTTTTGTGACTCTCCTTTTCTTTTTTTTTTTTTTGTAATTGTGGCATTCATCACTATTTAGAATTCCACTTTGGGGGTCAAGTGAGTTTGTATTCTTCTCTATATTTTTGTATTTTTCTCAGTGTCCTCCAATAGGCTTGTTTTATTTTTGCAATTAGAAAAAAATAAGAGTCACTGCAAGGAAAAAGAAAGATACTCTCTTGCTCCATTTATTCTTCAAATTTCTGACCTCAACTTTCACCTTTTTTTGCCTTCAAAACAAGATTCTCATCATCCCCTCCCTCCACAGTAGATACTTTTCCTGGTGATATTTTGTTGAAAAAGACGATGCCCACTCAGATCAACTACAAAAATCCACAAATGTAATTATTCTTCCCCTAGCAAACCCTGAATCCTTGAAACACCCGTGTGTGCATGCACATACAAACACACACACACGCGCGCGCACGAAAATCAATTCTTGATTTTATCTCATTCAGTTTCCTCTTTTGTTCTGTCTTGGGGCACCTGGCTGGCTCAGTCAGGGGAGCGTGCAACTCTTGGTCTCGGGGTTGTGGGTTTGAGCCCCACCTTGGGCGTGGAGCTTCCTTAAAAACAAAAAACAAAAAACTTTGTCTTGGTAATTTTCTGAACTGATCTATTTCTAAGGGGTTCCTTAATGGCAAGAAAAAAATACCTGACCACTTCTCAATTCACTTATTGCAAAAACTCTTACCTGACCCCTATCTCAGTGACTCACTGCATTAACCAACACTATCCATTCTCTCTACATAATTAATAGGCTACTGTCTAGTACACCCAACTTGGTTGTCTTTTTATTTATTTGTAAATATGCTTATACTTGTTGTTTTCATTATATAATTTAATTAAATTGTACATAAATTGGATAAGTGGAAAAAGAAAAACCTGTTTTGTTTTGTTTTTTTAAACCATGAAAACCAAGTTGAATGGCTTGGTAAAAATGACCATAGGTGATTTATTTATTTTTTTTTAATGTTACAGACTCGAAACCAAAAAGAAACTCGTTGGTCATCTCTAGACATTGATAGGGGATTAACCAACTTGTTATTCTGTAAACTGATAAATAAGGGAAAAGAATCAAGCATCTCTCCTGCCTTTCTTTTGTGGACGCTACTTCAGGGTTAAGAGAGAAAGGCTTCTGTTTAGATGAATCAGAGTAAATGAATTCAGGAGTCTTAGAATTATAAAACATCCACTGTATAGCCCCTATGGACATAATCGATCTTGGCAACAATGATCAAATGGTGCTAAACTGATGAAATGATAAGTTGTCAAAGAACTTTATAATAGATGAATCAGGCAGATAATACCCAATTCTGTTAACCCCCTAAATGTGGGGTGCTGCAACATTATGTGCCTCCTGCTGTGACCGATGCCCAAGGAATTCCACAGTTCCCTCTGTAATGCATTCCTGCCCATCCTCAAATCCAATCCATCTCCCCAGTCTCTTCCAAATTAATAGGCATTTAAAAATGGAGAAGGAAAAATGGTTAGGAGTTAAAGGATGCTTAAGAGGGGCACCTGGCTGGCTCAGTCAGTGGAGCATGCGACTCTTGACCTTGCGGTCCTAAGTTCAAGCCCCATGTTGCGTGCAGAGATTACATAAAAATAAGATCTTAAAAAAAAAAAAAAAGGATGCTTAAGGTATCCTTTAAGATATCACTTAAAGGATAAAGTCGCCGAATGCAACATGTGAACTTTTTTTTGAACAAATCCCTTATAAAACTACATTTTTAAGAAACTCAGGGAAAAATAAACAGGGTGGGTACAGGGTAATAATCAAGAATGAGTCTCAGTTTTGTCAGGTGTGACAGTGGTATGTCAACTATTTTTTTAATGTTATTTTTTGTGAGAGATACAGACTGAAGTACTTACAGAGAAAAGGATGTGAAGTCTGAAATTTGCTTTAAAGTACTTTAGGGGAGGGGCCCCCGGGGGGCTCCGTCTGTTGCCACTCTTGATCTCAGCTCAGGCCATGCTCTCAGGGCCCCGGAACCTGGCCCCAGCTTGAGCGCACAGTCTAAAGGTCCTCCCTTCCTCGCCCTCCGCCCCTCCCCCTCCCAGCTCGCTCGCTCTCTCTCACGCTCTCTTTCTCTCAAATATATAAATACATCTTTAAAAATAAAATGGTTTAAATAAATAAATAAAGCACTTTAGAGGGAAAAAAGTGAAGAGATGGATGAAATGAGGTCAGAATGTTAATTATTGACAAAGGGTATTAGGAAAAGGGGGCTCACTATTTTGTCTAGCTTTGCATTTCTTTTAATATTTCCCTAACAGAGAGATCCAGTCCTACTGGCATTCTTGCTGCTTCTCACTGCCTCTGTCTTTGTTCCTCCTTTTGCCCAGAAGTCTCTCCCCCGGATGTTTCTAAGTTTGCTCTCCCTCTTTATTCAGGTCTTTGCTAAAATGTCAGCTTTCAGTGAAGCCTTTCTTATTTTATTATGGTACTTAACAGCCTCACACTCCTGCCCAGCACTCTGTAGCACCTTCCACCGTCTGCCACACTGTGTGTCTTCCTGTTTTATTCACTGTCTGTACCCCAATCCCACTAGAATAAAAGACCCATGTGAGCAAGAATGTAGTCTGTTTTGTTCACTGTTATATCCCCAGGATCTAGAAGAGTCTGTGGGACATAACAGGAGCTTGAGAAACACTTACTGAGTAAATGTGTTACAAAAAAATACTTACAATTTGGAAATAAGGCCAGAAGGTGGGCAGGATGGCCTCAATGTCTTACAAGGGCATTGACAGGTTGCCCCTAGAAATATTTAATCATGTAGCAGAATGTGTCTTTGTCCTTCCTATTTACTATCAAAGTTTATGAAGTTAGATGCTAACAACATACATTTTGTTGGTTAAAGATGCAAATAATTTCTGTCTGATAGAAAAGCTACACCCCAAATGTTATGGCTTTTAATTAACCTGTAGAACATTAACCACCTTTATATCTGACCTATCAACCTAATTCTACTCTATTTTAAATACATATAAATACTTAGTGCCCCCAAGGTGTTCTTTGAACTGACTTTATCATTTCACTGATTCCTTCATAAACGAGCAAATAAATCTTTGGCATGCATTGATTTTGTATGTTAATGAAAGTCATGCTCTTAACTTTTTGAAACTTCTACTCTGACAAATGAACACAAATTGTGATGAACTGTGCAAAATGTTGGCCATTATTCTTGACTTTTTGCTATCTGAGGTTTTGAGTCTGCCTTATAGAGAGAGCAACATAACACACACCCGATCCTTGGGCATCAAGACTATTCTTCGACCAGTAGAGACCACCTGGTCACCAATACTCTGTGCCATCAGATTTCTCCAAGCCAAGCTGCCCTAGGCCCTCAGACTGCTTGATCCAGCTTCTCCTCTGCTGCCCCTACCTTAGGACCTATTCACTCGTTAGTCACCTTTGAACTTAAGTTCCCAGGACTGAAAATGGATGGGATGATGGTGACTATCCCCAGACGGGATAAAAAATACTTTACAGGGACTCCTGGGTGGCTCAATCAGTTAAGCCTGTGACTCTTGATGTCAGCTCAGGTCTTGATCTCAGGTTATGAGTTCAGGCCCCAGGGTAGAGCCTACTTAAAAAAAAAATACACTTACCAACTTCGGCTGACAAGCAACGTGATTCTGGCAGAATCATAAACAGATATCATCTCTTGGAACAGCTCCAACAAACTGGTAGCATCTACGTGGCATGCTGTGTAGACAGCTTTGAGGCTGGGCCAGGCTCACCCAGTGAGATGTGATCAATGAGCAATGACTTCCACAGGCACAGGATTAAGAGTGCAGAGTGTGCCCTACATCTTTCCTGACCCAGTTCTGGGAGGTGATGTTTCAAGAGAGATAAGCCACAAAGAAAATGTCCTGGCGACCAGGCAGGACTCCCATTCTGGTGCTTTACCTGCAGAGGTCCAAAATAGCTTCTGGAGTAGAGAGACAAAGCTCTGGGCTCTAGGACCTTGCTTCCCTAAAAGGAGGAGCCCAAGGACCTCACACTGCAGCCTCATGACTCACCTTTTGAGACAGAAAAAGAAACAGATGCCTCCATCTGGAGACTATACAAATGCTCCTATCTTTGGAATGGGTTGCCTCAGGCCCTGGGACAAGCTGAGAACACACTCTTTTGGAAGTCGTATGATGTGATGGCTGTAAGCTGTGCAGTCACTCAGTTCAAAAACCACCTCTACCACTTACCAGCCCTGGTCCTGAGGCGGGGAGGTGGGGGGTGGGAATCACCGCATGCCTCAGTTTTTCCATCAGTCAAATGGGTCTGACGATCCCAAAATGGAAAGAGATGAGTTTCTGCCACGTACTAACTACAAAGCCGACTTTGTAGGCATCTGACCAAAGTAGTCACACGGGGCCCTGGGCTCAGGTCCCAGTCTTGGAGTTTAATGCTCTGCAGTTGCCGTCTGGAAATTCTTAATAATTTTATCTTTGCTTTGCATCTTGTGATACAAGGCCAGTGGACACTGGAGCCTGCACTGGGGGCTTGAAGCCTTGGCTCACACCTCCCTGGGGTAGGTTCTCAGGCTGCTACACTCCACCCCCAGCAGGAGCGTGAGTGCAGGTGGGTAGGATCAGATGCACCTCCCCAGGTGCGAAGTTTTGCAGTGCGGCCCCAGGCAACTGTGAGGGTCAGCTTTGTCCCTGCAAGAATCCCGGTGCCCAAGGGAACTCAACATTAAATAGCAAGTAAAAACCATCCAGCTGGTGACAAGACCTCAGAGGAAAGTAAAAGCTTTCTCCTGCTTTTTGAACAATGAGTCCCACATTTTCATTTTGCACTGGGCCCCAAAATGACCCAGCTTGCTCTGACCAACTGTAGGATAAGCCAAATTATTTAACCTCTCTCGGGCCTCATTTCCTCCACCACAGGATGTGTCCTGAGACTTTTCTGACAGGATTCTGATAAAAGAACCAACTATATAAAGTCCTGAGTACATTGCAGACAACCCATAAACATTGATTCCCAACCTTTTTCTCTTCAGAATTTCTAGACGGACTTTTGGCAACCGCTTTCCAAGGGCTTTCTCTCCAAAGAGGAAAAGGGGAAGCGGAGAAGTCATGAGTATTCATTGTAATAAAGAACAAATGTTTTCTCCAGGTGGAACACCATCACTTCCCTCCGCTCTTAATAATGACAGCAGAGCAAGAAGCATGGGCATGACATTAGCAGTGGGCACTCCTGGCCTTTCTAGGAATTTCTGAAGCAAAACACAGAAGTAGCGTCTCTCCTTTTCCTTCTCGTATCTCTGCTTTCCCCCACTCAGCCATCTGAGGTGCTCCCAGGGCTCTCAAGTAGCCTCTCCTTCCAGAAGATTCTACCTCAAACCCCATTTACTTGCATGTGTATTCCACCCTTCCTTCTAAAGATAACTCAGCTCTGTGGTCTGATTTCCCCATTTGCAATCACAGCTGCACCCAGGTCCCACACCAGGGAAACCAGTTTCGCTTTCCCTATTTCACCCTCCGTATTCAGTCAGGTGCATCTAAGACTCTGGCCACTGCTCTGCCTTAGAGTCCCAGCATGAAAGATGGGGTTAAAGCCTGATAATCAAAGTACTAAGCATTGAGGACACACAGATGAACGTGAGGCCATCAACTTGACTCTGCTCTAATGAGGTTCAGGGTCTCACTGGGGAAACAGATGTTGAGCAGGTGGTCATTCCATCACCCAGAGGGAAAACATGCTACAATTCTGTCCTATGCAAATACGGTCATGCTCATACTCTCTCGCACACTGAGAAGTTTCAGGTTGTGGGTGGGCCAACATGAGGTCCACACCCTCTCACCAGTGGGGTCCTGCCAAGGTCCCATACCCTTTAAAGAGTTTTGATCTAACCATTGGTCCATCTTCCCTCAGAAGTAGCATCTTATCTGTCTCCCAGATTCATTCAACAGGTTAACACACACTGTTCAGAACGCCCTTTCCTGAAATTCTCTCATCAAAGGAAGACCTCATATGCTACTTTTCTCATGGAGTCCTTCCTGACTCTGCTCCATCAGAGGGGTGGTGCTCGTTTCTGAATCTCTGTGGCATGGTGCAGGAACTTCACTCACAGCAATTCACATATTTTCTTTCTTTCTTTTTTTTTTTTTTAGATTTTTTATTCATTTATTCATGAGAGAGACAGAGGGAGAGAGAAGCAGAGGGAGAAGCAGGCTCCCAAGGAGCAGGGAGCCCGATGCGGGACTCGATCCCAGGACCCTGGGATCATGACCTGAGCCGAAGGCAGACGCTCAACCATCTGAGCCACCCAGGCGCCCTCACATATTTTCTTATTTGATAGGTACCTGAGTACCCCTTACACCCTCCTACAGAATCTAGCAAAGGGCTTAGAGAACAGAAACCACTCCGCCCTCCGTGGGGCCCCTCTCGCCCATTGGACACAGCTGTGTGCTGTTACAGATCACGCTGCCCTGCAGCGCTGTCTCCAGCACCGTCCTCCCAGACCTCCCCGTAGGACCCTGGACAGCAGGACTGGTGTTTTCGTCCTCTCTGAAGCAACCCCTCCCCCAACCCCCAGTAACCCTAGCGCCAGGCACACAACAAGTCTTTACTATGTGTTTGTAGGAATTTGCTATCTTGTACATTTTGAACTCATGAATTTTACTGAGTAGAAGTGAATAAAATGCTAGAGTCATTGAAATGGGAGGCCTGGGGAAGTAAAAATGAAGAATTGGCCCCTAAGAAATCTTGCTAGAAATTCTGAAGAGGAAGGAGAAGCAAAAGCAAATTGAGAAATGAAGAAAAAGGAATCAGAAACAAGTCCCAGTGCAGATGATCTAGCTGTCTGTGATCAACAGCAAGCAGAGCAAAACGGATGAAGAATGTTCTCTATTAAGTCTCTCACTGTGTATGTTTATGTTTCCACCAACATGATGTGGACTTGACTGAGTTCAACGTAGCAAGCATCTACTAAGGGACTATAATGTGATGAGCAATGTGCTGGATGACAGAGGGTGCAGGGGTGAATGAAACAGTCTCACCCTTTGGGAACCCCAGCTTGTATGGTGCAGGTGAAGACAGCTGTCAAAGGAATGCCCGCTCCTATCCCTAAACAGCCAGCAGCTAACACTGATGGCCAAAATTTATGGAGAGGACTGGTTTTCCCCAAGGCAAGAAGCTTCCTGGAACTGAAATATACCTCTGGGTGCCTTTCTAGAGCCCATCTTACTCTGGGTGTGGTGGCTCTCCATTCCCTCCTGCAGACTCTGCTCCACCTGCCCACATTCCCTGGTTCCTGACTATTGCCCAGACAGGTGACTCTCCCACAGTATCAATAGCACTAACCATCTGCTAACACTCTGGTGAGTCTTGGCCACATGTCTCTCAGGTCCCATGAACCCAGGGCCATCTCAGGACAGAATGCAGCTCCTGGATGTGATCTTGAGACAGCAGAACCAGGTGTCATCTGTTTGGGGGTGCTCTGCATTTAATGTTCCTGGCTGAACTTCAGAAAGTCCCAGCTTGATAAGCAGGGACAAGTTTCAATGCCTGCCTACCCATACTCAAAGACTGGCAAAAAGTAACTTCTATGGGGGTAAGAGATTTTGGAAAAGGAGAACGAAGGAAAAGGAATATATGAAGAACACAAAGTCCTAAGATCTACAAAGAAATACTGAGAAGCTACAAGGTTGAATAATTGACATAACTGGATGCTTTGGCCCAATACAAAAAGCCAAAGCAGGAGACCCCAGCAAGGGGAGGGATGTGAGAAGAGGATCACAGGAATGATTTCAGAACTCATCAGGGAAAATATTTTTCTTTTTCTTAAAGATTTTTGTTTATTTATTTAAGAGAGAGAGAGAGAGAGCACGAGCACACGTGCACAGGGGGTGGGGGGCAGCAGGTGCAGGGAGGGGGGCAGAGGGAGAGAGAGAAACTCAAGCAGACTCCCTGCTGAGCGCGGAGTCTGACTCAAGAGGCTCATCCTAGGACCTTGAGATCATGACCTGAGAGGAAATCAACAGTGGGAGGCTTAACCAACTGAGCCACCCAGGTGCCCCATGGAAAAGATTTCTAATGCTAAGACGGTATGACTAAAAGAGACAACATCAGCACGCCATGTTTTGTTGCAACAACAAAGATGTTTGTTGCAACAACATAGAAAGAAAGAGATTATTGATCAAAGAGTCATAACCTTGAAGTTAAAGTCTCCGGAGTGGGGGTCAACAGAAATTACAAGGGTTCCAAGGACAATGAACAGAGAGGAAGAAAATACCATATATAGGATCTACAATATATAAAGAACGCCCCTAAAAAGAAATAAATGAGCAACTCAGTGGAAATTAGCAAGGATCTGAACAGAAAATTCGCAGATAAAAATATAAATGACCAGTAAATATTTACCGCATGCTAAGACCCTCTGATAATCAGAAAACAATTAGGTGCTATTTTTCTCATAAGTAAAAAAAAAAAAAAGTTGGGGCGCCTTGGTGGCTCAGATGGTTAAGCGTCTGCCTTCGGCTCAGGTCATGATCCCAGGGTCCTGGGATCGAGCCCCACGTCGGGCTCCTGGCTCAGCAAGGAGCCTGCTTCTCCCTCTCCCTCTGCCTCTCCCCCTGCTCATGCTTTCTCTTCTCTCTCTCTGTATCTCTGTGTCTCAAATGAATAAATAAAATCCTTAAAAAAAAAAAGTTGATACTGTTGAGCAATGGAAAGCACGTCCTGTGATAGATGGTAATGGGAGCCTAAAATGGTACTATTATTTTGGAGGGCATTTAGAAATTCTTATCAAAATTTAAAATATGCACGATCCTCCCTTTGATCCAGCAATTCCACCACCAGACAACTATCCTACAAAAACACTCCTGTAAGTGCACAAAAATATACGTACAAGGACATTCATTGAAGCATGTGACTCCCAACCAGGATGAAAGTTTCGTGAGAGTGGGAAGTTTGTCATCCACTCCTGTGTTATCAGTAGTAGATCGCTGCTGAGAACATAGTAGACGCTCAGCAAGTGTCTGTTGAATGAATGAACAGGACTGAAAATCGGTAACTAATTTTCTGTCCAAATAGTTACCTCTACCCTGTGGGATACCATGAGCTGTTAAAAAGAATCTGGTAAATCTACGTGTACTAACACTGAAAGATCTCCAAGGCCGGGTGTTTAATTAAAAAAAAAAAAATTGGAAATGACATATTCTATCATCAGAGGACTGATTTGCTGGATTGTGATTTCAATAAATTTAATACTAGGTATCCATTTTGATGTTGGCCTTGATTTAAATTTTATTATTGTCGTAAGATGTCTGGGATACTGAAATTCCAAAAACAGTAGCATTATGAGCACTCAGTACACATCAAGATTATTCCTCCTGCTCCTCAGAATTCCCACATGTGGTGGGTACCATCATTCCATTTTTTTTTTTTAAGATTTCATTTATTCATTTGACAGAGAGAGACACAGCGAGAGAGGGAACACAAGCAGGGGGAGTGGGAGAGGGAGAAGCAGGCTTCCCGCTGAGCAGGGAACCCGATGCGGTGCTCGATCCCAGGACCCTGGGACCATGACCTGAGCCGAAGGCAGACGCTTAACCAACTGAGCCACCCAGGCGCCCCCAATCATTCCATTTTACAGCTAAGAGCACTGCAGCACAGAGAAAGTTAGTAATTTGCCCAAAATTACACTGTGACAGAGCCAAAATTTAAACCCAGGCAGCGCGGCTCCTGTGTTTATGCTTTTAAACCACCCAAGGATAAAGTGACCACATGTTCTAGTAAAAGTCTATGGACTCCATATAATTATTAAGAGCGTCCCCTTTCTTTTCAAAAAGTCCCGCGCATGGTCAGTATATTTTATGGACACTTTACTTATAGAACACATATAAGCAGCACAGGCACAGTGTAGTGGCTGAGTTCAGTTTCTGGAGCCAAAATTTGGGGAATTTACTCACACTCTCTCCTTCAGTTTGTTCATATGTAAAGTGGGGATGGTGGTAGTAAGTGACTCATATAGTTGTTGAAGGACTCAATGATTTGATATTTCTTAAGTGCTTGGCACGTAGGACCACATTAATTACCAACATATATATATATATGTATAGTGTGTGTGTGTGCGCACACGCACGCATAGTGTGAGATATCTGGAAGGATGTTGAAAAAATATTAACAACAGATATCCTCTTTTGTTATTTTTGAACATTACACATATACATATATATGTATGTGTATGTGTATATGTTGGAGTTCTATACCTATATCTATATATATTTGTGTGTGAGTGTGTGTGTTTAATACTGAGCAACTGCCCTGACAAATATTAGAAAGTCACGTGACTCCTGTGATGCATCTTGCTTGCTATTCAGCGGTGATGATCTAACCAATAGTGTGAATTTACCAAAGATGATTGAGCAACAACAAAAACTTTAAAACTGTTACACTAAAATGAAAATTAAAAGACCGCTATTACAAGATGTCCATCGACAGATGAATGGATAAAGAAGATGTGGTATATATATATATATATGTATGTATATATATATATATATATATACACACACACACACACAATGGGATATTATGCAGCCATCAAAAGGAATGAGATCTTGCCATTTGCAATGATGTGGATGGAACTGGAGAGTGTTATGCTGAGCGAAATAAGTCAATCAGAGAAAGACCTGTATCATATGACCTCACTGATATGAGGGATTCTTAATCTCAGGAAACAAACTGAGAGTTGCTGGAGTGGTGGGGGGTGGGAGGGATGGGGTGGCTGGGTGATAGACATTGGGGAGGGTATGTGCTATGGTGAGCGCTGTGAATTGTGCAAGACTGTTGAATCATAGATCTGTACCTCTGAAACAAATAATGCAACATATGTTAAGAAAAAAGAAAAAGAAGAAGATAGCAGGAGGGGAAGAATGAAGTGGGGGAAATCGGAGGGGGGAGATGAACCATGAGAGACGATGGACTCTGAAAAACTGAGGGTTCTAGAGGGGAGGCGGGTGGGAGGATGGGTTAGCCTGGTGATGGGTATTAAAGAGAGCACGTATTGCATGGAGCACTGGGTGTTGTACACAAACCATGAATCATGGAACACTACATCAAAAACTAATGATGAAATGTATGGGGATTAACATAACATAATAAAAAAGTATATATTAAAAAAAAAAAGACCGCTTTATCATTACTGTGTCAGATCGGATACGCTTGATTTTATTGATACTTGAAGTGTAACCTGAAGGAACGCGTCAATTGCTGGTTTCTCCATTAACTATTTAATTACTTGGAAACAAAGCACTTAAGGGATCCTGGCAATCTTTGGCCTTGAAAAATGTGCAAGCGAGACCACCGGTATCTGCGTTAGGATCGTGGGCTGAGAGAGCGCTGGGAGGCGGGAGGGATGGGCGTTGGGATGAGGATTTTACCACTCAGCTCCGCGAGTTTCTGAGGATGATTCTGCAAACGGGATTAATTGCAAAATCTCAAATTTACAGCAGAAACCGTGGCTCCCAGTGCTCGCCTTGGGCAGCCTGAGGGAATAGCTTTTTACTTCTGGCTGGTTCCCCTCCATGAACAAATTCAAAAATGAGTTTTCTGGGTGAAACCAAACCCTGGGAATGGAAGTCAAGAAAGCGAGCGGTTCCCTTTGGGGGAGATTAGGAACTAGCTGGCAGGAGGCACAAGGAACGGCCGGAAAGTTTCCACAGACTGATGTGGGTGGTCTTTTCAGGGTCTGTGCAGATCCATCGAGCTGACGCCCCTTACAGTGTAAATTTTATCTCAGTTTTAAAGGTTGTTATTGTTTTGGGGCGTCTGGGTGGCTCAGTCGTTAAGCGTCTGCCTTTGGCTCAGGTCAGGATCCCAGGGTCCTGGGATTGAGCCCAGCATCGAGCCATTGAGCCCCGCATCGGGCTCCCTGCTCCGCGGGAAGCCTGCTTCTCCCTCTCCCACTCCCCCTGCTTGTGTTCCCTCTCTCGCTGTGTCTCTCTCTGTCAAATAAGTAAATAAAATCTTTAAAAAAAAAAAAGTTTTTGTTTTGGTTTTGTTTTTGGTTATCGTTTTGAGTTCTCCGGTCCCCTGTTATCTCTGGGCGGGCAGGAAGTACTGTTTTATATTCATGAAAAAAACCTCACTTTAGTGGTCTGGCCCTTCTGATGCTCCCTCAACCCCTTGCAGGCTCCGCAAGCCACTTAACCTGGTGTCAGCTGTAACTGCCCGGGCACTTTGGGGCCAGCGAACAGAAATCCCATGCAAAGTAGAAAACGCCAGCGATCCCCCCCCCCCCCCCCCCCCCCCCCCAACAAACACACCTACCAGTTACCTTCGCGCCGGCAGCCGGGCAGCGAGCGCCGAGCGGGGCTGCAGCGCGGGACCTGCCCGGCTCCGAGCACCTTGCGCAGAAGGCGGGCATCTCCGCGGGGGCTTCGGCCGCTGAGCCCGCTGGGCCAGCGAGCCCCGCGCTCCCCGTCCGCACCCTCGGTGCCAAGGCCAAGCGCTCTGGCGAGTGGCACGGAATCGCAAGGCCAGCACTCCCTACTCAGCCCTGGCCAGCGGGCTCTCTGCTGACCCGGAATAGAAGAGGCTTTGTTTCGCGCGCGGTGCCCAGCCGTGTCCAGCTGCGCGCCACGGACGCCGACTCACCCCAGCTCAGGTCGCACGATTTGAGTGTAGGTGTAGCACCGTCCCAGGAGGATCTCGTACAAATGGGCAGTGGTGCCCTCCCCCTTCCACTGCTTGGGCGGAGGGCGCCACATCAGGATCCCGACCGGCACCGCGATGATCACCGCGATCAGGAGACCAAAAAAGACGCAGAGACAGATCAGGGTTTTCTTGGAAATGTTGCAGCAGGGTTCTTCCTCGGACACGGAACTGAATCTGTGGTTGGCCATTGGGGTCCCCTGAGGGGTCTGCAGGGCGAAGTTGGAGGAAAGACCCGCCAGAGGCCGGTCAGCAAGAGAGGAGAGAGCTAGGCCGGTTCTGAAACTGCACCTCCCTTTTATCGACTTCCTTTCCCACCCACCCCCTCCTCCAAAGTTCCGTGGCCAGCCAGACCAATAAAGACTTAAAGAACTTGGAAGACCTCTATTACTACAGCCGCTCACTCCAGCCTCCTGAGCAAAGACCAGACTTTGCCTTTCCAGGGAAAAGCGCCGGCCTTAAGCTTTCTCTGCAGGTGTCCGAAAAACAGACACTATCACTTTATACTTCTCCGCCCGCTCCCTTTATCAGTCTTGCCCTTTACACTTTAGCGGAACCTGATCCTGGAAAGTGTGGAGGCTGACTGCCTGCCTCTGCACCTGCCTACAAGCAAGGTCAACTGCGTGGAAGATCTTTACCTCTACTTCTTAGCCTCAACAAATGCCTGCTCCACCCCCTTCAAAAGCTGCACTCAAGCGTCACCCTTTACTCCTTAACTCCCGTGACATCAGTAGTTAAGCCTGGGTTCAAATCCAGCTCCACTACCCACTACTGGAGTGGTATGGGGCAAGTTACTTGACCTCTCTGTGCTTCTGATGTAAAGCAGGGATCATAGCAGTACCTACTTCATGGGGTATGATGAGGTTTAAGACAGGTCATATTTGCAATGTGTTTAGCACAATGCCTGGCACATGCTAAGTGCTCAACAAATGTTAGCTATTACTACCTGCTCTGTGAGGCTAGGGATGTAATTCTAGAATCCATGGGGATGTGCTTGGAAAAGTGTCTGGCATGCAGCAAGTACTCTAAGTGGTGGTTCAATAAATAATCGAGTGGCTAGTCTCAGACAACTCCTGCCCCCTCTCAAAGTTCCTTAACACTAGGACCATCTGTGACATTCAGCAGAGACCTAAGGATAGTGAAAAATCAAGCCACAGGACTTCCTGGGGCAAAAGTTTTCCAGATGGAAGGAATAACAGAAATCATGGCTGAGGCAAAACAAACAAACAAACAAACAAACAAACAAAAACACCTCTGAGGAGAAAGAAAGAAAGGCCCTTGGCCTGTTCCAGGAGCAGCAAGGACGCCATTGGAGCTGGAATGCAGGGTTAAGGGAGGCAGAACAGGAAGGTTCATAGGGTAGCAGAGGGCCAGATCACTAATAGCCCCGTGAGACAGGATAAGGACTTTTTGGACAGGGAATTTTATTTTTAATCTATTCAAGGTCACTGGGTGACTTGATCAGGCATGACATTTGAAAGGCTCAATCTGGCTTCTGTGTTGAGAATAAACTGTAGGAAAGTAAGGAGGGAAAGTCGGAGGCCAGTTATGATGACTTTGACTAGGGAAGTAGTAACAAACGTGGCAAAGAAAACAAGCAGTTGGATTCTGGATACACTCTGAAAGTAGAAGCAACAGGATTTACTGATGAGTTGGATACGGGGTTTGCAAGAAAGAGGAGTCAAACAGGACTCCAAGAATTTTGGTCTGAGTAACTGACCAAAGGAAGGGCAGCATTGCCAATTATAGTGATGGGAAAACGCGGGCTGAAGGAGATTTGGTTGGGGGGAGAAGGCACCGAACAAAAATTTACTTTTGGAGGTAAGGTTAAGATGCCTGTTAGACCCCCAGGAGGAGACATCAAGTAGCTACTTGGGTATAAATATCTGGAATTCAAGGGGTCAGTGCTGGAAACATAAATATGGGAGGCTCTATCATGCAGATAGTTTTTAAAGCCAAGTGGATCAATAAGATCACATAGAGAGCGTGTGCAGGAACAGCAGTTTCAGAGACTCACCCGGGGGGTGTGCCTGTAGCAGAGGTCAGCAACATGAGAAGAGTCTCAGCAGAGGGAGCCGGCAAGACTGACCCCTGAGACAAGAGGCTGAGACCAGACAGGGAGTTACTGGTACTCTTGACAAGAACAGTTTCAGAGGAACGTGGAGGACAAAGCCCGGTAAGTGCAGGTTCACGAGAGTGTGCGTGAAGAGAATGTGGTATCAGTAAGCGAGATGACTTGTTTTGAAGAGTTTTCTGTCAAAAGAGTGGCGAAATGAGGACGCAGCAGGAGGACACCGTGTAGTCTCTCCTTTCTCCGAGGATGAGTGGATAGCCCAAGAGACGGGCAACAGCTGATAATGCAGAAGAGGGGGAAATGGCTGGAAAACGCTGAAAATTTGCGAGAAGCTCACGTGTAGGTGCGTGGAACTGAGGAGGCACAGGGGCGTGTGTGTGGAAGCTCTGCTACCTCACAGAAGGAAGACGGAGACCCTGGCTTTGGGGGTTAGGTTATTGGGTTGGCTGACAGTGACGTGGGGGCATCCTCTTTTGACTGCCTATCAGTGGAATGAGGTCACCCACCTACTGAGAGTGGGTGAGGGCTGGTAGCATTGCAGGAGACCAGCAGAGTAGACAGAGTAGGGAAACCAGAGAGGTTCTCAGGGTATCATGAAGTGGTCAGGAATTTAAAGAAAGGCCAGTCAATGGGGGGGTGCTCTTTTGTCTGGCTACTCCCTGCTGCCTAGTAGAAAGGGCAAAAGTGGGCAGAGCGTGGGATTGAGGGTGTTGGGGTTTGCTGGATTTGCCAGGGCTGACGTAACAAAGCCACACAGTCTGTTGTGGCTCAACCAACAGAAATTTATTGTCTCCCCGTTCTGGAAGCTGACATCAAGATACCCACGGGGCTGATTTCCTCCGAGGCTTCTCTTCTTGGCTTGTAGATGGCTGCCTTTTCACTGTGTCCTCACACGGTCTTCCCTTTGTGTGTCCATTCCAATTTCTTTTTCTTTATGCTTTTTATTTTTTTTTAGTGGGGGGAGGGGCGGAGGAAGTGGGAGAGAGAGAGAATCTTAAGCAGGCTCCATGCCCAGGGCCGAGTCCGACACAGGCCTCGATCTCACAACCCTGAGATCATGATCTGAGATGAGATCATGATCTGATCTGACCTCAGAACTGACTGAGCCACCCAGGTGCCCTTCTCCATTCCAATTTCTTCTTATAAGGACACCAGATTTATCAGGTTAGGGCTCACCCTAATGACCTCACTGTAACTTAATTACCTCTTTATTTTTTTTAAAAAGATTTTATTTATTTATTCATGAGAGACAGAGAGAGTCTCTCTCTGGCAGAGGGAGAAGCAGGCTCCCCACTGAGCAGGGAGCCCGATGCGGGACTCGATCCCAGGACCCTGGGATCATGACCTGAGCCGAAGGCAGACACTTAACCATCTGAGCCACCCAGGTGCCCCTTAATTACCTCTTTAAAGGCCCTGTCTCCAAATCCGGTCACATTCTGAGGTACTGGGGGTGAGGACCTCAACATATGAATGGGGTGGGGGGCACCATTCAGCCCGTCACACCAGGTAAGTACAATGGAGTAAGAGAAAAGGAAGGAAAGAAGCAAAGATGGGATTTTAATAATGGACCATCACACCAAAATCCCCCACAAACTGGGGAGCTGGCAAGAGTGAGCCCTGAGAGAAGAGGCTGAGACCAGACAAGGAGTTATTGGTACTCTTTTTTTTTTAAAGACTTATTTATTTATTTTGAGAGAGTGAGAATGAGAGAGAGAGAGAGAGAGAGCACATGAGAGGGGGGACAGTCAGAGGGAGAAGCAGGCGCCTCGCTGAGCAGGGAGCCCAATGCAGGACTCGATGCCGGGACTCCAGGATCATGACCTGAGCCGAAGGCAGCCGCTTAACCGACTGAGCCACCCAGGCGCCCGTAGTTACTGGTACTCTTGACAAGAACAGCTTCAGAGGAACGTGGAGGACAAAGCCCGGTAAGTGCAGGTTCACGGGAGTGTGCATGAAGAGAATGTGGTATCGGTAAGCGAGATGACTTGTTTTGAAGAGTTTTCTCTTCAAAAGGAGGGCAGAGGGAGGGCAGAAGGAGTTCTGGGCAGAAGGAGGAGCCAAGACACTGAAAAGATGAGAACCCATCTCACCAGAATACTGCTAGAGGAGGGAACATCTCCACTTACAAATCACTCCGTCCAAAACTCAACTGTTGATCTTCCTCCTTCAAACTGGCTTCTTTTCTGTTTGTTCGCTTGTTTTAGTAAACTCCGTGTCCAGTGTGGGGCTGGAACTCATGACCCTGAGGTCAAGGGTCATGCTGTACAGATGGAGCCGGTCAGGGAACCCTTCTTTTCTCACCTTTTGCAATCTGGTAAAAAGAACCCACATCCCTGTCCCACGTTGCTCAAGCTAGGAATGTCTGAGTCTTCTGTGCTCCTTCCCTCTCTCTCATCCCACACATCTGCCTAGAAGTTGGTTCCTTCTGCCTAAAAATTATGTATTAAGTATCCACTTTGGTCATCTCCACTACCACTGGCTTAGTCCAAGAGAAAGTCTACCCTCTTTCTCACCTCTGAAGAACTTCCAACCATTCTCTCCAAATCCACCCTCCCTCCTTCCTCCCTCCATTTTCCCCACCACAGACAGGGTACGAGCTTCCTTTTAAACCAGTCTTTGTAAAGAAGCAACTCTTGAAACATAATTCTGATTATCCCACCTCTCCACTTGCTCTAGACATAGCAAGCAAACACGTAAGCCCCTAGCTACTCCTCCAGACTGCACGTCTCTCCACAACCCTAAAGCACTCCAGACCTGCTAGATGTCTCTCTGTCCCCAACCAGCCTAAGCTCTTCCCTGGCACGGGACCTTCAGAGATGTCATTCCTTGCCCCCTCCTAACTCCTATGTTACATCTCCTTCTGTGTGACATCCTCAGGAAAGGAGCCTTTCCTGATCCCATGTAGCTACTGGGTTTGATCTCCAAATGGAACACTTTGTTAGCAGAATACCACAGATGGCCAGTAGATCTCCTAGGACAATACGGATCTCAGAAGCTCTGGTCTGGCTAGCCCAGCCCTGGAACACATTCTCTAAAATTTTTTTCTAGATGTCCTCTCCCAACTAGACTAGGAGTTTTCTCGGGGCTAGATTAGCAGGAATTGAAGTTTATTCTTTTAGTATCACAGCACTCCATGTGGCATCTACAAGTGGTTGTTGAATGAATAAATGAATGAATGACCAACCAAAGTTTTATTTCTGGCACCCATTATTCCACGCTTTCCAAACTGAATTCATAGACTTGTTCTCACAATCCCAGATCTAAACAAAATTATGTGGAAATGGGATGAGAAATGTTGGTTTTGCTGGGGATTCATTTATCTGCTCTCTGATCTTGCTGTGTCTTTCTCCACCCCTTGCTCCTGGGCACGAACTTTCTCCTATATTGAATATTGTGCAAGGTCCAAAATCACCTAATGTGTAACAGAGGTTGGCACCCATTCCTTACTCAATTGAACAGACTGGTATTATTCTGGCTTGTAAAACATCAAAGACCTGCCACAAAACAACCCCTTTAGAAAGGGTATTTGTTTTTTTATAATAAATACAATAAATATACGTGGGCTAAAAGTCAAATAGAACAAAGTGATATGTGTAGAAAATCATTCTTTCTCCTTCCCCGGATTCTCCTCTTACTATAGTAAGGAGCAGGCATCATTCATACTTACACTTAGATAGAGAGAAGTAAGTTTTCACTATTTCATAAAAATTATAGCGTCCTGTATGCCCTGTTGTACACACCTGGCTTCCTTCACATCATGATATATGTTGAAGACATTCTCCATCACACATTGCTCTACTTAATTCTATTAAATGACTTCTAGTTTTCCACTCTATAGCCTACTAAAGTTTGTTTAACTAGACCTATATCAATGGGCACTTAGATTTTCTATTCCTTTGTTATGACATTAAATTTTGGGATAAATATTCTTGTGTCAGCAAATTTTTTCACATATTCAAATACATATGCCCCTAAAAATAGGTTTCCTGGCTCAAAGGGCCCAGACATTTAGAAGTTTGCTAGATACTCTCAATCAGAGGTTGTACCAGTTGGCACTTACACAACAGTGACCGAGAATGCGGGTTTTTTTCACATCCACAAGTTACACTTTCAGATTTGCTTTGTCTTAATTTCTAATTATGAATCAGACGGACTTGGGAGCCCTTGGCTTTCAGTTTCTCTTCTGTTAAATGTAATGAACACTTGGAAAATAAATTCTAAAAGGACCCTGTAATCCTTTGCTCTTGCAAAATCATTTGGTTTGTGAACGCTCTCACTTTGTATTTCTCTTTCTGCAAGTAAGATGTTCAGCTACAAATGTCAAACATTCTGGTATCCCCTTGGGGAAGATCACAAAGGCGCAACAAAGTGACCACCCTCCCAGTGTACCATCTAAGTGTGGTATGATTTGGGGCAAGTTGCACTTTTTTTTTTAAAGACTTTTTTTATGCATTTTGTGTGTGTGTGTGTGTGTGTTAAAATTACTTTTATTCAGGATGAAAAATACGTATTTGAGAGAGAGCAGAGAGAGCATGAGCAGGGAGAGGGACAGAGGAAGAGGGACAGGGACAAGCAGACGCCTCACTGAGCCCAGTGGACTTATTTGCGCAGAGTTACAATGCAGTGAAACTCCAAAAATGGCATATTCTGACATTCATTCTTTCAACCAATATTAGTAACCATTCATTCATTCAACCAATATTAGTGACCACGTGCCAAGCACCATGGTAGCTTGCTGAAGGCACAGAAATAAACCGACCCTGAGAAATCTCTGTGGAGAGCAGTAAGGACAAGCCTTTCTGGTCAGGTAGACCTGAGTGGGCTCTGCCACTTGGGCAAGTAACAAAACTTCTCTGAAGGACAAGTTCCTCTTCTGTAGAGTGGGCTGGAGATTACTTGCGGGCATCACTGAATTATTTTGAGGATTGAAACAGGTGACCTATACAGAGAACTTAGCTGAGTGTCTGGCCCTTTGCTTGCCCTTCAACAGCCTGATCTGTGCCTGGCGCCCCAGGCACTCAGCTAAGTGGTCCCCCCTTGGTATACTTTCCAAAACCCGCAGTGGATGCTGTTAGCAACAAACCCTATATATACTATGTTTGTTCCTATACATACAGACCTAATGATAAAGTTTAATTTATATATTAGGCACAGTAAGAGATTAACAACAATAATTAATAATAAAATAGAACAATTATAATGATATACTGTAATCAAAGTCATGTGAATGTGATCTCTCTCTCTCAAAATATCTTATTATACTGAACTTACCCTTCTTCTTGTGAGGATGATATCAGATGATAAAAGGCCTGCGAGATCAGAGATGAAGAGAGGTGAATGGTGCAGGTATTGTGACATAGCCCTGGTCTACTATTGACCTTCGGGCAATCTGTCAGAAGGAGGAGCATCTGCCTCCAGACCATGGTTGGCCACTTGGTAATTGAAGCTATGGAAAGTAAAACTGTGGATAAGTGGGGACCGCTTGACTGGTACTGGGATGGCTGTGTACAAACTAGAGAGATCGCAAGGAGTCAGTAGATTCTAGGGAGGCTTTGAAAAAACAGTGACACTAGATCAGGCTGTTGAAGGCAAGCAGAAAGCGGGGAAAGGCATTCAAACGGAACTGTAGGGAGCACTGCAGGGTAGATACTGGGACATCTGGGGCACCAGAGGAGTGACTACCTCTGCGCCACATAGCTGGTCCATGGAAGTGTGGGTCCTAGCATGTGGGTTTCAAGCTCCCTTCTTTCCTTGGTCAACTTCCTTAGCCATTTTCAAATCATTCAAGTAATACAATCACGTTTTACAAATTGGAAAGAGAAAAGAAGAAAAATGCCCCTGCCCCCCATTCCAAAACCCTAACCCAACTACCTAACAATTTGGTATCTTTCCTTCCAGACTTTATTCTAATCTTTGATGGCCTTAAAATTAGTTATACTCTATACTATTTAATATTTTATATATACATATATACATTTTTAAACTTCTGCTCTTTCCACTTCGCTGTACATACATGGTTCCTGCCAGACCATGTCTCCCCTCCCAAAACATTGAGCTGGGCTCAAATCCCAACTCTGTACCCATTGGTACCTTTGAGCTGAGTATCTTATCCTGTAATCTCCCTGTGTCTCAGGCTGCCTGTAAGAACCTGTAAAGAACAGCCCTGACACAGCCTCTTAGTAATGGTGCTTCTTCCTCTCCTCACACTTCCCGCCAGAAGGTCAGCTCCATGAGAGCAGGGCCAATCCCCATCGCTCTCCACCACTGAGCCTCTACCATCAGAACAATGCCTGGTATGCAGTTGGCACTCAAGCAATGCCTGTAGAACTCTCTCTCCCACAGTGCGAACCCAGTGACAACAGACTGATCACCCACCAGAGACGGAGAAACTGATAGGTCCAGGGTCTTCAACAGAGTCACCAGCTAAAACCCATCCGTCAGCATCTGTTGTTCATCTGCTGAGTAGTGAAGCACGGTGTTGAGGGGGAAAGGGAGGAGAGGCAACGATTAATTACGTAATTCTTCTTTTTCCTCCAACAGTGATTGCTAATATCACTGAGTGTTTGACAAAGTATTTGACAAATTCCCTGCAACATCGCCATCATAGAACTATTTTATCATTTCTGTGTTACAAACAAGGAACCAGAGGCTTACAAAGCTAAGCAGTTTGGGCAAAATTAAGTTAGTCAAGAAGGGTTTTGAACCCAGACAATCTCATTTCAAGTCTGTCCAGCGAACACTACCTCTACGTGATTAGACAACAGACAGTTAATAGACACCCACTGTGAGCTGGCTCAGAGTTGGCAGACTCAACCTGTTCTGGACAAGGATTTGTGATCTACAGTGGGAACTTCTGGAAACATGTCTTGGGCATGGGTCGGTGGCAGCCATGAGGCTCTGAGCATCGCTGAAAAGCTCGGAGTGGACCTGTTCTCCTAGAAAGGTGTTTATCGTCTCAAGATGTTTTGTACTTCCTCAAATTAAAGAACTTTCACCAGAAAAAGAGTGAATAGATGCTGAATATCAAAAACAACAGAAAAGCACACTCATTGATGTAGCCTATGATCTGTATTTTTCTAGTAGTCTTGTGAAAAGGAAAGCTGCATGATTTCTCCTACATCCAGAAACTGAGCAGAGCTGAATCTTGTATTCACTCTTTATTCCACATTTTCAATGACACAAGAATTAGTAGGACTTTGCAGAATGCCTTGAAATGCTTTTCATTCACTTGGATGTCACTGGTAGTCACTGGCTTGTTTGTTTAGTTAATCTGGGTAAAGGTTTGAGTGCAGGAGAAGTCAACTTCTCAGCCACTCCCTCAGTTCGGGCTAACCTCAGCCTCACAGAGTCAATGACTTCTTGGCTCTCTCCAACCTACCCCGTCCTCACCCTTCACCTCTTCACCTTTACTTGCGTTTCCTGAACTTCCTGGGGACAGCTTAGATACCCCACACCTTGGGCATCTTCCGTAGGCTTTCTCATTGTTGTCCTTCCTAAAGTTTTTGTACACCCTATACTTCCTGATTTTATTTTTGGATTTGAATATTTTCCTCATCTCATTTTGCTCTACACAGACTGTAAATGGACTCTGAAACAGTCTTTCTCTTGAGTATGATTCCAATGACTAACAAGTCCCCGGTACCTAGCAGACCCTGCAAAACTGTGTGTTGATGAATATCAGACTTTAACGCTACTCTTTTTCTTTCTTTCACTTGTTCTTCCATCCATGCATTACACATTCACGAAGCACCTTCTGTGTTGCATGGACTGTTTTAGGTACAGAGATGCAATGGTTTACAAAAATTCAGTCCTGGGGCACCATCTGGCTCAGCTGGAAGAGTGACTCTTCATCTCAAGGTCGTGGCTTTGAGTCCCACCTTGGGTATAGAGATTACTACATAAAATGAATAAACTTTAAAAAAATTCAGTCCTTACAGAGCTGAATAGGGGGTGGGGGATACAGACCTGTAATAGACAAGATAAAAAAAGTAAATCATAGTGTATTTCAGGTGGTGATGAGAGCTAAGAAACTAAACAGGAGGGAACGGGAGAAGGAGTGGGGGGCAGGTTACAACATGGGGTGGAGGGCCAGGGTATTCTCACTGAGAAAATGGCGTCTGAGTAAGGGTCGGAGGAAGTCAAGATAACTGACGTCCAGGGACACAGTTCCAGCAGGGAGGGAGAAAAAGAGGAAGCGTTGAAAAAATAAAGAGTGTGTTGAGAGAGGAGCAAAGGTCAAAGAAGGGATGCGCTGCGCAGAAGAATCAATGAGGAAAGAAGGAGCTGAGGACAGAGATGCAGCAGCATGCATACAGGGGCAGCGGGAGACGACATTTTCGGACTCGCATTTTATCAGGCTCGCTCTGGCTCCTTGTTGAGAAGAAACCGAAGTGGGGCAAGGGCAGAAGCAGGGAGACCACTCAGGAGGCAATGACACCATAATCCAGACAAGAGATGACAGTGCCTTGGACCAGGTTGGCATCCGCGGATGTGCTTGAATTCTGGATATATTTTGAAGGTAGAACTGGGAGAATTTGTTTACAAAGAGACAATAAGAGAGGTCAAAGGCAACTCCAAGGATGTGGACTTGAGACAACTGGAAGGAGGGAGTTATCATTGACTGAGCTGAAGAAGAGACAATGAAAGAGAATTTATGTGGGGCTTGTTAAATCTGAGATGCCTACTACACACCCAGGTGAAAATGAGGAGGCAAAGACTGTGCGGGGTCTTACAGATAATACTCATTAGTCCCAATAATAGTGCCACAAGGGAGGGAGTATACGTGGTCCCAATTTACAGGGTAAAACTGAGGCCCAGAGAGGATGAATGACTTACCCAAGGTGACCAGCTAGTAGGTAGTGGGACTGGGGAGCTGGGATTTAAACCTGCACAGTGGGCTCCAGAACACATGCTCCTCTACACCGGCTGCCTGTTAGCCAAGCCAACACACACCCCCCACATCACGCCAGTCACTTAAGAAAATCTGTGCCTTCTACCGGGTATCTATGCCAAAGATACAAATGTAGGGATCCGAAGGGGCACCTGCACCCCAATGTTGATAGCAGCAATGTCCACAATA
>NW_027397066.1:11867154-11891979 GCF_003265705.2 Callorhinus ursinus | reverse complement strand
TGGATGGAACTAGAGGGTATTATGCTGAGTGAAATAAATCAATCAGAGAAAGACACATATCATATGATCTCACTGATATGAGGAATTTGAGAAACAAGACAGAGGATCATAGGGGAAGGGAGGGAAAAACGAAACAAGACGAAACCGGAGAGAAAGACAAACCATAAGAGACTCTTAATCTCAGGAAACAAACTGAGGGTTGCTGGAGTGGAGGGGGTGAGAGGGATGGGTTATGGGCATTGGGGAGGGTATGTACTATGGTGAGCACTGTGAATTGTGCAAGACTGATGAATCACACACCTGTACCTCTGAAACAAATAATACATTGTATGTTAATTTAAAAAAAAAACTAAAAAAAAAAAGAAAGAGAAAGAAAGAAAATCTGTGCCTTTAGCTCTGAGGTAATCACTGCTGCCTGTGGCTTGCTGTGCTCATATTAGATTATGTCTGAGTCTCCTGCTGCCTGACCTGAGTGGGGATGGAGCCCCATTTGAGCGGAGAGCAGAGCAAGGGAAGTTCCCCAGAGGAAAGTCAGGAAATCTCACCAGAAAAAGAGTGAAAAGATGCCAAATTTCACAAACAACAAGAAAAGCACACTGATGTCAGATGTAGCCTACTCCTAACAACTTGGGCAGTTTATAGATTAGTCACATATGCTTATCAAACCACCCAGAGCACCCCAAAATTCATGCCAGAAATTTCTCAACAGATTTTCTTATAAGATGTTTACTTGATTTCCTGGAACACTTGTGTTCTCCATTCTTAAATTCCAACACGAAGAGGCTAAAGGTCAAGTATCTCAGCTGGGAGGAGGAACGCATTCTTGAATATCTGAGAGGCAACTGTGCAATGTTCTTCGGGACAGACTGAAAACAAAACAAATGAAAAGCTCAAAGCCTCAAACGCAATTCGTTGAAAGTAAGGGTGCTGAATATCATTCACTGACTCTTATGTTTTTATTTGTTTTTTTTAATGAACTTAACTTTTTAGAGCAGTTTTAGGTTCACAGCAAAATTAAGTAGAAAATACAAAGTGCCCATATGCTCACTTCCCCCCCAACAAGCACAGCTTCTCCACTATCAACACCCCCCAACAAACTGGTACACTGGTTACAACAGATGCACTGACATCGACACATCGTGATCACCCAAAGCCCATACGTTACTTAAAGTTCGCCCTTAGTGTTGTACATTGCATGGATTTTGACAAATGTAATATATATCCACCATTACAGTATCACATAGAATAGCTTCGCTGCTGAAAAAATCCTCCATGCCCCTCTGTTTATCCCTCCTTCCCCCCTAACTTCTGGCAACCACTGATCTTTATACTGTCTCCCTGATTTTGCCTTTTCCAGAACGTCATATAGTTAGAATTCGACAATGAGTAGCCTTTCAGACTGGCTTCTTTCACTTAGTAATATGTATCTAAGTTTCCACCATGTCTTTTCACAGCTTAATAACTCCTTTCTTTTTAGCACTGGATAATACTCCATTATCTGGATGTACTAAAGTTTACTTATCCATTCACTTACTAAAGGACATTTTGGTTATTTTGTTGTGTTTTCTGAAACTAAATTTTTTCAACCTAAAGAGTTTTAAAATTCTGCTAATTTTACCAAGCAATTAGTAGTCAGAGTAAAATCCAAACATTTATTTTAGAAAGATATCCTATCTTGCAAAGTGACAGCTGTACACATAATTTTTTCAAGTTTTAATAACAATCACATGCTCAGATGTAATTTTGAAAATTAAGAGTATAGGGGCACCTGGGTGGCTCAGTTGGTTAAGTGTCTGACTCTTGATTTAAGCTCAGGTCATGATCTCAGGGTCATGAGATGGAGATTGGAGATTGGCTCTCCCCTGAGTGGGGAATCTGCTTAAGACTCTCCCCCTCCCTCTTCCCCTCCACCCTCCCCCATCCCATCCCACCACACCCCACCCCACCCCAATCCTGCACACACTTTCTCTCTCTCTAAAATAAAAAAAAAGAAAGCTAAGAGTATGAAGAGGAAAATTACATTACTCATGACTTCATCACTCAGAAGCAAATGTCATTAATATTAATAATGTAATAATATTTGATGAATAACTTATTAATTATATTAGAGTATAATTATTTAATTAATTACTAACCTGTTATCAATTGACCATTTATTATTAATAATTAAATTGATTAATAGATGGTTGATATTTAGTTGGTTGGATTTATTAATAATTTATTGTTGGTTAATAATTCATTGTTAATATTAAAATTAATAATTAGCACACATTATGCTAAGTGAAAAAGCTCAGTCACAAAAGACCATATATTGTATAGTTCCATTTATATGAAATGCCTAGAACTGACAAATCTATCAAGATAGAAAGTAGATTACTGGTTGCCTAGGGCTGCAAGTTTGGGGAATGAGGATTGAGGACCAATGCATATGGGGTTTCTTTTGGGGTTGATTCAAATGTCCTAAATTTGGATTGTGAGGTAGTTGCAAAACTGAGTGTACCAAAAACCATTGAATCATATACTTTAAAAGGATGAATTTTATGGTACATGAATTATATCTCAATAGAAAAAAAATTCCTGCCCTGGGGGCACCTGGATGGCTCAGTTGGTTAAGTATCTGCCTTCAGCTCAGGTCATGATCCCAGGGTCCTGGGATTGAGTCCCACATCAGGCTCCCTGCTCAGCGAGGAGTCTGCTTCTCTCTCTCCCTCTGCCCAACCTGGCTCCCCCGCGCCCCCACTCATGCTCTCTCTCTCTCTCTCTCACTCACTCTCTCTCTCAAATAAATAAATAAAATCTTTTTTAAAATTAAAAAAAAAATAAGATTCCTGCCCCCATGGAGCTTACATTCTCTAGTGCTGCTCTTTCCCACTTCTCCTGGATCTGATATGAAGACAGCCCATTTCATATTTGATGCCACTGGGGAAAAAACCAAGGGGAAAAAAGAGACAAGGAGAAAGGTGTATTTAGCAAGTATTAGTTTATGGCACTATCCAACACCATGGTGGCTTTTTGGCACTGTTCCCCATAACTCCTCCTGGACCTGGAAACAAGGAAAATTGTTTCCATAGGCAGAACTGTTCTTATGCTGCTTTTCCCGGCTCTTAAGAGGAGAATGAGGGAAGGAAAAAGGAAAAAAGGAGGATTAAAAGGAGGTAGGGGTGGGGCGCCCGGGTGGCTCAGTCAGTTAAGCGTCTGCCCTCAGCTCAGGTCATGATCTCAGGGTCCTGAGAACGAGTCCCGCGTCGGGCTCCTTGCTCAGCGGGGAGTCTGCGTCTGCGTGTGAGTCTCCCTCTGCCTCTGTCTCTGCCTCTGCCCCTGTGCGTGTGCATTCTCTCTCGCTCACTCTCTCTCTCAAATAAATAAATAAAATTAAAAAAATATAAAGGGAAGCAGAGAAGGGAAAGAGGAAGAAAAGGAAGGGGGAAGATGAAGTATTGACTGAGCATTAAGCAGGGGCCGAACACACCACTGGGCTCTTAGATGTATCATGTTATTAAATCCTAAAAACAGCCCCGCCCCTGGGTAGGTACTACTGCTACGCTCATTTCACAGACTTGGAAACTGAATGCAGTGGGCATTGAATTTTTAGACAGGGGATGGGTTAAATCGATTATGTAACATCTTTCCCGCGGAATAGTATGTAGCTATAACAAAAAGGGAGACTCTCTCTATGTGCTGATACAAGCAATCTCTAGGATATATCAGTAAGTAGAAAAAGAGCAAGATACAAAGTATTGTGTATTGAATGCCCCCTCTTGTGCAAGGAAAGAGAGGGGAGGTCGTAATATCTATCTGTAAGGGCCGTACCTCTGCAAAGAAAGAAGCGGTTATCATTGCAAAGAGTAGGGAACAGAAGGACAGCAGAGCGGAAAAGGAACTTTATGTATTGTTTTCAGTTTTGAGCCACGTGTATATATGGCTTTTTCAGAAGTAATATAGAAATCACCAAGTATCATCTAAAATAAAGATAACCGGCACGCCTGGGTGGCTCAGTCGGTTGAGCGTCTGCCTTCGGCTCAGGTCCTGATCCCAGGGCCCTGGGATCGAGCCCCGCTTCGGGCTCCCAGCCTGGCGGGGAGTCTGCCTCTCCCTCTGCCTCTGCCCCTCTGCCCACTTGTGTGTTCTCTCTCTCTCTCTTTCAAATAATAAATAAAATCTTTAAAAAAAATAAGACAAAGTACCTATGTATATTACAAAAAAGAACAATTGGGGACGGCCCGGGTTTCACATCTTATCAGGCATGCTTATCAAAACTCCTCCAGTTGAGAAACCAACCGCATCCAGTGTATGTACAGCTGCATCCTTTCTGTTTTCTTCGCGTGATTCAAAACCACACAAAGCTAATGACAGCATCCTTCCGCTCCGCCTTGACTCTTCTGCAGCCACCCAAGGGGCCCTGAGAACAAAGCCTCCAGACAGGAAGTGCAAAAATTCATCATTATGTCCAGAGAGAGGAGCACCTATGAATATGTATATGCCCAAGAGAAGACTATTTGGAAATTCAGAAATGTTTCCCAGATAAACATCCCCATTTCCCTGGGTCCCTTCAGGCCCTTCCTGATGGGGTCACAGTGTTTCCAAAAAACTCCATTTCAGTGGCTTTTGAAACCTCCAGCTGTCTGGCAGAGCATCAGCCCCTTCCAAAGAGCCCTCCTTCATTATATCTGCAGGTCCTCATAGAGAATGTTTCATTTCGGCTCGCACAGCCCTGTGGCATCCATCATGATTTTCCTTTTCTGCTCCATCACCGCTGGGGACTAGGCTGAAGAGCTGCAGGCTGGACACCTTCCATTCAGCCTTCTAGATGCTTTTTTTTTTTTTTTTAAGTAATCTCTATACCCAATGTGGGGCTCAAACTCATGACCCCAAGATCAAGAGTCACGTGCTCTACCAACTGAGCCAGCCAGGCGCCCCTGGCCTTCTAGATTCTTCACCTCTCTTCATCTGGCTCTCTGACCCAGCAGTCTCTCCCAGACGGAGGAAAGACAGTGGGTCCCTGAGGGCTGCTATCACAAAATACCAAAGACTGGATGGCTTAGAAATAACCGAAATTCCTTTCCCGAAGTCCCAGATCAAGGCGCCAGCATGGTCATGTTCTGAGGGGGGCCCTCCTCCTGGTTCATAGATAGTGCCTCCTTGCTGTGTGCTCACATGATGGAAGGGGTGAGAGATCTCTGAGGAATCTCTTTTACAAGATACCAGACCCATTCATAAGGCCCCACCCTCATGACTGAAGCACCTCTCACAGGCCCACATCCCGATACCACTATCTTTGGGAGTTAGGATTTCAGGATATCCATTTGGGGTGGCACATAGAAACATTCAGACCATAGCATTTCCCCAGCTGTCTCCCTCCCTGCTGGGTTGCCTCACTCCTGCTGGATTCATCGACAGAGGGCACTGCTCCTTTCCAGGTGGCCTCTCCATGGGACCCTTTCCCTCCAGATCCCTAGAGCCCACTCCATCTGCTCATCCCTTCAAGCCTTGGGGTGCTCTGCAAACTCTCACTGCCCTTGTAAAGGGTCCCTTCTTCAACGCACCTCACAGTATCTTAATCTGAGTGTGTTGTCTGTGTACTGCTAGGACCCTAAATGACTTGGACCGGTCCTTTCTGCAAGGCAGTTTGATTTTGTCCCATCATTGCCTTTGATGGCCACCTTCACTGAGAATCTTCAGCTCTGCTGTGGCTAGGTCACTTTTTGAAAGTTGAGTCCTCCCACAATGCTAGTCATGACTCTGTGTCTCACAGCCCTCTCTCTCCCTGGGGCCCCCTCTAATGGAGAGGGATGCTATTAATAATTACACCAGAACAAAGGACAGCACTTGCCATGGTTGTGGACCAGCCAGGAAGTTGGGCCTTCACACAGGCATGCACGCATGCGCACACAGAGACCAGCCTTCACTAGACATGATGACCATTTCATTCTTCCCTCCACTTCCGAGTACTCCTTTGTTATCTGACAGTTCCTCCCACAAATGGACTTCTGGAAGCCCCCATGCCATCCGCCCAGACGCATCTGAGCCCCAGAGACAGTCTGACTTTTAGAAGAAGAATATAGTGTGGTATATTTTGGATATAGAGGAGCTTCATCCATTGACGGATACGATGCTTTCCTTCCTGGTGATTTATATTTGGTTGACGTCCTCAGCCACAGTCTGTGAAATGGCCTCTCCCCTCCCCTCAGTGATCCTGCCTGCCTGGCCTCCTAGCCACCGCTGAATCGTCCAGACATGTGGCCACAGAAGGGCCTTCGCTTCTGCTCCTTCTGCCTAAGTGCCTGATATTCGCAGGTATCAGTGTGGCTCGATCCCTCCACAACCTCGAATCTTCATTCAAGTGTCATCTGTGAACCCTTTCCTGACCTCCCTATTTTGAACCACAGCTCAGCCCAACACAGCCCAACACCTTCTATGTGCTTCCCTCCTTATTTTCCCCATAGTAAGCATCATCCTCTAAAACACAATTTACTACTTTATACAAGCTGCGTATTGCTTCTCTCCACCACCCACCGGAATGGGTGTTCCAAGAAAGCACAGATTTTCGTCCCTTCGCTGAAGGAATCCCAGCGCTTAGAACAATGCCTGGAAGCCAGGGGCACGTGATGTTTGTTGGATGACTTCGTGACTAAAGCAGAAATGTGACCACACCTTTCCCTTGTCAGAGTGTCTCAGTCAATAGCTCCCCGTTGCTCCAAGGACAAAACTAAAGCTCCTTTAGCATTTTTACAAACTGGCCGTAATTCGCTTTCTGGTCTGACACAAGCCAACTTCCCCCATTACCAAGAATTTTGATGAAAGAGGAACTCGTACGATATGGGAAAAATAAGAGACACTAGAGTGGACGCACTGTGATGAAGAGAGACAAGGACAAGAGTGTGAGCTGCTTAAGGAAGAGCGAGCACCGAGGGCTCGTATGATTTGGTGTGCCCACCATCCGCCCCTTCCTGGGCCGCACTACCTTCCTTCGGAGGCATTGCTTCTCTTCCCCCCAGTGGACAATATTTGCTGAATGAGTGAGAGGAAATAAAAGGAGTCAAATAAGCAAATTCAGGGAAAAAAAGAGATGGTTAGCGGATCTTGGTGAGAAGGAAAGCGAGTTGTCATTGGTGTCGGAGAAAACCAGAATCAGACAGAGGGTAAAGCAATGACGGCAAATTTGATTCAGGAACTACTGCAATAGGAGAACAGGAGCCCCGAGTGTAGACCTGGCTCCAGTCCCAGTAGAGCAGGGACAAGTGGGGATTCATAGCCAGGGCACAACAGCAGGGAGGTCAGTGAGGGGGGAGATTTCCAAGAGGGACATCAAGGGCAAGGGGGGATTCTGGCTAAGCCAACTTAGGGTTCTTGCCAAAGGCTGGTACAGTGAAGGAAAAATAATTTTCCTCTACCTTTCTGGGTTTTTGACTGAGGTCCCTGTAATAAAAGAGAGAAAAATAAACAGATGTATTAACATGTATACCTCATGCCTACATGGGAGATACCTGGGGGGGGGGGGTGGAAAAGGATTAACTCCCTGGGGGTGGGGGGCAGCTTAGAATTCAGGGTTAAATACTATCTTAATAGGGAAAGGGGAAGGAGGAGGCCAGTCCTGGGAGGTTACCAGGGAAAGCACAGTAAATAAGGGCAAAGTTTGCTATGCAGATTTAAGTCAGTGTTTCCCCCCATTGGTAAGATTGTCTTGTGATTTTGTGTTCAGCTTTACTGAGGTATAACTGACACATCATAAGGCATTTAAAGTATATAGGGGATGGTTTGATACATACACACATCCTGAAGATTCCTCCATCCAGTGAATCACCTGACATAGTTACCTTTTTTGGGTGTGAGAACGTTTAAGTTCTACTCTCTTGGCAAATTTCAATTGTCCCGTACAGTGTTATCGACTAGACCCACCACGTTTTTTATTAGATCTTCAGACCTCATTCATCTTAAAACTGAAAGTTCATACCCTTTTACCGACCTCTCCCTGCAGCCCCTGGCAACCACTTTTCTACTTTCTGTTTCTATTTACAGAGGTGTAATTTGCCAACTTCAGGTAAGTTATAAACAGCTTGAGAGAAAAGAGAAAAAAAAATGTTTCCTTAACTCCGGAAAACAAAACAGACAAGAACCAGTAATACCATCCAGAGGCAGAAAAATACCATACATATAGAAACATATATAAACCACACAGACAGGCACAAAAAGAGATCTTATAGCTTTCGTCCTAAAATTTTAGCCATGAGACAGGTACGATACTACAAAGTTCATCGGTTTATAAAAGAATAGTTGGGGGGCACATGGGTGGCTCAGTGGGTTAAGCAGCTGCCTTTGGCTCAGGTCATGATCCCAGGGTCCCGGGATCGAGTCCTACATTGGGGGGTCCCTGCTCTGCAGGGAGTCTGCTTCTTTCTTTCTCTCTCCCTCTTCCCCTCCCCCCCCATACTCACTCTCTCTCTCAAATAAATAAAGTCTTTTTTTTTAATTAAAAAATAAAAGAACAATTGAATCCACACTGTGTTTCTGGCAGATGGAGTGTGTTAAGGTTACCTGCTGTTCTGTACGGTAGATGTTTTTATGATGTGTCCTGCAGAACCGACCACCTGGATCTGCATATACACACAGGCAGGCTAAGGAATGATGTTTGTGAGGCTCATGCTGTGTGAATGACCTTGGGAGCCTGGTTATTTGAAATATAATCTTGCCTCCAGGTCAGAACTGGTCTTTCTGTTCTGGACCCAAGAGCTACAAATGTTGTCTCACATCCCCTCCTGCTCCAGGCTGGACTGGCCCCCCAGAATGGAATCTGGGAGGGGAGGCAGACACACATAGCCCAGGCTCCTTAAAAATATAAAAACATGATAACATAAAAACGCAGCTAGCTCCAAACTGCATGTAGGCAAACAAATGTTTATCTTCAAACCCTGTCATTTGCTCTATAAATATGGCCCTTATAGGGATGGTCAGTTGGAAGTCTCACCTGAGGGGAGGACGCTCTGCGCAGACCTCTCAACGGGGGCTCCAGCCTGGCTGTCTCCACGGGGCTTCCCCAGCTGATAAGGTTGGATGTTGTAAGCACCCGATTTGATGTAACTTTGCCTTATTCTCATTTATTGCCTACTATCACCCTCATCTGTGTGTAGAGATTCCCTTCTTCTTCTGTTTCTATTAGGTTTCTATAATAAAAAAAACGTTTTCTTTCCTTTTTGAAACTGAAACATGGTTGTTATAAATCTTTTGTTCAGAACACCTGCTCAGATGGCCAAAGCCTCTTACTAATATTTATGGAGGAACTTTAAAGATTTTTCATTTGCCTAGCTTCCAAAGAGCTCCTTTTTTCTTTTCAGCCTCAGGTAATTCCTTCTGGAGGTCCCTGTGCTCCTGGAGAGCCCCTGGTGGAAGATAAGGGGCCAGAAGTTCCAGTGGCTAAAGGGAGCTGAGGGGCTGAAGAGGGGAGGGAAACATCTGGAAGGGATGGACAGAGGGATGAAGGAGGTGAGGGCTGGAAGGGGACAGATCAAGGGTTCTAGGAGACTGTAAGATCGAAGGGGGCATGAGGAGAAAAGAAAAGCAGAAGCCAGTTTGGGGGGATATTAAATTTCCAAAAGAAGCCGAGGAAATCTTCAACGACACCATGCCAACACGAAGGATGTGGACAGAGTCGATGGAGCATAGATCAGCAGGAGTTTGCGAAGGGGGTTTTAGTTGACAGAGAAGTTCCCACGTGAGGAACAGGATCAAATAAGACAGGTTTTAAAAAAAAGCTCCTATCAGGTTCTGAGTATCAACTTCCAATTAGGCCAACTTTTCTGATCATAGAACTCTTAAAAAAAAAATTCTTTCAGGGGCACCCGGATGCCTCAGTCGGTTAAGGGACTTGCTCTTGATTTAGGCTCAGGTCATGACCTCAGGATTGTGATATGGAGCCCGACATCGGGCTTTGCTCTCAGTGGGGAATCTGCTTGAGATTCTCTTTCCCGGGCTCCCTCTGCCCCTCCCCCTGCTCGCACACTCTCTCTGTTTCTCTCAAATAAATACATCTTTAAAAAAAATTCTTTCAAATAACATCAGATTTCAGCCGAGACAAGTAGTAAATATTCCTGGCAGTATTAAACTCTTTTTTTAAAAAATTATTTTTTATCCTCTTTCGTCTAAACCAAAGTTATACTTACCATCCTTCTCTTCTTGGTACAGAGAGGGAGACACCCTCACACATGGAGATTTTATTTATAACTGTAAATTTCCCTTAAAAAGGGGTAACTAATTCTCAATTTTCAGAGCTTCTCTTTCCTGTGTCTTCTGTTTCTCGAAAATAATTAACTTAAAGTAATCCTTAGGCCAAAGAGCTGTATTTTGGGGTCGATATATTCTGCAACCCTTCACAAGCCAAGGTGATGCGATATTGAGGGTGGGGAATAAAGAACTAAATTATACATCAAGGGTGGGAGATTTTCACTCACCTGACCAGCAGGATTCTGCTTTAGCAAGAACCTTTCCTAAAACCGGACTAGACACACCAAGGACAGAGTCCAAGGTGAGATGGAGACTTCAGGGCTTAGAGGGGCCTGAATAAATTGAGATCAAGGAGAACCTCTTTGTCACTGGTCAGATGCTTCTCCCAGAACACTTGGTGAGTTATTTATTTAAGCCATTGTCACTGCTTGGAAGGAAACTCCTGAAATCAGGGAACTAAAGCTGAGGACACTGGGCTGCTTGGCGCCTAGGGGCTCTGGGAGCCCTCCCTGCCCCCACCTTTTCCTGTGGACCACAGCCAGAGGGAGTCAACCAGGGCTGGAGTGCAGCACATGAGCCCAAGTACAGACCAGCCATATTCACACTGACTGCTCAGTTTTGAAATAGTCTCTGAACTTCCTCCTGGAATCAAGGATTCAGTTGTGAGGGTTCAATGCGCTAATATCTGAAAAGCACTTAGAACTCTGCCTGGCACCTATAAACACGGAGATATAAGCTATGCGTAAATATAAAAACGTCTGAAAAAATATGCACCACATTCAGACCAGTTATTTGTGGGGCATGACATTTGGGAAAGGTAATTTCACATAATACATTTCTTAATTTTTTGAAATTAAAAGAGATGCAATAATTAGACCTTGCTTATAGAAGATGATGGTGATGATGAGGATTCTGGCAAACAGAAACTATGTGGATGGTCCAGCATAGCAGTCAAGGTACAAGTAGTAAGGTCATTTCTCCTGGTTTGAGTCCTGGCTTTATAAGGCCCAAGCTATGGTATCTTGAGTTATTTTCCTGCTCTATGACCCTGAGTTTTCTCCCTGGGAGATGGGGATGGGATATTACCTTGCAAATTGCATTGTGAAGCCCAAAAACGTTAATGCGTAGAAAACACTTAGAACTGCTCCAGGAACACAGCAAATACTCCATCCTTACCAGCTAATATGGGCAGGTCATCTGTGATCTTTCAGTTCATTCTCAGTCGTTGAGGAGAATGTGGGCTGGGATTTTTATACCAATATAACTGGGGATCATAGGATCATAGTTAGTATTCAACTGGCGTTTTTTAGTTGCTGTTTTATTTTGCTTTGGTGTTTGTTAGTTTTTTTGTGTGGGGGGGGCAAGGGGGAGTTTGTTTGCTTCTTTTTAGTTTTTAGTTAGGTTTTAAAACACACACAGAAGTAGAGAGACCAGCAACAGATTCTCCTGTGCCCTTCATATGGTTTATTTTGTTTTGTTTTTTACAAGATTTTATTTATTTGTCAGAGAGAGAGAGCACAAGCAGGGGGAGAGGGGCAAAGGGAGAGGGAGAAGCAGGCTCCCTATTGAGCAGGGAGCCCGATGCGGGACTCGATCCCAGGAACCTGGGATCATGACCTGAGCCAAAGGCAGACGCTAAACCGACTGAGCCACCCAGGCATCCCTTTCATATGGTTTAAACTGTTATTACCACATCACTAATCCTTAATACTGGACTTGTTCCCTTTAAATTAGGAAACAGACTTGGTGAGATTATATGACTTGCTTTAACTGGTGAATGAAATTTAATTTGTTTTGACAAGTAAATTGGTGAGAGGTGCACAATGTCCAAGTTAATCACTTCCTCTTCAAGAAATCAGAAATAGTTTAACTCCTGAGAGCTAGCATTTGTGGAATTTTGTCTCATGTTGTAGTTCATGGTAGACCACTTGATAATTCTTCTAGATCAGCACATTCCTATAGAAATATCATGTAGGGCGCCTGGGTAGCTCAGTTGGTTAAGCGACCGCCTTCGGCTCAGGTCATGATCCTGGAGTCCCGGGATCGAGTCCCGCATCGGGCTCCCTGCTCAGCAGGGGGTCTGCTTCTCCCTCTGACCCTCCCCCCTCTCATGTGCTCTCTCTCTCTCACTCTCTCTCTCAAATAAATAAATAAAATCTTTAAAAAAAAGCAGAAATATCATGTAAGCCATGGATGTAATTTATATTTTTCTAGTATCCATATTTTTATAAAAAACAAAACAAAAAATGCAATTAATTTTAATGCAACATTTTATGTAACTCAACCTATCCAAAACATTGTCACTTGAACATGTAGTCAATATAAAAATTACGACTGTGATATTTTATGTTCTTCTTTCTTTTGGACTAAGTCTTTGAAATACAGTGTTTATTTTACACTTAAAGCACACTTCATTTGGGGGGCGCCTCGGTGGTTCAGTCGTTAAGCGTCTGCCTTCGTCTCAGGTCAGGATCCCAGTGTCCCGGGATCGAGTGCCACAGCATCGGGGTCCCTGCTCAGCGGGAAGCCTGCTTCTCCCTCTCCCACTCCCCCTGCTTGTGTTCCCTCTCTTGCTGTGTCTCTCCCTGTCAAATAAATAAATAAAATCTTAAAAAAAAAAAAGCACACTTCACTTGAGCTAGACATATGTTGGTTGCTCAGTAGCCACAAATGACTAGTGGTTACCATATTGGACAACACAGCTCTGGGTAGTAGTTCCTTGAGGTTAAGATCTGTATCTTATTTATCCTGTTCTCTTTGACAATTAATTAATGAACATATCTCTAGTACTGAGCAGAGACACATATTAAAATTCTTCCAGCTGAAGAGGTAGGAATGGATTGTTACATGTTCTTTACTGTCATTTGCTAGTGCAGGCCACAACTGCTGCATTTCGGGTTTGTCATAGTGTTAAACAAGGAAGCTCTTTTTTTTCAAAAGATTTTATTTATTTATTTGTCAGAGAGAGCACAAGCAGGGGGAACAGCAAAGGGAGAGGGAGAAGCAGACTCCCTGCTGAGCAAGGAGCCTGACACGGGACTTGATCCCAGGATCCTGGGATCATGACCTGAGCCAAAGGTGGACGCTTAACCAACTGAGACACTCAGGCATCCCAACAAGGAAGTTCTTTAGTTCTAATTAAAGAAAGTATTTCCAAAGGTATTCTTTGCTTTGAAAAAATAAGGAAGTGACCAGGCTAGTGATAGAGTAGGAAGTCTGTCATGAATTTAGGCAGAAGTGTTAACAAGAAGGAATTTTGTGTTAGGGGCAAAATTGAAATGATCCCAGAAAGAAGCCCAGAATAAAGTAAAAGAACTAAATAAAACCCAAACTGTTAACTGGGAAGCATTAAATCAAATGGCAAAAAAATCTGACCATAGCAGAAAATGCTGGTGCCTTGTGTTTATCCTCTTGGCGATAACCATGTCTGGGCATACCTACCCAACTTCCAGTGAGAGGCACCTGTAACCCTTCCCCCGAGAGCCTTCTCTGACTTCCAAAACCTGCTCTGCCCCCACACAGGGCAGCCTGAACATGCCCAGGAATTAACACCCTCCCTGGAAGCAGCCCTTAACCAATGACTGACAGGAACAAAGGAGAAAAACCTGAGCCCACATGTACCTCCACTGAGATAACTCAGAAATATTCCACCCTGTCAATCCAAAACTCCCAGTAGGATTAGGTGCTAGTAGCCCTCAGCCACACGTTGCCTTGCAATCCAACAGTCCCCGGCTTCTTTCCTCTCTGGTCTCAATTGCCCCCTCCCCTGGCACACCGTGGCGTTACATCACTAAGACCCTCGCTGAGGGGAACTGTGATGTGCTGGGAGAGAAGGATGCGTTGACTTACACACCGTCTGAGCAACTGAGAGATGGAAGTAAAAATGGCAGCTTTGGGGGATGTGGAGTTCGTTGTTGCTTTCTACTACCATCAACGTACTAAGGGAAGAAAATGACAGAATCAGGTCAGCCAGCTATTGACTCAGGGCATGGTGTGAAGTCAGAAGACCTCTTCAGTGCATTTAAGGAGACCCTTACTTCCTATAGGAGGGCAGCGCAGGACAGACGGTGCTGAACATCATGTGGGTGAGCAGAGCAGAGTGACAAGACGTCCTAATCTATAGTCTGGTAAATATTCTTCCCTGATAGGGAAGGTGTAGGACCCTGAGACTTGGGATGGGGACATTCGGTACATGGGATTGGAAACCTTGAACCCCCAGATTCCCATGATCAACCCCCCTGATTCCCATGATTTCCCCTTGTTGGAAGATAGCTCCTCCCTTTGCCTAGAGACCAGCATAGGCCCTTACATTGCAAGATGATGCTTGTCCTCTTCAGGACCTACATTCCTTAGTTGCTTCTAGATTGATAACTAGGTTCAAGTATGCACCTGGGGGAAACATTTTCCTTCATTTAGAAAAAAATTATTAACCAGGAAAATTACAGATCTACTTAATATGTATGCCAAAAACTGGGAAAACATGCCTGAGCATGATGCAGGACTGGGGATGGTGGTATGGAACATAGAAGGCTGGATAAGAAAGAACGTATTGTAAGGGAGCACTGTCCCAACACTCAAATTTAATAACCCAGCAAGGACACCTAGATCCAATCTTAATAACACTATTGGAATGGTTCGTTGAAAACTAGGAAAAAATATGCCTTGAAGTAAATAAAATTTATTTACTACTCTACTTTGGCAGAGCAGTAAAAAAAAAAAGTGGGGGTGGGAGATTGGATGGGGTTAAAGGCTCAGAAAGATGGGCATGCTCAAAAGAATATGACTACTATGATTTATTAAAGCAATAAAGAATGTGCTAGTAATGAAGCTACTGGCCTCATGGACAAGCTCAGAAGTGGCTGTATGCTAAAGGCCAGGGATGATGGTGGGGATGTAATTATGAGACAGGGCTTCCTAGTGCCAAGAAGAAGTAGCGGAGCTTGGGAGGCAGCACTTAATTAGCATAGGCAGGGCATACGCGATCGCCATAATGGCAATGAATTCAACGTGGCAGATGGGAGCCTGACAGGCAGGAATCTGAGACAGAGGCTAATAGATCCTCTAGTTCCTTACAGCAAGAGAGACAGGCAGTCAATGAAGATGTGTTTGACTTTTACCATCAAAAATGATCAAGAGCAAATGAGCCAAAGGCTGTCACCTACTGCCGTGGAAGATTACAACCCACCACCCAGTTCCCAGACCTGAACCTGGAATCTCAGACCCACATCCAATCATTTTAGGGGGAGGAAGTGTCTGTGATGCCACAGCAAGCATATAAAACAGTGATTTCCCTGACCATTTCTCAAAGGGACCTGTGGACATTGATCTGAGTTAATGCACATCAGAGAAATGGAAATACTCAAATCTCCTGATGACTGTTGAACACAGAGTCTGAGCTAGCACAACCCCAACACCCAAAACACACTCATGGCTCAACCTCTCTGCAAATGCACTTATGAGGTCATCAAAGTTCATACTTTTAGCAACTTCCTTTTCAGTCTCTGTAATTGAAGCTTGCCAAGTCACTCTTGGCAAATTCAGTATCACAAATAATTTTTGATTTTAAGTTTTGAGAAGGAGCTGTTAGGAGAGTCATGACATGTGTTTTATAGGCTTTGACAGCAGCATTGGACTAACTATGATAAATTATTACATAATGTAAATTATAGTACTCCTGGAATTGATAACCTGCAGAACAATTTTCTTAAACAATTTAACTCTTTGTACTAGTCAATTCTGTGTAAGTCTGAATTTGGTTTTATTTTTTTTTTAAAGATTTTATTTATTTATTTGAGAGAGAGCACACACAAGCAGGGGAATGGGGCAGAGGGAGAGAGAGAGAAGCAGGCTCCCCACTGAGTAGGGACCCCAACATGGGGTTCAATCCCAGGACCACGGATCATTACCTGAGCTGTAGGCAGACGCTTAACTGACTGAGCCAACCAGGCAACCCAGAATTTGGTTTTAAATGTAAAGTTATGCAATGGCCTTTTGATGGTTTGATGATTCCCCTGATCCATCTCTGCTGGGTCAGCCAGTTGCAACAGCAGTGCAGGCCAGATGTCCCCGTGGGAGCAGTTCTCAGCTAATGCCTGATAGGTAGATAAATGTCCCAACCTCCTCCCACCAGGTGCAACAACTCTGAAGTATATTTTATGCTGTCTGCAGCAATAAGCTCCAGTTGCCTTCACTTGGTAACCCTGGATTGGCTTCCTGCCCTTCTGGTCCCACTTCTACTCCCTCACCAGTATTTCCTGGAATCACCTCCCAAAACAACCACCTGGATTTATTCTATCACAGGGTCTACTTTTGAGGAGATTCAACAACTTAAAGTCAGTCAACAGCTTAAATCTGGCTCAAGTCATAAAAGGAATTCCTTGATTTTCAAGTTCTCAATAAAAAACAGCTCAGCAGAAGCCAGGGAGGGGGGAAATCCTCCTCCTCCCTGCTGAGAAGTTGTTTGTCACAGGTGTGACCACAGAGCTGAGGATATTAAAAGAAAATGAAATATTATTTATTTGTATTGTGCATTGGTGGAGAAAGTAGAGAGTAGAGCCATCATATGCCCCAAACAACATTGTCCATGATTCTCCCAGTGCAGCAGCTGGGTTGTGAGCCACTGACCTTCCCAGACTTTCAGACCATTGGTCAGGAAACATTTTCTGGAAAGGGACTAATAATAAATACTCCAAGCTTTGAGGGCCACACAATCTCTGTTGCAACTTCTCCACTCTGACACTGCAGCTTGAAAGCAGCCACAGATATGAGGGTGGTGAGGTTCCAACAAAGCTTTATTTATGGACATTGAAACTTGAACTTCATGTAATTTCCACATTTTATGAAATAATGTTCTTCTTTTGCTCTTGAGCAACTCTTTAAAAATGCAAAACCCCTTTGTGGCTTTTTTGTACAAAAGAAAGTGATGGGCCAAATTTGGCCCCTGCAATGGGCCACTGACACATACTTTCAGTAATGCTGTTGATTATGACTTCCTTCCAACCCCAACACACACACTACAACGTAAGCCCTTGTGAAACTTGAGAGCTTCCCAGGACCTCTCACTGTCATTTTTCACGAAGCCTATCCAGGGTGTGGACAGAATTTCCAGCATTTCTCCCTGTTTATCTGCCTAGGCTGTCCTGTTCCCTCCTCCCAACCTCAATCACCCTCTTCCAGGAAGGAAGAACTCCTTTATATGAGTGCTGTGAGCAAGGAATTGTTGGGCCACGTTAACTCTTGGGCAAGGTTACCACATCATGAGTGTGCCGTCCTCAGGGACCTGCCCACTTTAGCTTAGACAGGGGTTGCCCCTAGCGGACAGCCTGACAATCTAGTGGTTAATAATGAAAGCTGATTTCCAATCTGTGCTTGTGCTCGACTAAGGCAGACTTGTCAGCAGCTCCTTTGGAGAAGAGGGGACCAGCAGAACCAAACTCCAACCAGTCTTGTGTCCCTGGATATGAGACATCTGTCACTGCCTCTCCCAGACTCCTAATCCAGATAATCAGTAAATACTGGCTGAGTATATAAATTTGTTAAAAAAAAAAACAACAACCCAAAGTGCAAACATTTAAGACAAACTCGGTAGTTGAGGATATAAATCTTGTACATATTAGTCTCCCTACCTGGAAATATTTCCAACCCTCCTACCTCTTCTCTGGCTAAATAACCCTTATCTTTCCTGTCTCAATTTATAGGTCGCTTCTCTGGGAAGTCTCCCTTCCCTGATGCTAGACCATGCAATCACAAAATACCCTGTGTCTCCATCACACATGTAGAAATAGAGAGCAATTACTAGTTTAATTATCAGTTGGTGAGGGTCAGGAGAGTCTCTCTCTCTTTTCTCATCCCCCAGTCCCCACACCATGCCCCCTAAATTCTTCTAACAGCAGCAGTGGTAAACAAGAACTTCATTCTGATTGTAATTCTGTACGGATCGCTGTGTCACACAGAATCCAAACAAGTTTAATGTGTTCTTTTGAGAACTTTTAACTATGTGCTAGTTATTCCCAAGTAGTACAATTTTACAAGAACCATCTTAGAATTAATTATGTCACATTTCCATAGCAAAATCATGTAGGTGCAGCAAGTACAAGCCGAATGTAAACCCCTTCTACTTCTGCACAAGGTGGAAATACACACTCTTGGATCAGCTTTTCAGCATGTATTTTTCTCAAATAAATAAGTCATTTCAAAGAAGAGTTTTGGTAATCTTGATAGCTACCCTTTAATAGCTACATGATAATATGACTTTCACAGGACAAAAATATCATAGCAATGAATCAACATGCTTTAGAGAACCTGTTGTAATCCATATCTTTTGGGGAAAGAAATAACAATATTCCTAAAATACTAAGTAATTTAACAGATATACATCTCTTATTATTGGAACATATCCTAAGATAGACTCTACCAAGAAAGCACAAAAACATAAGGCTATAAGTAATGAGTAATTGTATTGAAATTAGCAAAGTTCAGATTCTACAACCTGCTTTGTTGGTTATTAACATGAATATTCATGAGCCAGGGCTCAAAAAGGCAGTTTCCCAGTTTCAACAATAGTTGTGCACTGATGGCCAGCACGGGCTTTCAGGTCACCCTTTTCTTTGCTGCCAAATGTCCCTTGTCAAGTGTGAGGCTGGCCTCTGTGTTTCACAAGACTGTCAATTAGGTTCCAGCAACTGCAAAGTTTTTGATGAAGATGCGTTTCCATGAGTTCCCCCGTCTGCACTGGGGAATTACAGAAAGACTAAAGAAGTAGAAGAATAAGCACTAGTTGCTGGATCAGCTCTGCTTTGGACTGTCCCATGAGGAGTAAGATCATGAATACTTCTCAAATTGACACTCTATTTGCAGGCAACTACTTGGCACCCTTTGCAAACCTCAATTTTCACTATCTTATGCAAGAAGGAATCAAGGAAGATGGTTTGCACTTTAGCGGGTGTCTGCCTCTACACTTTACTTTTGGCATATTCATTAAGTATTGGTTTGCTGGGGCCACCATAACAAAATGTGAATTTTGGGCAGACACAAGGCCGTCCATAATAATTGTTCAAGAAGAATTTCAGACATGTAACCTATCAGGCAGCCAAGATGTGATCACTCCTACTTCACATCTTTGAAAACCATCAGAAAAGGGTCATCATACTTTTTTAAAATATATCTTAAATCAACCGATATTCAGGATTTTTGGGGGGGAATTTTTTTTCTCATTATTTTTCTCCTTTTTTATTTATCAGCATCATCACTTGCTTCAAAATCGGATCCTCCCTGGTGAACATTCCCACATTCTCCAGTCTCTGTGAATGTCGCTCCACTACCTTGATGGATGCACCAGGCAGATCAGATATCTTAGCAGGAAAGGCCTCACACACGATTATACTTTTTCTCAAGTGTCTGAAATTCCTTTTCAAATTGGGCTTCTATTTTATCCTGTTACCTCTGAAGCTTTGGGGGACACTGACAGACTGAGTAAGCCATGCGGGCTCCTGACAGAGCCCCTGGAGGTGTTGGCCTCCTCACCGTGGGGGGTAAAGTTACTGTGTCTTCAGATTTGCTGAGCTGTCAGTATCTTCACTATCATGGTTTCTACCACTTCCTTTTTGGTTCCAGAAGTCCCTTGTTATCAAGTCTGTTGGTGCAAGAGGAAATGACCAACTTTTAGGATGGCTACCATGGAGACCCAGAACAAAACCAGGAAGACTAGAACCCAGTTCTCCCACGGGCCTGCCTATGCCTTCTTATGCTCTGGGGGCTTCCATGAGCATTTCTCCTGCGGTCAAATCATTTACCCCTGGCTCAGCAGACATGCGTTAAGGACCCACTGAGTGCTGGCACTGGATGCATCAGTTCATGAGGAGTCAGGGCTGGTGTTGCTGCTTCAGCTCAAGCTGGCTGCCACCCAGACCAGGAGGACCACTCAGAGGCACCGAAGTTGTGGGATCTTGGCCAAGTAAAGAAAGCTCTCTAGGTCCACATTTTCTCCTCTGTGAAACAGGATAACAATTGAACTGATCTCATGGGGCCAGATGAGGATTAATAAAAGCATGTATGAGGGATGCCTGGGTGGCTCAGTAGGTTAAGCATCCAACTCCTGATTTCAGCTCAGGTCATGATCTTGAGTTGTGAGATCGAGTCCTGCGTCAGCCTCCACGCTGGGTAGAGGAGCCTACTTGGGATTCTCTCTCTCCCTCTCCCTCTGCCCCTCCTATCCACCCTCCCCTTTCCCATCTCTAGCAAAAAAAAAAAAAAAAAAGTATGAAAGTACATACACAGCTCAGTAACTGCTGCAGAGTCATCTCTGGACCTATACTAGAAAGTACTGTCTTCATAAATAGTGTTTATTTAGAGCCTGCCTGGCACCACTCTGCGTTCTTTATGCACAGAAACTCACTTTATTCTGAGCACTTGTAATCCCTATTTACAACAAGACCCCAGAGACAGACATGATCTGGCCAGAGCCATGTGGCTAGCAAGGCTTAAAGACAGGATTTGGGCCAGGCTGTGAGGCCCCAGAATCCAGGCTCTTAGCCACAATGTTGGGCTGTTACCCCACTTGGTTCCCTGCGCTTTTGTGACTTATGGGAAGAAATATTTGGTCTTCCTCCCATTCCTGGCAAAAAGCCCCTAAAACCCTGGGGATTTCCTAAATGCTGAGAAGGGTTAAGGTTGTCTTTTGTTATGTTAATGAGGTGACTTCTGAACATACCTAAGGGTTGGCCAGGGGAGCCAAATAGGTGCTTAGAGGGTTGAAACTTTCAGTCCCATCCCTTGACCCCCAGGGAGGGGAAAGGGGCTAGAGACTGAATCAATCACCAATGGCCAATGATTTAATCAATCATGCCTACCTAATGAAGCCTCCCTAAAAACCCAAAAGGATGAGGTTTGGAGAGCTTCCAGGGTGGGGAACCCATAGCCATATGGAGAAAGCAGCACTTGGGAAGGGCCTGGAAGCTCCTCGCCCGTTCCCCATACCTCGACCTATGTGTCTGTTTCATCTGGTTGTTCCTGAGTCATATCCTTTGTCTTCAACCAGTGATCTAGTCACTAAATGGGTTTTCTGAGTTCTGTGTGTAGATGAATTGAACCCAAGGAGAAGATCATGGGAACTTCTGACCTGTAGCTGTTCAGTCAGAGAAGCACAGGTGACAATCTGGACCCATGACTGGGTGTGAAGGGGGTTTGGTGCCCAGCCTTGTGGCACTGAGCTCTTGACCTGTGGACTCAGAACATATCTCCAGGTAGATAGCATCAGATTCAGGTGAACTGTAGGTCACCCCACGGGTGTCAGAAAACTGGTCGGTGTGGAAAAAAACCCCCACATATTTGGTGACCAGAATGTCAGAAGTGAAGGGTTCTGTGTGTGCAGGAGAAATGCAGGAGGAGTATGGGATTTTTCTTTCTCTTCCTCAAACCTGATAATCCTGCTCAATTTTAAATGCAGTATTGATTCCTTCACATAGCAACTGCTCACTGGGTCATGGTTGGTCAGGGTGAAGCACTCAGACGCAAAGACACAAGGATAAAGACTCTGTCCTCAAGAAAGACATAAAAATAAATGCATCTGAGACTGGAACAAAGTGTGACGTCAAGAAGGAGGTGAGCAAAGGTACCGGATGTGGAGGCTCTGGTCCATGGGAATGGGAAGCTGAGAGAAGGCACCTGGAGAGCACAGGGAGTCTCTGAAGACACAAGGCTAGAAAGGGCTGATGCAAATGGGACGGTAGCTTAGGATGATTGCCCTGACATCATTATAGAAAGAAGTTAGGCTGGAGGAGAAAAGCATCAGAAGCAGGGAGACCAGTCAGGAGGCAACTCTATGTTTGAAATCAGCATTTGAATATGTAAAAAGCTTAGAACCTGTGATTTAACGATTTTGCTCTCATTTACATTCCTGATGTCAAAGAAGACCTTGTCGTGTGTTTAAAAATATGAATATGTGTTTGAATATACATAGAGAAAAAGTCTGCTACTTTGCATGTTGAATAGCAGAGGGTATCTATACGCTTTTTCCTAATTTGTAGGTATTGTTCAAAATTTTTCAAGTGAGGGGTGCCTGGGTGGCTCAGTCAGTTAAGTGTCTGGCTTTGTCTCAGGTCAAGTTCCCAGGGCCCTGCAGTGGAGCCCCAGCTCCGGCTCCTTGATCCGCTGGGAGCCTGCTTCTCCTTCTGCCCCTCCCCCCACTTGTGCTCCCTCTCTCTCTCAAATAAATATTTGGAATCTTTAAAGAAAAGAAATAAAAGAAAAAAGAAAAGAAATAAAAAATTTTCGCGTGAGCAGGTATTATCATTTTTATATTCAGAAAAGTTACTTTTTATTTTTATTTTTTTAAGTAAAGCATTTTCTTTTTCCACAGAAACCCATTTACTCACTAGGTTACTGGCAGCATCTAGAGAAGTCACAGGCCAGGGTGCTGTGAGCGGCTGCGCAAGTTGACTGGTAACCATGGCAACCGGAAGGCAGCGAACACTGTGTTCTCAAATCTGGCTCCAGAGATGCCTTGGCTGCAGCTTCCCGGGGATTAGCCTGAGGAGCCACTGGCCCCGAGAAAAACTGTGGACTGGAAGTCAGTCGGGGTCTTTTCTCTTCCTTTTTAGATCTTCCTCCAAGATCTTCCACCACTTGCCACCCTCCCACTTCCGCTCCCCTGACCCAGACTGGTAACATATCATGCATTCCAAGTGTTTTATTGAAGTATAGCATAAATCCAGAAAAGTATGACACACGATTTTTTTTTTACGATGTTTTTAAGCTTGTCTCGTACTATCCCTGACCTCCTCCGACAAAACTTACATTAAAAGAAAATTAAAGGGCGCCTGGTTGGCTCAGTAGGTAGAGCATTCGACTCTTGATCTCAGGGTCTCGAGTTCAAGCCCCACGTTGAGTGTAGAGCTTACTTAAAATAAGAAAGAAAGAAAGAAAGAAAGAAAGAAAAAAGAAAGAAAGAAAGAAAGAAAGAAAGAAAGAAAGAAAGAAAGAAAGAAAATTACATCAAAAGAAAATTAAAGAATCACCCACCCTGTGTTTTCCTCACCGAAGCCCAGCTCATCCACCTATCTATTCTCCCATGAAACCCCCATGTGGAATGTTCACTTCATCCAGGCATGGCTGGGCCAGGTTTGCAAAGATGGGCGGGTCTTCAAAGAAACCACGGTCCCCAAAAATGACAAGACAGTGGAGATGGACCGTGTTAGGGGAATTCGTGGCGGGCTGGGGGTCAAAGAGGCCAAGAGCAATCGAGGCTCCGGGCGGAGAGGGTGCCAGAGGATTCAGCAAGGAGGTGATGCTTCAGGTGGGTCTTAAATATGGTCTGCAGGAAGGGCAATCCATGCAGAGACAGCGTGTTCAAGTCCCCTAGGACTGGGAGAGTAGGGCACATCCGGGTTATGACAAGCTATGTGGTTTGATGGTGCCCAGCTGGCTACAACTAAGAAGATGACAGGGGGGCGGAGCAAGATGGCGGAGGAGTAGGAGACCTAGATTTCGTCTGGTCTCAGGAATTCAGCTGAATAGGGATCAAACCATTCTGAACACCTACGAACTCAACAGGAGACCGAAGAAGAGAGTAGCAACAACTCTCTGAACAGAAAAGTGACCACTTTCTGGAAGGTAGGACGTGCGGAGAAGTGAATCCGAGGCGATATTCGGGAGGATAGACGGCGGGGGAGGGGCCTCCGCCGGCCGCTTCTGGCAAGTGCTAGAGCCGCGGAGCACAAAATCGGACCTTTTAGAAGTTGGCTCCGTGGAGGGACGTCGCTCCAGTGGCTAAGCGGGGGGTGGAATCCTCCCAGGACAGTGTGGTCTCAGGACCCTCGGGGTCACGGAGAGACCGGGGGTGCCTGAGTGCGCCAGAGCTCCCAGGTATCGGAGCGGGGAAGCCGGCTGCAGAGACGGAGCAGAGTCGCGGGCTCTCAGCTCGGGGTGGCCATAGACTGTGACCCGCGGCCCAGTCGGGGCACGGCTCCTCCAGCAGGGACCCAACAAGCGGCAGATCCGGGGAGACTCCCCTTCCTTCCCGGGGAGGAGCGGTGCGGGAACGCACTGCAGGGATCTGCTGGGTTTGGAGACTCTGCGCGGGGTCGGGTACCAGAGGATAGCAACGCTCGGTCACAGGCCGGGTGAGCACGGGGCGCGGCCGGAGACCGGGGACACGGAAGTGACTGCTTTTCTCTGGGGGCACACTGAGGAGCGGGGCCCTGAGTTCTCGGCTCCTCCGGGTAGAGATTGGGAGGCCACCATTTCTGCCCTGGTCCTCCAAGGCTGTACGGAGAGCTTGCAGGGAACAAAAGCTCCTGAGAGCAAACCGGAGCAGCTTCCTTAGCCCGGACCGACAAGGGCGGGGCAATTCCGCCTCCGGCAAAGACATTTGGAAACCACAGCAACAGGCCCCTCCCCCAGAAGATCAGCACAAACAGCCAGCAAGCCAAGACCAAGTTGATCGATCAAGGAGAACGGGAGAACTCCAGCGCTAGGGGAATACTGCACATAGATTCATGGCTTTTTTTTTTTTTTTTTTTTTTAACCATGATTCATTATTTCATCAACGTTAATTTTTGTTGACTGTTTTTTTTTTATTTTTCTTTTTCCCTTTTTTTAACCAACATCTTATCA
>NW_027397066.1:11851471-11862154 GCF_003265705.2 Callorhinus ursinus | reverse complement strand
AAACTGAGGGTTCTAGAGGGTAGGGGGGTGGGGGGATGGGTTAGCCTGGTGATGGGTATTGAGGAGGGCACGTTTTGCATGGTGCACTGGGTGTTATGAACAAACAATGAATCATGGAACACTGCATCAAAAACTAATGATGTAATATATGGTGATTAACATAACAATAAAAAAAAAAAGAAGATGACAGACACCACTCTTACAAACCATACCAGTGGCCACACTAATGAACATTCCACCACATGCCAGATCTTCTCGGGTTGCGTTCCCCTCCATTCTTTCTCCCACAGTCTGTCTATTCAAACCATTCTGAGCTGGACCTGGTTCCCAACCTGGCCCACTCCCTGTATAGGCCCACTCCCCAGGGAGCCCCAGAGTGTCCTGGCTTGGAAGAAGGAGTCTACTGTTCCCCCAGGGCCCTGAGTGGCTGCTGGGCACGGAAGCTGGAAGGTGTGAGAAGTAGCTTCAGAAAGCAAAGCTAGCTGGTGTCCATATCCAGGGTAAGGCTGTGCTAAGAAGTCTCAGATGGTCCAACACATTAGATCCAAGAAAGCCTGGGAGCAAAACTGACATTTAAAAAAAAGGGTCGAGACGCCTCGGTGGCTCAGTCGGTTCAGCACCTGCCTTCTGCTCGGGTCATGATTCTGGAGTCGCAGAATGGAGCCCCGCATCAGGCTTCTCCCTCTGCCCCTCACCTCACTCATGCTCTCTCTCTCTCAAAAATAAAAAAAAAAATTAAAAATTTTTTAAAAAAGAAAAAAGGATCAATAATAGAGAACAATAACTTATTCACTGGATATTTATTAAGCATCTTTTATGTGCCAAGCGCTGGGCAAGGGGCTGAAGGTCCAGCCATGAGCACAGTTAGTCCATCCCTGCTGAGGCTGCTGTTGGTACCCACAACATGGTGGGTCAGTTGTGAAAGCCAGTGGCCTTCCTGCTTAGGCCATGGGGTGTCTGCTCTGGTTGGCCAGTCTGTGCCACAATGGTTATATATTTTTAATGCCACCTTTGGCCCCTGGCCTTGTTTTTAAAAACGTATAATTACAAAGTGAAAAAAGAAAAACAAAACAAAACAAAAACTCTGAACCTGACCTAAATTGGGAATGTCGGTCTGGGAGAGCTTCACGGAGGGAGAGACCCTTGAGCTGAGATCCAGATGATGGGCCGGAGATACTCGGTGGACACAGAAGGTAGAGCAGAAGGTTAGCGCCTTCTGAGCCTATACTGAGAGCAAGACCATTTTGTCGATAGAGTTTGGTTGAATCGTCTCAGACGAAGTGGTGGAGAATTGAGAGCTGGGAAGGCTTCTAAGCTGATTTGGGCATCAGTGCCTGCTAAAGGTCTCAATGTTTGTGTCGCCCCCAAACTCCCCACGCTGAAATCCTACTGCCTAAACTAACGACATGGGTAGGTGGGGCCTTTGGGAGGTGCGTAAGCCAGGAGGGCGGAGCCCTCGTGGATGGGATCCGTGCCTCCTGGAAGAGCTCCAGAGAGCTCCTTAGCGCCCCCAGCAGGTGAGGATGCGGAGGAAGGCGTGAGCCTCTGAAACCGGAAAGAGGATCCTCCCCAGACCATGAGGGTACTGGTGCCTTGGACTTGCCGAGGACTTCCCAGCCTCCAGAACTATGACAAAGAAACTTCTGCTGTTTGTAAGCTCCCCATGTCTGTAGTATTTTGTGGGACTGGTGGGATTCACGTAACAAGAGGGGGCGGCTCAAACCACTAACAGCGAAAGAGCAGTGAGGGATGCTCAGCACTGCTGTGTACACGGAGGTTGGAAAGAATGTGCGCAGCAAGGGGCCTCACAACCAGCAGGACAAGCCCAGACCAAGCCGTCCATCCAGCTGGGGACACACGTGCAAAAACTGTCACCTGCGGCGGCAGCAGCCGTGACACCGCTAGAACCCCACCAGCGCCACCCTTGCCCCTGGACAGTCTGCGTCCTGCACTGCACCTCCGTTTTACCTCTCCCCTGAGGGGGAGCCTCCTGAACGTGCGCCTGACAGGTGAGCTTTATGTCATGTGTCTGCATACCGGCTTCCAGGGCCACTGGGAAAGCGGGCTGCTGGCTTCTTTCTTGGGGAAGCGAGACTTGGAAGGTGGGAAAGCTCCCAGGCACATGCAATGTGCTCCAGAGGAGCCAGCAGGGCGTTTTCACCCGTTGCGCTGGAGGTCTGTCGTTAAGCCTGGAGGCTTCCTTTTCTAAGATTGGGCACAGCTAGAGCCTCCGTTGGCCTGTTTATCTATGAAACGGAGCCACTTAAGACAAACTAAAACGCCCTTGTCTCGTAATACTTTCACTCAGCACCAGATATATAATTTGCAGGGCCCAGTGAAAAAAATGCAAATGCTGGGCTCCTTGTTCAAAAATTTAGAGCTTAAAGACAGAGACAGAAGAGCATTAGACCAAGCTGGGCCCTTCTGAGCATGAGTCACCCTGCACCTGCACAGATCACATGCCTTTGAGGCTGGTTCTGCTTCCTTCTTCCTCTGTAGCCAGTAGGATTGTTTTGTATGAACAATTGTCTAATCTAGTGATGCTAGACACAACAGGAAGAGAAGGGAACTCAAATGATATTCTTTATTCCAGAAAGGTCTGGATCCTTCTAGAAACCTGTTAGAGTTCATTTGGGAGGCATCACACTGGAACCTACACAAGGAAGAAGAAATGATGAAACTCCAACGCTGAACTGAGAAGAGTTGCTTTGGCAAGCCTGTTCATCCTGCCTGTCCTCATAACAGTGCCCTACTGCTTGTCATGGGATATGGTTTGTCATGGTGGGTGACTGGGGCAGGATTTTGAAACATTACAGAGGTTTCCTTTCTCTTTCTTTCTTTCTTTCTTTCTCATATAAACCTTGGTCAAATATATCCTTTGAAGCTAAAGAAAGACATCCATAGGCTGATATTGCATGCCAAAGGCTACAAGTGGTTTAAGATTTATATAAAAAGAGAAAACATCCCAAAATTCATCCATCAATACCAGGCTTCTCCAAAATCCCATAGGACCTTAGCTACTAAAAGAGAAAGCTGGAAATTGGTAATACCCATGCTTATATGCATGGCTCTAGTTGCCATGTAAATGTGTTTTTTGTTGTTGTTGTTGTTGTTTTGGCTTGGTTTGTGGGGGGAGTAGATTTTATTTATTTGTTTGAAAGAGAGAGAGTGCACTCGAGAAAGAGTGCGCGAACAGTTGGGAGGGGCAGAGGGAGAGGGAAAAGCAGACTCCCCGCTGAGCAGGAGCCCCAACACATGAGGCTCCATCCCAGGACCATGAGATCATGACCTAAGCCAAAGGCAGATGCTTAACTGACTGAGCCACCCAGGTGCCCCTAGCTGCCATGTAAATGTAAGTCTAATTTCTGCCTTGCGTGCTCAGGTGGTTTGAGTAGAGGTATGATGATGTCAGCCCTTGGAAGTGAGGTAAAAATTATGTTACCGTGACAGGTGTCCTTAAACAGGCTGAGACAAGGAGGAGAGATGCAATTACAGACAGGAGGGAAGTTCGGTTTGGGGACAAGAAAGACTGTCTTGTGTCAAAGTGCAAGGGAGAAGCAAAAGCAAAGACGGTGTGTGAATAGCAGGGCTGGAAATCTACAAAGATTGGGAACATGGATAGGGGGAGAAAGGAGTCAGTTTAGATGGTTCTGGAACATGCAGGGCTTCTTAACATCTGTGGGGTCTTCTTTAGTACAGCAGATGGTAAAGCACCCCAACTCTGGTTGTAAAAACTCCCACTTACTAGCTTTGTGACCTTGAGGAAGTGATTTAACCTTGTCAAGCCTCAGTTTCCTTGTCTGCAAAATGAGGATAGTGATAACTCTATGGATATTAAATCATTCACCAGGGGCGCCTGGGTGGCTCAGTCATTAAGCGTCTGCCTTCAGCTCAGGTCATGATCCCAGGGTCCTGGGATCCAGCCCCACATCGGGCTCCCTGCTCCACGGGAAGCCTGCTTCTCCCTCTCCCACTCCCCCTGCTTGTGTTCCCTCTCTTGCTGTGTGTCTCTCTGTCAAATAAATAAATAAAATCTTTAAAAAATAATAATAATAAATAAATCATTCACCAAACATTTCTAACAGTGCCCACTTGATGATAAGAACTCAGTAAATACTAGCTATGGTCATGATGATGGTGATGATAATGAAGGTAGCAGATGACAGTGGGCAAGGGAGTTAGTTTCTCTCTCCTGTCAGAGCACCAGGTTGGGGCCAGTGGGCCTGTGGATGCCACAAGGGTGGGGTAATGATGAGAGAGGAGGAACCTCTCTTCTCCTGCTCTAAGCAGGCCTGTGCCTTCTAAGAGCAGTGTCTGAGATCCTCTTTAGATATTCATGGGGTTATGTTATGTGTGTATATGTTATACACAGTAATCATCAAGCTGCACAGTTTTCCTACTTTAGAGCAAATATTTGGTCAAGTGCCCACAAAAATTGAGTAGAGGCACTGTCAGGAGGGCCTCACCTAGAGATGAGAGCCATTGGAATAAGGGAGAAAGAGCTCTGGACTCGGCTGCACCTTTGAGGAATGGCTCTTCCACCCTCGGGCAATCTCTTTTCCTCTGTGGAGATTTACAGGCCCTACGGGAAGGGAGACAGCTCCCACTGCCTGTTTCTGGCTGCTGGGGCATCAGAATCAGTGAATTTTCATGTCTGAACCTCCCTCACTTGCTTTATGTAAGAAAGGGAATAAGGAGAACAGAGAAGTGTCTGTGACAAGCTTTAGGTTTTGTTTTTGTCTTCTGGAAATGTTTTGTGACGGGTCAAATTACCACACATATATGATATGTGCATATGTTTATGTGTGTGCATATTTCTCTTTTTCTGATTCTAAATGTAATGCATGCTCATTAGAGAACCTCTGGAAAATGCAAAAGCCAAAAGTCAAAAACAGGAATCACCGATAAGACCATTACCCAGAGACCATTGCTCTGCCTTTGGGTTTATTACGTTTCCTTTCATTCATTTACAATATGTATGTCATTCAAATACACAAACATAATAGAATTTGTTAAATTTGTATTATATTTTAGAAGTTTTATATCATATTTCTTGTATTTATTGTTGACATTTTCCTATGTGATTAAATGCTCTTTGAAAACATTTTAGTTACATACAGCGAAATTAACTCTTTTTGAGTTCTGAGTGTTGGCAAATGCATACATTGGGTCACCACCACAGTCAGGATACAGAACAGTTTCTCACTCCCCAAAAATTCCCTCACACTGCCCCGTTGTAGTTACCACTCCCCCTAGTCCTAATCCCTGGCAACCACTGATCTATTCTCCATTCCTACAGTTTTGCCTTTTCCAGAATGTTACAGAAGTTGAATAATACAGTATGTAGCCTATGGGTCTATCTTCTTTTATTAGCAGAGTGCATCTGAGTGTTACTCATGTTGCTGCATATACCAATAGCTGGTTACTTTCTATTGCTAAATATATAGAGAGTGTTGCTGAGTATTGTATAGGTGTACCACAGTTAGTTCATCCATTCACCAGCTGAAGGACATTTGGGTTAGTAAACGTGACTTTTACCAGTTGAATGATATTCTATTCTACAGATATACCAAACCATATGAAGACAGTTCCCTATTATTGGACACGGTGAGTTTCTTCCCCCCTCCCCATTACATATAACCATTAAATGAACAACTTTTTTTTTAATTTAAATTATTTATTTATTTGACAGAGAGAGTGGGGGGAGGGGCAGAGGGAAAGGAAGAGGGAGAAGCAGACTCCCCTCTGAGCAGGTAGCCTGAGGCGGGGCTCAATCCCAGGACCCCAAGATCATGACTGGAGCCAAAGTCAGACATTTAACTGACCGAGCCACCCAGCTGCTCCTAAATGAACATCTTTATATGTAAATCTTTGCATGCCAATATATATGTATACATTTATATAGTGTATATATATCTTAAGCTATCAATAAGCATGCAGTGTGCCCCGCTGAGGATAAAGGAAAATACAGAAAAAATACAGAATTTAGTTCTGTTAGAATTTCCTAAAAATATTTTTTATACAGCAATAGTCTGGATCTCAATGCTTTGTACCATTATGAAATAAGAAGCTAATAACTCGCTTTAATTCTAATGCGGCAATTTTAACCTGTTCAATAGGACTAGATGAATTTCTTGTCTCTGAAATCTGGAGCATGTGTATCATTGAAAACTCCTCTCAGGACATTGTTTTCCCAGCAGGAAGCTTCATTAGACAGTGGAATCACCTGGTATGCACAGAACAAGAATGATGAATGTGCAAAGGGCAGGCTTCAGGGCTGGTGGATGGTTAGGGCTGCACAGAGGAGTTTCCAGTTACATTTGAACAGCTGAAGCCAGAGCCACTGGAATTCCTTCCTAAGAAAGGAATGATATGGCTGGCACCATGTTCTGCCCAGAGAGGTGGGACTTCTCTTTGAGTAGATGCTGCTGCCCTGCAAATCAAAAAGGAAATAAAGAAAATTTCAGTATTGGTGTCTGGCGCCTACTTTCAAAAATATGCATACACGCACACTGCAAAAAAATGAAATAGTACAGAAAGTATAAAGTGAAAAGTAAAAGTGCCTTAGACTCCCCATTCTTTTTTTTCCCTAAGATTTTATTTATTTATAAAGAGAGAGAGCAAGCATGAGTGGGGGGAGGAGGAGAGGGAGAAGCAGACTCCCTGCTGAGCGGGGATCCCAATGTGGGGCTTGATCCCAGGGTCCTGGGATCATGACCCGAGCCAAAGGCAGACGCTTCACCGACTGAGCCACCCAGGCGCTCCATAGACTCCCCATTCTTGCTTTCCACAGAGAATTATTGTTGACGGTTTGAGTTGGCTTTCGAGGAAGGACACCTATGTTTACGTTGTGCACACACCTACACACACCTTCACACACCCTTTTACAAGCACAAATGAAATCTGCAACCTTTTTCAACTAACATCAGATTTTGGACATATATCCTTATTGAACATATTAGTTACTTCATTCTTCCTCATGGATGAATTCTTACTGTATGGATATACCATAAAGCTAGCCAACCTCCGTACTGATGGACATTGTATCACTGGAGTTTAACTAGTAAGGAAAAACCTATCTTGACGTTAAGACACCAAGAGAGGCCTGGCCAAAAAAATGGACTCTGACCATAGCAAATAGAGTCTGACCACTGACTGGACTTTTTAAAATGGAAATTACTGAATTTTCAAAACCAATTAAAAGATACATTTTTTAAAATCATGAAACAATCTAACGTTGGCTTGGAAATTTATCCCATGGTCTTGGACTCCATTTGATTGCTGGTCACCCTTTTTTTGCTAATGATTATTGCAGCATTATTTACAATTGCCAAGTTAGAGAAACAACCTAAATGTCCATTCATAGACAAATGGATAAGGAGGATGTGGTACACACACACAAACAGACACACACAGGAATATTACATAGCCATAAAAAGGGATGAGATATATTTTTTTTTTTTTTATCATTTGCAACAACAGAGATGGACCTAGACGGTCTTATCCTAAGTGAAATAAGTCAGACTAAGAAAGACAAATACCATATGATTCACTCATATGTAAAATCTAAAAGAAAAAAACAAATAAAAAGTGGAATCAGACCTGTAAATACAGAGAACAAACTGATGGTTGCCAGATGGGAGGGAGGATGGGCAAAATGGATGCAGGGCGTGGAAGATACAGGCTTCCAGTTAGGGCATGAAAAAGTCACAAGAAAATAAAGGCACAGCATAGGGCATATAGTCAATGATACCATAACAGACTTGGGCGCCTGGGTGGCTCAGTCATTAAGCATCTGCCTTCGGCTCAGGTCATGATCCCAGGGTTCTGGGATCGAGTCCCGCATCGGGCTCCCTCCTCAGCGGGAAGCCTGCTTCTCCCTCTCCCACTCCCCCTGCCTGTGTCCCCTCTCTCTCTGTGTTTCTCTCTGTCAAATAAATAAAATCTTAAAAAAAAAAAAATACTGTAATAGACTTATTTGTTAACAGATAGTAGCTACACTTGTGAGCACAGCATAATATATAAACCCGTTGAACGACTATGTTGTACACTGGAAACTAATGTAACATTGTGTGTCAACTACACTCAAATAAAAACAAAATAAAGGAGGGGCACCTGGGTGGCTCAGCCCATTAAGAGGCTGCCTTTGGTTCAGGTCATGGTCTCAAGGTCCTGGGATCCAGCCCCATGTTGGGCTCCATGCTCAGCGGGGAGTCTGCTTCTCCCTCTACTCCTCCCCGCCCCCATGCTCTCTCTCTCTCTCTCTTTCTCTCTCTCTCTCTCAAAAGATAAATAAAATCTTAAATAAAATAAGAATCTTAAGCAGCCCACACATTTGTACTAGGGCTCCTCCTGCTGGACATTTTCTACAATTGCACTTCTGATTCAGATAATCTCAAGACTTGGTTTACTCAAAACTGATTTTTTTTTTTGCTTTAAGATAATTAATGAATATAAGGTATAGTTATGCTTATTCTTTTTAAAAAAGATTTTTTAAATATTTATTTATTTATTTATTTTAGAGAGAGAGCACGGAGGTGCAGAAGGAGAGGGAGAAGAGAGCACACTCCCTCCTGAGCACGGAGCCCAACACAGGGCTCCATCTTACAACACTGAGATCATGACCTGAGCTGAAATCAAGAGTTGGACACTAACAAACTGAGCCATCCAGGCATACCTATGCTTATTCTTTTCGAAAAATAAAATATTACAGAACAAAATACAGTTATACTGAGTGTCTCCATCCTTTTCCAGTTCTCGCTCCCTTTCCTAAAAGTAATCACTTAGAGCAATTTGGAGTTCATGTCCTTAGACCTATTTCATCATTGCTGTCCATTATCATGCACAAACAGAAACATACAGTTTTGTTTTCCTTTGCTTTTCATGACTGGGTTCATGTTCTAGGCCTTTACTTGTCACATTTTAACATAAACTGCTTATATGAGGTTGTGCTTGAGGGCAGCTTTCATGCAAAGAAAAAGACACTATTTGCAATTACTTTGGCTTAAAAAAATTAATTCTAGCTATTAAACTTATAAATTCAAAAACTTTATTTCCCCATACATTTCTCTATTTATGAATCATATTTTTCTATTTAAAAACCTAGGGGGGTGCCTGGCTGGCTCAGTTGGTAGAGCATGGCTAAAAATTTAGTAAAATCTAAGTACTTATGTTATTGAAATATAACTTTCAACAAAAAAATCCCAATCTGATATGTTTGGAATCACAGGGCTATTCCAACAGCTATTTTTATATGTTAAATTCTGTAAAATGTTGCAAATAAATTAAATACCAAAAAATGTAAGTTGTTCCTAAACTTACCACAGAACTATTAATAACATGAGTTGGACTTATATAAACAGCTGTTTGTTCCATTCTAAACCTTTGCAGATTAAAAGTCCTTTACTCCATTATCCCTAAGCAAGTGGAGCTTAGAATTCCCACTTCTGTGTCCTGGGGTGTGTTGGGGGGAGGAGGGACAACTCATTTTGGACAGAGAATTCAGACCAAGATAAGAGATTTGATGTTTCTCCTTGACCCTGACTGACAAAGTGAGTCCTTATTTTAATAACATAAGTACTTCTGTTTTCTTATATCCTCGCCAATCCGGTAGATTATCATTGTACTGAATTTTTGGCCAAAACTAGAGCCTATAAGCCTTTAAGTTTGTTTTCTACATATTTTTCACTTGAATTGTTCATGAGAATTTTTCCATTGCTGTATGATTATTCCTACCCCTGTCCCCCACCCCAATTTTATGGAAATATAATCTATATACAATATCTACATTATATTCCATTCAGTAAATGTAATCCTTCGATGTAACCACTCACTTCTCATTGGATATCTAGGTCCATCTCCCAGTGCTTACACTTTGGATTCAGTATTATAAAGAATGCTTTGGGGCGCCTGGGTGGCTCAGTTGGTTGAGCGACTGCCTTCGGCTCAGGTCATGATCCTGGAGTCCCGGGATCGAGTCCCGCATCGGGCTCCCTGCTCAGCGGGGAGTCTGCTTCACCCTCTGACCCTCTTCCCTCTCGTGCTCTCTGTCTCTCATTCTCTCTCTCAAATAAATAAATAAAACTTTAAAAAAAAATGCTTTGATAAACATCCTTGAGCATATAGGCTGCGCTCACATTCTGAATCGTTTCTTTAGAAGAGGGTACAAGAAGTACCCTAAGGTCTGACTTAGGCCAAAGATTGTGAATATTTTTATAATTTCTGATACATATTGTCAAATTGTGCTCCCAAAGCGATTTATAAACTTGCAATAGCATCAAGCATTGAGTAATAATTTTTAAAATATTTTTTCGCTATTTTTGGCTAAGGTATGTCCAAGATGCTGAGGTGAAAATTGCACCTCATTAAATTTGTATCTCATTGTTACTAGAAAGATGAAATCATTCTCCATATTTGCCACTTGGGGATCATCTCCTGCAAATCATCCATCAATATTCTTAGCTAAGTTGTTTAAAAAAGAGATCAGTAAAATTCCTCCCAAGGCAAAGAAAGTGGAAGAAAACCTGGCAAAGAGTGAAAGAGGGTTTTCTTCTTGGGGCACCTGGGTGGCTCAGTCGTTAAGCGTCTGCCTTCGGCTCAGGTCATGATCCCGAGAGTCCTGCGATCGAGTCCCGCATCGGGCTCCCTGCTCAGCGGGAAGCCTGCTTCTCCCTCTCCCACCCC
>NW_027397066.1:11630705-11851371 GCF_003265705.2 Callorhinus ursinus | reverse complement strand
TCAAATAAATAAGTAAAATCTTTAAAAAAAAAAAGAAAGAAAGAAAGAAAGAGGGTTTTCTTCTTGACATTCAGTGGAATGGGGGAAGAACTGTCATACATAAATCTTTTCAACAATCGCTGGAAGAATGCCCAAAGTAAAGAGCAGATCAGGTACTTTAAATCCCTTCCTTATCCGCTGTGCTGTGAGCCACAGTGACGTTTTGAGGCAGTGTGGTTTGGTGGGGAAAGCAAGGACTTGACACACAAACTTGGGTTCTGTTTCTGGCTCTAGCCAGTCCTGAGTGACTTCAAGAGATCACTTAACCCCTTCGGCATCACTGACGGGGATCGAGTTGCCCACCTTCCTGGCAAGAAACAAGATGATGACTCCAGGACTGCCGGGCTGGAAGCCTGACACGCCGGAAGTCCCCGGAAAGTTTTGGCGACAGGTAGGGAGAGACACCCTCATTCACCCGACACCTCCTGCAGTACAGGAGGTAAACGGAGGCACAGGGGGCCAGGGTGGCACCACCTGCCTGTTTCAGGAATGGCCGTGTAGGGTGCCATGGGTATGATCTCTATCTGTATAAAGTTGACAGTTGGCTTAAGGAGACAAGGAGTAAAATCATAAAGACCTAAGTTATGCTGTAACACTATGGATATCTACCTCTCCGGGCTTTTTGAAGTCCTCAGCTCACTGGATTGCCTACCTATTAAATCCTCTCAACAACCTTATTCTGTGCTTTCTCCACCTAAGTGAGCCATTGGTTTCCGTTTCTTGCAATCAAAATCTGGAATATATATATACAATATATATACCACCAGACCCGTCTCCAACTCCTGTAGGACATTTGTCATTCCTTTCGACTGCCTGGCCGAATTGAGACACTCTTTGTCTCAAATCCAAATGCCTCCTCAGAGTAGAAACCAATCATTTGTTCATTCACTCATTCATTTATTCATTCCTTCATTCCTAAGCACCTACCCGGTTGCAGGCTACATGCTAATCTCCTGGGACACATCCATCACTGAACAAAACAGGTAAAAGTTCTTGTCTTTCTGGGGCTTACGTTCTAACATGTGGGAGACAGGCAGTAAAGAATAAACTTATTGAGCAAAGAAGTTGGAGGACGAGAAACACTATAAAAAGGTAATATAGGACACCATGAGGGGTTTCACAGAGGCATCTACGGTGCAGGCTGTAATTTCAAATACTGAGGTCACCATAACTTCACAGAGGCGAGATAGGAGCTAATACAGTCGGTGGGAGAGTTAGCCACACGAATAGCTAGGGGAAGGACTTCCAGGCAGAATGAACAGTGCAGGCAAAGGCCCAGGGGCAAGAACATGCCTGGCACGTTCCAGGAGGCCACTGTGGCTGAGGCGCAGAAAGGGGAAAGGAGCAGGAAAGAAGATGGAGAGAAATGGGTCAGGGCAGGCTGTTTGGCTCTGACTCTGAGAGGGAAGTGGGACCGACTGCAGAGTTGTGAGCAGACGAGTCACAGGACTCAGTGGTTTAAGAACTACACTCTATGTGTATGTTTGGAAGTTTCCCTAATAAACAGTTAAAATAAAAGGCTGACTCTAGCATCTGGGTTGCAAAGAAGCCATGAGGGATGGGACAAAGTGGAAGCAAGGAGACTCATTAGGACCCACTCAGTAATCCAGGGGGGCGATGACCAGGCTGCTTCCAGTAGGTGACTGCATATTCCTTCCTTCTCTCTCTTTCTCTGTCTGTCTCTAATGGACTAGTTATAAAAATGAACAAAATATTCTACGTAATACACACAGCACAGTGTCTGGCATGCAGCCCTGATTAATATTCTTCCCCTTGTAGATGGAAGAATGGATCCTATGGACCTTAGGGAGCACCCACCATATGCCCACCCACTGCAGCATGACAGGCTCTGCTCTGCCAACTCAGCAGGAGGTCAGCTCACTTGGGCATATGGTCTCCAAACCTGCACCGACCTAGCAGCTCAGAGAGACTGAGAAGCGCAGAAGCACAAACCTTACTCAGCAGCCAGATTATTTTAGGGCGTGGGTGTTAAATCATACTGCAGTTCATCGGCATTCTGTCAATGGTAAGGCCTTGGTTATCGGGGAAGCAAGGAGGTTGGGTCAGACATCTACTTAGGAATTCAAAGCACAGTCAGGATGGGTGCTGTGGTCCACGCACTTGAAGAGCTTCACTGGTCTACAGAATGAAAAGAGAATATTTAAGGGATTATTTAAATGACTCTCACTCATCAAACATTTTATGGTGTGCCTACAAAGTACTGGGGATACAAAGTCTCTGACCTTGAAAAACACACAAACTATTTCTTTTTTTCTTTTAAAGACTTTATTTATTTATTTATTTGAGAGAGCACAAGCAGGGGGAGCGGCAGGCAGAGGGAGAAGCAGGCTTCCCACTGAGCAAGGAGCCCGATGAAGGGCTCGATCCCAGGACCCTGGGATCAAGACCCAAGCCGAAGGCAGACACTTAACCAACTGAGCCACCCAGGCGCTCCCACACAAACTATTTCTTTTAAGAAATATTGGCTAGCATTTATTGAGCACTTACTATGTACCAAGAAATCTGATTATGTTTACACAGACCATGTCTTTGAATCTTCTCAACAACCAAATGGAGCGGGTATTACCATCTCCAATTTAGAGCTGAGAAAGCTGATCAGAGTCACTTGTCCAAGTACACACAGTAGCCGTTGTGGAGCTGAACTTGAACCTTGCAGGCTCACACCAGAGCCCAAGCATGGAACCACTTCTGTAAGGATGGACAGGCTTGCTTGGAAAATCCTCCTGATGAGGTCTTTGGCCAGAAAGTTGGACTTGAAGCACATGGGTGATGGCTAGTGCCCAGGCTTCAGCAAAGAAGCTACCCAGTAGAGGGAGGAGATGCAGAGTCCCAGGAGGGCAGGGAAAGCAGAAGAGAGAGAGGAGCCAGGTAGCTGCGGCACACTGGGCACTAAGGAGGAGGCAGGTCAACAGTCGCTTTCTCCTGGCCAGGTGCTGGAAGGGACTTTGGAAAAACAGGAAATGCATTGTTCGCTTTACTGCTCCCCAGGACTTGCCTACTCTCCGGTAGAGTCTATACTACGCAGATATTCGTTATGAGAATAGTTTGTTGTTGCTGTTTTCTGCCCCCGACCCCCAAAGTCATTGAGTTCATGGAGTCTGGCTCAGTACAGAGCTCACAGAAATCAACCAGGAGGCAAGAAAGGCTCTGAAAAGATAAGAGCTGGCCAAAATGTGCAAGAATCTTGGGGAGAACTGACAGCCACAGGACAGAGGACCATGTCACTTGAATTGTGTGGGGCAAGAGGTTGTTAGGGGAGGAGGTTGGTGTGTTAACCTTGGTCCCTCTCCCATGGTAAACCTTTCCTTATCTCCTCTGCACTCCCAGGAACAATACAAAATCCCAGCTGAACACCGGCGCCCAATGGGCAGTAAAGAAGTGGGAGAAGGAGAGCTGAGCCGGGCTTGCAAGGGAAGAGCCCCGAAGGGCAGTGCAGGTGGGGACAACACTAGAGCAAGTGAAAGCAGGCTGAGTCCCCTAGGACAGCCATGAGTGGGGAAGGACACCTTGAGCTCTGGCTTGGGTCACCACACGTGGCCTGACGACTTAGAAAGATAGCCTCCTCAAGGGAGTTCCTGGGCCAAAGTAAAGTGGTCCTAAATGTGGAATTTTTAGGCACAATTTTCTCCATCATTGAGCTGCTTTAGCAAAGACCTGCCTTTTAAGGCAAATTTATGAAAATCTGGTGCTTTCTTGTTGTGATGAGCATCGGGTGTTGTACTGAAATGTGGAATCACTATACTGTTCGCCTCAAACTAATATCGCACTGTATGTTAACTAACTGGAATTTGAATAAAGTCTTAAAAAATAAAATATAACCTGCTGCTTTAAGAAAGGAAGAGTCCTAGAGTAGAAAGAAAAGAGCATCCTTCAAAGTCATACAATGCTGGATTCAAAACTCAGCTCTGTCACTGAGTGGTGACCTTGGAAAACTTATTTAATCTCTCTGACCCTTAATTTACCCATCTACAGAAAAGGGATATTTATATAAAGCTTAATAACAGACACAAGGAATCTAAGACAAGTCTAGAGAGAGGTTAGTGTTGTGGGCAGGCAGCAAGGCTGAAAGGGGGGATGAGGGGAGACTCTGAGCTGCTGGTTATGTTGTTGTGTGTTGAACTTGGGAAAATTCATCCAACTGTGTACTTATGGTTGGTGCATTTTCCTGTACATAGTCTATAGTTTCCAAAAACAGTATTTGGTTTGTCTTTTTTTTTTTTTTTAAGATTTTTATTTATTTATTTGACAGAGAGAGAGAGAATACAAGCAGGGGGAGTGGGAGAGGGAGAAGCAGGCTTCCTGTGGAGCAGGGAGCCCGATGTGGGACTCGATCCCAGGACCCTGAGATCGTGGCCTGAGCCGAAGGCAGACACTTAACCAACTGAGCCACCCAGGCGCCTGCTTTGTTTTATTTTTAATAGAGGGTGGTAACACCTCACTTTTGAGCTTCCTGGGAGCATTAACAGTAACAGAGGATTACACTGGTACAACATCAAGCTGTGGAAAACAGCTTCGAGGGGCTTTGTCTGGCAAAACGGGGGAGCAACCCATATTTCCAGTGGGCTTTGCTCAGCTGGGAGGATTATCCAGCCCACAGAGCTCATGAGAAGGCATAGTGCGGCAGAGCCAGCTGGATGGTCATGGGGGCTGCACAAGACTGCCGATGGAACTTCCACTCTGCTGTACCCACGAATTTTCACGAAGGTGACCAAGTCCTTGCAATGTTGTACCTCCACCCTGAGGAACCAAGCAGGGCTGCAGACTTAGGCATTGAGGCGGAGAAAAGCAGGAAGCAGCAAGGTAAGGAGTTCCCAGTGCAGGGGAGGGTTTTCAATGGTACTTACTGATTCAGCCTAACTTATCTAAATTTCCAAGAATCAGGGGCACTGGGGTGGCTTAGGGTGTGACTCTTGGTTTCAGCTCAGGTGGTGATCTCAGGGTCATGAGATGGAGCCCAGCGTGGAGCTCCTCACTCAGCATGGAGTCTGCTTGAGATTCTCCGTCTCCTTCTGCCCCTCGCCCCCACTTGCACACATGCGCGCTCTCTCTCCAAAATAAATAAAATCTTAAATTTCCAAGAATCAGGAAAGCCTGCAGGTAACACCTGATTATAAGTACATAAAGTACTTAGCCCAAAATGTGCTCCATCAATGGTAGCTGGTATTATTTTCCTATTGGTCTACTGTTAAGATGCATTTCTCTGTGAGAATCTCAAACAAACACACCCTAGCACCTATCTTGGGCAAGGATCCGTGGCATCCAAAGATGCAGGGACCACAGTGCCTGTTTCCACGTTACTCATCTGCCAGAAGCAAGGGAGGGGAAGCAGGACATGCACAAATGAAAAAGGGTTTCTATTTGTCTTTGTAGCATCTTTTAAAGAGGACTCTGGACAAAAGTTAGGTGGGACCCAGGCAGAGCCCTGGCCAGAAGGGACTCCCAGCCCTCACACCCAGTGACAGCCCAGAAGGCACAATCCTGTGGCCCTTCGAGCTGATCCTAGCAGAACACATTCAACAGCCCCGTGCCCTCCAAAATCACTGCTCCACCTTTGAAATTGCACACTGATTATGATATACCACCTACAGGTGATCGTTAATATAGCTGTACTGAAAACCCATTTTCTTCAGTCTCTCTTCCAGGATTTTCACAGTGCCTTCTCCACAGGACTCCCTAAAATATAAAAACATAAATATAATTAAAGGAGGAGGAAAAAAGGAAGCTGTTTTGGGGTGAATTAAAATTTCCCACGGCCACATGCTTCTCGGGTTATTCTCCTCTCTGAGGAAATACCCGAAAGTAACCCCAAAACTGCCGCTTGTGGGGAACCCGCGGTACCCCAGGAGACCGTGCGCTGAGCTCCAAAATTTGCGGGTCCAGCGCACTGGGAGGGCCTGGGCTTGCGCATGCGCAGTGCGCCGCCCCCGCCCCCCACAACGCACCTCAGTGATGCGCCCCAGGCCCGCACAGTGCTGCCAACGTGCTCACCCTACAGTGTGTGTTAGGTTAGGCTTTAAATGAAAACAAGAACATACAAGTCAAAAATTAGCAAAAAATGCAAATAAACACAAGGAAAAAGAAATCACCCCAATCGCTTATCACTAGGGCCAAGTGCTGCTAACATTTTGGTGTATATCCTTCTAAACGTTTGAAATACATTCATTCCCACGAGACTTTTAAACTATAATAGGCTTCTGCTGTCCGATGCATTTCGTATTCTGCTTTGGCACAAGTGTACTTCTATATACGTCTCTGCCGTTATTTTTAAATTCCTGCATGGTCTCCCTTACATAATCAGAACATGATTCATAAAACCCGTCCCCTCTTGTTGATGATCAAGTTTGATTCCTATATTTTGATGTCACACTAAAACTAACCTTGTTGGAGCTTCATTTTCAAACACATCCTTTAATTCTTTGTTTCCTTAGCATAAATTCCTGGAAGTAGGTTTTTGGCACTAAGGTTTTGAATGCAATTTAAGGCTCCTTGATAGCGTCAAAGCACAAAAATTCAACTGAGTAAATCTGAAAATCTAACTGGCTTTATTCAACGATTCAGGAATAGACCGGCATCCCTTCTAGTAAACAGGCAAGCGCTCTGAGAAGTCTTTGCAAATGTGAGGCTTTGTATCCTTAGGAGGGTGTGACAAGGAAGTTATTAGCAAAAGAAAAGAAAGGATTATTTCAGGCCAGGTCATCTTCTCTTTGGGGGGAAGGGAGAGGCAAGGATTTAGTGTGCCGATGACCTCACTGTGGCTGATCAGGAAATTTCAGATTGACTGTTGAAAGGTCACATTTCTGGGAGAGGTTGAAACTTGGTTTGCTATTGTGGGGAGAACTGACTCCATTTGGGACCCACTGTTACTTTTTTGTTGTTATGGAAGTAGATTTCATACACAAGGTTACATTATTAATTGGGCCTGTTGTTTCTTTTCCAACAAGAGGCAGTGCCAAATTGCACCCTCGGCTGCCCACCCCATTACCATGTGAGCGTTCATTTCCCCACACTCTCCTCCACTGGGAGTCCTGCCCTCCTGTGGCCATAATTCAGCAGGGGCAAACAGCACGGATACAATACCGCCAGCTACGGCAAGTAGGCATGGCATTCATATCACCGGCAGCCGTGCCTCAGTTTACCTGGAATGAAAAGAGAAACAGCCTCCACACTGTAACACTAATAGAGAGGAAGTACACAGAGTGGAAATGAGTGACTGGAGGAAGTTTCCACAAATGAAATGGAATTCTAGGCATTACAGGACTGATGAGGGCAAGGGGTTAAGTGACATCATGTTTTAGAACCTAGCCAAAATCTGGGATGAAGTCCTTCTCCAGGACAAGCTCACTACTGAGAATTTTTAGAAAGCAGTGATATGGAGGTTTCAGGACATGTGGATATATAGAGGTCAATGGATTATTTTACTATTTTTTTTTTATAATGGCAGTTAAAACAATGCTAACCACAATCAGGTATCAGCCATATTGTTTTTAGCTCTTTGTCTATAAGTTGTTTTTTTTTTTTTCCCCTAAAATCTGAGCAGTTCAAGACCCTCACTTCCTCAGCTCATGATTCGTAACTCCCCTCTGGCACTAACATACAACCACATGCTCTGGGCCCTTTTATCAACTTGCCTGTAGCAGAAGTGTTGGTCTAAGATAACATTGAATTGCAATTTCCTTATCTCACTAAAGATAGGTTCAAAGGGCAAGCTGTCTCTGATAGAAACGTTCAAACAACAAGCACGCACAATTTCTAGACAAAGAGCAAATTCCCACAGAAATAAGAAAAATAATATACACTGTTTTTTATGCAACATAAGTATAATTTGTCTTCCGGGAAGAGAAATGCAGATCCTGGTATTACTATGTAGTAAGTCATTTGCAAATTTAATCTCTTGTTTAAGAGACAGGAAAAAATAATCCCTCATTATATGGCGAGTCTTAGAGGACTCTAGGGGCCTGAAATGGGGGAGTTGCTAAGATTCTCCCAGAACATACTCATTGGGGTTGGCAATACTTTTCTATTTTTTTAATATTTTATTTATTTATTTGACAGAGAGAGAGACAGTGAGAGAGGGAACACAAGCAAGGGGAGTGGGAGAGGGAGAAGCAGGCTTCCCGCCGAGCAGAGAGCCCGATGTGGGGCTCGATCCCAGGACCCTGGGACCATGACCTGAGCCGAAGGCAGACATTTCCCCAAAAATGACTGAGTCACCCAGGTGCCCCTGGCAATACTTTTCAACAATGCTCTGAAGAGCAAGGCCCCAGCTGGCCTCTAAAGCCTGTTGTGGCTTGGCTGTACCTGAACCAGGCTGGGCCTTCTTGGCTTGTCTCTGAATCATCTGGGTTTACGTTTCTTACTTCCGTCTTCAACAGCAATGCTCCACACTGATGAGAAGAATGAAATAAGTCAGTCAGAGAAAGACATGTATCACATGACCTCACTGATATGAGGAATTCTTAATCTCAGGAACAAACTGAGTGTTACTGGAGTGGTGGGGGGTGGGAGGGATGGGGTGGCTGGGTGATAGACATTGGGGAGGGTATGTGCTACGGTGAGCGCTGTGAATTGTGCAAGACTGTTGAATCACAGATCTGTACTTCTGAAACAAATAACGCAACATATTTTAAGGAAAAAGAAAAAGAAGAAGATAGGAGAAGAAGAATGAAGGGGAGTAAGTCGGAGGGGGAGACGAACCATGAGAGACGATGGACTCTGAAAAACAAACTGAGGGTTCTAGAGGGGAGGGGGGTGGGGGGATGGGTTAGCCTGGTGATGGGTATTAAAGAGGGCACGTTCTGCGTGGAGCACTGGGTGTTATACGCAAACAATGAATCATGGAGCACTACATCAAAAACAAATGATGTAATATATGGTGATTAACATAACAATAAAAAATTTAAAAAAATTAAAAAAAAAGAATGAGGTCAGACTTGCATTTATACAAACTCAAGTGGTTTTCCAGAAAATATGGATTTTTTTTTTTAAAGATTTTATTTATTTGACAGAGAGACAGCAAGAGAGGGAACACAAGCAGGGGGAGTGGGAGAGGGAGAAGCAGGCCTCCCGTGGAGCAGGGAGCCCGAGGCGGGGCTCGATCCCAGGACCCTGGGACCATGACCTGAGCTGAAGGCCAGATGCTTAACGACTGAGCCACCCAGGTGCCCCAGAAAATATGGATCTTAACAGTTTCCTTGGCCCGTTATCTGAGACCCAGTTGTGGAAATGGTTGTTCTCTGAGAATAAAGTCTTCATTACATAGTCCTTGGGTCAATTCTGAGAACTCCTGGTGGGGGCTTTCAAACAACTGGGGGAAAAACTGGCTTTGACCCACACAAATGCAGAAGGAACTCTCCTATCCAGTGCTGCCCAGGTAGCTCGGAAAGGAACACCATTTTCCTTGGCTGAGAATAGTACTGAATAAAGGAGGTCCTCTCTCTGGGCTCAGGACTGCTTAGTGGCATTTCCAAAAAGTCAAGACTTTGTCTTTCTTTACCCATGACATTAGAAACAGAGAACACTGTTGTTTCCCCAAAAATGAAAATGTAAAACGGGCTTGATTATATCATATTCAAGAGAAGTGTGTTTGTACAATTACCATCATCAGTAATGCGTTGACTTACACTTCCGGTCTTCCGATTTCATGCATAACCCAGATCTCAATTCGTGTGATTTTATCCTTCTGGAAACAGGGAATTTCAAAATCTGTAAAAAAACTGAGAAAGAGGAAAGACACTTTTTAAAAAAGATTTTTATTTATTTGTTTACTGAGAGAGCACAAGCACGCAAGCAGGGGGAGGGGCAAAGAAGAGGGAGAGAAAGAATCTCAAGCAGACTCCACGCTGAGTGGGGAGCCAGATGCTGGACTCGATCTCACGACCCTGAGATCATGACCTGAGCCGAAATCAAGAGTTGGACGCTTAGCTGACTGAGCCACCCAGGTGCCCCGACATTTCTTAAAGTCCTAAAGCAATAGGATACTTTTCCCATTTCACTGTTAGTTGATTTACACATTACTTTGGTTGGAAAGCTTTCAGGGTGTTCTGTGGGGGTATTTTTGGCTTTTATTTTTAGGTTATTTATTTCATTCATGCATTCATCAGCTATCATGACAGAGATGTATAGACATGGCTCTGACCTCCAGTCATTCAATTGTCTTTGCTTTACCTGAACTTAAAAAAGGAAGCCTTATGCTGGTGATTAAGACAGTTTTCTTAAGCTTCCATTTGAAAAAACTAAATAAACATCTTGGCGTTCTTTGTTGCAGTTGTTTATGCTGGTGTTCTTACCCTTTAACAGGATAGGCTCCTGATGGCTTTGAACCATTCAGCATGACATAGATCACCCCAGAACTGTCCTTTGAATACTGTAAGAAGAAACAAGTATTTTGATTAAGTTAACACATGTCATTTTTCAGCTATGAAATGAGCAATTTTTTTTATAAATTGACATTCCTCAGTGTGAGCAAAGATGTACTAAATTTGATATTTCATACAGCTGGTAGGGATGCAAATGGCATCTCTTGGAAAGCAGATTGCTTTGAAATGTCAAAAACTCATAGACTCTGTGATTCCATAGCTGGGAATCTACTCTAGGAAAACCATGTGAAATGATCAGTTTCCAGCATTGTATCAGCTGGAATACACTAAAGTATGCTGCCAAACAACCTCAACATCACAGTGGCTTTAAACAACAAAGATTTATTTCATGCTCACTCTACATCTTTATCACAAGTCCACTGGGGTTTTGTCCCCTGTGTCCTCGCTCTGGGACATAAGCTGATGAAGAGTCCATATCTGCAAAGTCATTGATTGTCAGGGAAGGGAGAAGGGGACAGTGCAAATCACAGACTAGTTCTGAGACATTTCCACCCAGAAATCATACACACTCCCTCTCACATCTCATTGGCAAGTCACAAGCAAGTAACATCAACAAGGCAGGGGAATGCAAACCATGTGTGCAGAAGATGAACCAGACATTTTGTAAACAGCTCCAAGGACCATCACAAGCATTGTGCACAAAGGTGTGTACTGCAGCATTGTTTGTAAGCCATCTAAAATAGTCAACAACAAAGGAATGGCAAGTAACTGATAGTACTTAAGTGTCTGAAATATTAGCCCGCCATTAATAAAACTGTGCAAAAGATTTGTAAACAGAGAGGAAGTATGTATATGTAAAGCAAAGTGCAATATTAGGAAGATAGAGCAGGTGCTCTACTATGTTAAAAATAATTCCCAGACAAAAGTCTGGGAACCTTAGTCACCCCCCAAAATTCCCAAGGAAGAGATAGGTCCAGCGAAGTTCCCAAATCTCCATTTCAGAATACTACTAGAACATACAATTTCCCTGATAAAAGATTTATACTGGAGTCAGGCAGGTGGCACTGAGAAAGCCATGACTGGACTTAGTGATGCCCAATACCAGCGGCAGCAAAGCAACAATACACTTGAGACATGCGTGTCATGCATGTCTCAGGGTTCCAAATAGTCAGTGCTAACGGTCATGGTCAAATCCACAAATGCCAAGGTCTGGTGACCATAATGCTGAAGGGGTTGCCTTCAGGCAACAGGCATATACATGATTAATTTTCTTATCTGTATTTTCTATTATTATTTGTCACTTTTTTATCCTGAGCAGCTACCACATTGGTAAGAAAAAAAAATGAAATAAAAAATGCAGCAGATACAATGAGGCTATATGATGTAGTGGTTGAAAAATTTGTTGTCTGGCTCCTCCACTTATTAGCTCTGGAATAAGGCTGCTTAATAAGTTGAATAGAAAGAAAATACATAAATAAAAAAAATAAGTCTGCTTAAGTTTCTTGATCTCTTTATGCCTCATTTTTCCTATCTGTAAAACAGGGGTCATAAGGGTCCCTGACCTCATAGGATTGTTGTAAAGATTAAATCATTTAAAATAATAATTATTGGGGTGCCTGGGTGGCTCAGATGGTTAAGCATCTGCCTTCAGCTCAGGTCATGATCCCAGGGTCCTGGGATCAAGACCTACATCAGGCTCCTGGCTCAGCAGGGAGCCTGTTTCCCCCTCTCCCTCTGCCTCTCCCCCTGCTCATGCTCTCACTCTCTCTCTGTATCTCTGTGTCTCAAATGAATAAATAAAATCTTTAAAAAATAAAAAATAAATAAATAAAATAATAATTATGGGGACACCTGGGTGGCTTAGTCAGTTAAGCATCCGACTCTTGGTTTCAGCTCAGGTCATGATCTCAGGGTCGTGGGATCGAGCCCTGTGCCAGGCTCCCGGTGCTCAGTACAGAGTCTGCTTGAGATTCTCTCCCTCTGCCCCTGCCCCCACTTGTGTGCATGCTCTCTCTCTCTCTTTCTCTCTAAAATAAACACATTTTAAAAATCTTTAAAAAATAAATAAAAATAAAACAAAATAATAATTATCAACATGTATTGAATATTCTCTGCTACAGTTCCGACCCTCTCCTCACACTCAACTACCTCTCCTTGTGCACAGACTATCCAGCACATTCTAAGGGCTCCTAAAATGCCCCTGAGTTGCAGCTATGATCCCACATTCAGGTGATGATGCCCCCATAGCCTCCATGAGGGGCTCTGGCAGCCCGGTGCTCACTGAGTGGAATATCCACTGGAAATGGAGCCAACGGGTAGTGAGCGTAAATGCGGTGCTCCCATGGGATCAGCAGGACAGCTCAGCAATAAACAGTGCCTTCTGCCTGGTGCCGGCCCTCTGTCCTGCTCCAAACTGCAGCGTGGAGGAGGATTTAACCAGTCATCTCACTCTGATCAACAAGGGACCCAGTGGACACCCAGGGATCCAGGATGGGACAAAAAGGGACATGGACAGCCCTGAGAGGGAGCTGCTGGTGGTGGGTGGCAGGACCCTAAAGTCCACTGGCCTCCGAGTCAATACAGCTAACATTTAATAGACTGTCATCATCTCTGGTGGCAGTATTCTCTGAGGAATAGACCTTCGGTAAGGGGCCGTTTCTGTGTCTCCAGTTTGTCTTCCCCTCACCTGTCACCTTCCACCTCCTATCACCTCCTCTATCATGAATAGCAGGCTTGGGGACATTTCTGACCCCAACAGCTGGATCTCAGGTGTCCCAAGGTCTCACATAAAACAGGGGTCACCCCATTTTACATAGCAATCAAAATTGCATTGATTCGAAATACTGAGAGCAGCCACAACATGATAGTATAGCGACTATTTAATATCCTCATCTATACCAACATTCACTGAATGTGTTTGCTTGCTGTGCTAAGTATTTAGGCTACCTAAGTCCTCACACCTTTATGGAGCAGACGGAGTGAATCATAATGTGGCAAACGTGGACACAAAGAGAGGCTCAGAGACATTAAGTCATGACCCGATGGCCCCGTCTCTGAACCCCTGTCTTATGTTCATGGGTCCCACATGTGCTAGCCTCCCAGCCGGCCTTCCCAAGCTCACCTGCACAGATGCCCTTTTCCAGAAAGAATCCACGGGTTGTTTTCACAATCTTCTGATGGAGGGCAGGACTGGTAATCAAGTCCTAAGGGGAAAATAGACAGACATTGTTTCATTTCAAACATTTTATCAGAGAAGAATTGATTTAAAACATTTGCTGACTCCACAAAATCTATTTAGCCTGTGTTTACAAGTTTTCCTGTTCACAGTTCTGCCTACCTGACCCACAAAGAACCCAATCTGTGATAGGAAGACAGGTGTCATTCTGCTTTGCACAAATGTGAGGAAGGCAGAGACCCAAGCAGTTGGCTGCCGACCACCAAGCGTCAGCATGTTAGCTCGGCTTTTTCTTTACTGAGGGTTCAGTGAAGTGATTTAAAAAAAAAAAAAAAAAGTCGGGCACCTGGGTGGCTCAGTCATTAAGTGTCTGCCTTCGGCTCAGGTCATGATCCCAGGGTCCTGGGATCAAGTCCCGCATCAGGCTCCTTGCTCGGCAAGAAGCCTGCTTCTTGAACCTCTCCCACTACCCCTGCTTGTGTTCCTGCTCTCACTGTCTCTCTCTCTGTCAAATAAATAAATAAAATCTTAAAAAAAAAAAAGTCTTTGCTCTGTTGAGTGACGTGCCTTCTCCAGTTAGACCCGGTCTTAGAAGTAAATACAACAAAACACCAAGACAGTGATAGTCTTTAACCAGAAAACAGAAATTTTATGACATTTAAAATATATAAAGTGTTAAAAGGTATTACATTTTATAAAAATTCTAATGACAGGGGTGCCTGGGTGGTTCAGTCGGTTAAGCGTCTGCCTTTGGCTCAGGTCATGATCTCAAGGTCCTAGGATCAAGGCCCACATCAGGCTCGCTGCTCAGTGGGGAGCCTGCTTCTCCCTCTCCCTCTGCTGCTCTCCCTGCTTGTGCTCTCTGTCTCTCTCAAATAAACAAATAAAATCTTTAATAAATAAATAAATATAAAATTAAAATTCTAATGACAGAATTCAGCAGGCATATAATGGGATTGCTCCCCCATTTACTCTATAAAAAAGGAGAAAGTACTCATTGACAAGTCCTTCCAGAGAGAACCAAACAGGGCAAAATGTGTACTTCTGAAGGGAAATATGGGGAGTTTCCATGCCCCCTCAGGGCCCATCATTCTCCCACCTTCCCAGTGTTCACCAACTCAGAGGCCCTCTGAACCCCACCCCGCAGGGGTTTTATGAGATTTCATTAGGCAGACATGATTGAGTAAATCATGGCCTTGATGATTAACTCAATCTCCAGCCCCTCTTTCCTTCCTGGAGGACAGGGATGGGGCCAAAAGCTCACAGGCTCTAATCCGGTTTTCCTTGGTCTTTCTGGTGACCAGCCCCCATGTGAAGCTATCTAGGAACCTCCAACCACTAGTCATGTCATTATCACACAAAAGACATTCTTATTACTCTTCATATTCCCAGGGTCTTAGGAGCTGTGTGTCAGGACCTGGGGACAACAACCGAATATTTGTGATTATACCATACTCTCCCTTCCTTCACATTCTTTTTCTCACACTCCACACATCCGTGCTGCAGGATAATCAAACAGACTTCCCGGTCACTGTCTATTGGATGGACGGCCACGTCCATTGACCTGGACCCTGAAATTTTCCCATTTCCCTCCCAGTGAAAGCCCCGTGCCGTCTGGCCCTCCTTTATTCCTCTGGCCTCATCGCCTACTACTTTGCTCTTTACTTGCTGCTGTCCTTGCTGTTCCTTAAATATTCCAGACATACTTCCACCTCAGGGCCTTTGCACTGGCTGTTCCCGCTCTCAGGAAATTCTCTTCCTCAACTCCTTCAGATCTTTGCTCAAATAGCCGCTCAGCAAGGCTTTCTCTGGACACTAATGTAAACCTGCAACACTGTCCTCCCTCTTCCTTCCCCTTCCAGCACTTCCTACCCTCTTTCCTGTTTTGTTTCTCTCTGTAGCCCATGTAATCTTAGGGCAGACTGTTTGACTCACCTGTGTCTTGTCTTATCTCCCCATCTACAATGTAAGGATGGGGTATTATTTTCCTGTTTTATTCTCTGCTGTGTTCCCACTGCCTAGAGGCACAGAGTAGGCACTCCTAGTTGGATAAATGAATGAATGGAGGACAATACACAGAAATGACCTTAGGCTAACTTTTAAAGTGATTCCAATACCCAGGCAGGAAGAATCTCCAGGGATTCTTGATGGGAATACCTCCTCCTACCTCCTCTCCTGCTCACCCCTCAAGACTCATTGAAAACCAAGAGCTGCTGGGAAGCTTCCCAGATACCCTGGTCTAGGCTGGTGTCTGTGCTACTGCTTAGGACCTGGGCTTTCCTGCATCAGAGCACAGCACGGAAGGAAATGCCCCTCACAAAGCTATAAGCCCGCTGAGGATGGCAACTGCTCTAGCTCCAGCTCTCAGAAGGATTTGTTTGGATGCATGAGGAGAGTTTTTATTACAACCAGGCCAGCCCTTGTGACTTTCACTGTGATTTTAGTCGCAAAATATCTTCTGGTACTTGGAGTGGCATTTAAGAGCACAGGCTTCAGAATTCATCTGAAGAAGATTAACTCCTGGCTCAACTCCGTCAACTGATTTAACCTCCCCAAACTTCAGTTTCCCCTTCTGGAACATGAGAATCGTGAGGCCAGGTCGGGCAGGGCTGGGAGCACGCGCTCTGGAGTCAGGCGGTCTGACTCTGCCGCTTCGGAGCTGTTCACTCCTCAGGAAGCTTCTTAACCTTGCTGTGCCTTAGTTTCCTTATTTATCACAACAGAGATTAGGAGAGGACCTATCCCTTGGCGCTGCTGCAGAGATTAAGTTAGTTAATATGTATCAATTATGCTTAAAGAGTACCCAGCAAAAGATAAGTGCTTTCTCTCTATTATTGTTATCATTAATTATTATTACCACCTACCTCAGAGTCTTTGGGGGGAATCAAATGAGACAAATGCATAGGAAAGCATTGAGCACAAATGGCAAATGCACAGTATTGACTTAACTAGGAGCTCTTACTTTCCTTGTGATTTGTCCGGGAGTCTTACCGGAGGCATTTTCCTGTCGACACCAGCTCAGAAAATCACCAATCGTCCTGTACAGAACATTGCACAGAGGTATCAAGTGACGACGGGCATTCTCTGAATAGCTAGTGACAAGGAGGTGGTTGTTTTCCCAGAACAGGGACTGAGGAAAAACAAACACAAAATTAACATGAAAATGAAATCAAAGCAGATTTTTTTTTCAGCCAGGCAGTCCATATTTATTCAACTCTGACTTCTCTGACAACAACCGAACTTTCTTTTTCTTTGTCTTTGTTTATCCATTCAGAGAGTGCCATGATCTCTCCTCCCATCGTTCCAAGGGTCATGCACAGGTTAACAAAGTACTTTCTCAGTAGTAAATATATATATTTATCCCAGGATTTAAAAAGAGATCAAAGGACGTGGGTTCGAATCCTCACTCTGTCATACACTAGATGTGTGATCCTGAGCAAGGCATGTCATAGCCCTGTGCCTCAGTTTCCACATCTGGAAAATGGGGAGCTTGAACCCTTTCTCTTCTTCCACAGCTGTGTTCAGGATACATCACCACAAAAAGCACTTTGGAGAGTGTAAAATGCCTCAGAAATATGTTACTTTTGGGGCGCCTGGGTGGCTCAGTCGTTAAGCATCTGCCTTTGGCTCAGGTCATGATCCCAGGGTCCTGGGATCGAGCCCCGCATTGGGCTCCCTGCTCCGCGGGAAGCCTGCTTCTCCCTCTCCCACTCCCCCTGCTTGTGTTCCCTCTCTCGCTGTGTCTCTCTCTGTCAAATAAATAAATAAAATCTTTAAAAGAAAATGTTACTTTTATACTGTACTTTACAGTTTCCACTATAATGCTACAGTGTTTTCAGACAACGGTAAATATAAATAACAATATCCCTCCCATGATCTCATCAGACCCTCAGTGGTCCAACTGGGCTATGCCTAGACTGGAAGCTTCTCAAGGGTTGGGGCTGTTTTGTTCCCCATTGCAAGCATCCTCAAGCCTTAGCACAAGGTCCAAAATGTGGAAGTAACTATTTACTGAGTTCATCAACTAGCACCAAAATCTATGAAAGAAGAGAACAACATTTAGGGTTTCTCTTTTTACTGGCAGGAGGCAGCAAGTTGCAAAATGCAACATATCCTTAAAAATCATTATTTTCAATCTATTATATCTCTGAACCTTCCAGCTCCATTTACAAATTTAAAACAACAATGTTAAGATTTTTTCCTTTGTAAACATCAATGTTACCTGAATTCACAATGAAAAATCGGGTTAAGAATTATGTTGTCGAGAAACAAAACAAAGCATCTGACTTTCTTTAAACTCAAGGTATTGTTCTAAGCAAGCATTTTATGTAGATTTTCTCGTTTGTTTTCATTTTATTTGAACTCAGAACACAGACATGTAGTTTCCTTAAAGAAACTGGTACTGAATAGACAGAACCTTCAGGTCCCTTAAAAGGAGGGATTGGTCTTCTGGGAGGATACTGAGGTTAAGGGTCTTCTGAGTCACCCAAAAGTTCAGGCCTTTGGGGCCAGTTAGGACACAAATTATTCAGAATTGGCTAGGGGCAGAGGCCCAGGGGAAAGCTGTGGCAAGGTCCTAACATAGTGATTCCCCACACAGACTTGTTGATTTAGGAAAGTTCCTTCTGCCCAGACAGGCAGGAGACCCAGAATTACCACTGAAGACAAAGATGCCTTCCCACCAGAGACCTCCGGTGAGTTTGCTGCTTGATTTTTTGGGGAGACTGCAACAGGTGCCCGCAGGGTCGCAGACACCTGGCCCATGCACCATCTATCTCTATAGAGACGGAGAGGAATGTTTTACCTTGTCTCTGGGAATGGAATGTCTGGAGAGGTTAATGAAAAGGTCGTAGTCGGAGGGAAATACAAACAGGGCTCCTTGTCCAGCACCACTTTAAAGGCTTCCCAGATAGCTGTGCAGTTCTTGTCCCTATGCAGCAGCACACATTAAAAAAAGAAAAACAAACCACATCATGAGATGTTGTGAATTACTGCCATTTCTCTCTAAGTACTCCAACAGCTTTCCACACAATTTTGCTGTTTATCAACTCTGCAGAACGAGGCACGAAAAGGACAGCAAATTCTCCTGTCTCGTGCATTAACCCCCATTTAGAAGAGGAGAAGAAAAAAACCTAGGTGATGCGTTTGGAAATCTGACAGTGGAAATGGCTCTCAGATGGTACGACACACATTTTTCAGAGCTAGGGAAGAGAGTCTTGTCCCGGGCTCCCAGAGATGAGCAGGAAAGGCACTTTCCTGGAGGATGACAATTCCAATAAACCAGGCAGGCTCCCGACTCCAGGGGCCTCTCCGTTGAGACTTAAGGTCCACTTTCCCTGGGGCCACGTGTGGTCAGGCCAGTGGACGAGACCTTGTAAAACCAGGAATGAGAGCTGGCTGTTGAGAAAAGCTGTTTCGCCTCCTTCGAATGTTAGTTAGGGCTAAGGTTATCAGGGACCACAGTGAGAAGTTAAAAGGTATACACTCTCATGTTCTCCAGCACGTTCATTTGTCAGCTTCACAGGTTCTGTAGAACTGCCCTGTTCCTGGGAAATGCCCACAGTTACTCAAGAGGGCAGCAGACGTTCTTGGGAAATTATGGAGTTAAGCAAACCCCTTGAATGCCATGCTCAAAAGATTATAAAAGTTCTACTAAGTTCCCGTGGCCAGCTTCTTATTTGTAGGGACCAACTGACCCAAATGTTGCTGGCTGGCAACCTGAAGCCACCTTTTGTGTTAGAGGAGTCAGTGCTTTAAGAACTATCTCCCTGGAGGCGTCTGGGTGGCTCAGTCGGTTAAGCGGCTGCCTTCAGCTAAGGTCATGATCCCAGAGTCCTGGGATCAAGCCCCAATGCTCGGTGGGAGGTCTGCTTCTCCCTCTCCCTCTTCCTCTGCCTCTCCCCCCGCTTGTGAACTTTTTCTCTTTCTCTGTCAAATAAATAAATAAAATCTTAAAAAAAAAAAAAAAAGAACTATCTCCCTGTCTCCGTACTTGCTGAAAGTAGTAAAAACCATTTGCTCGTGCCAAAAGATTTGGGCTGATCTATTCGCTGACGCAGCTCACGCTGTCACTCTTTGCGTTAGGTGACACTGAGGCAGACAGGATGCCCTCCGGTGACAGCCACAACTCTTCAAGTCCATCCTAGCTTTCCAAAAACATTTCCCAAGGCATTTGTAACTGTTTATTTCTTGTGTGGGGCAGTGGGTAATATGGGTGTTCCTTATATTATTCTCTGCTCTTTTTATTTGTCTGAAATGAATCAGAAAGAAAAAAAACTGGCACAAGAAAAAAACATTATGAAAACAGAAAAAGTAGGTCCAAAGAAGGAACAAAAATTAGTTAAGAAGCACTGTGCTGGTAAGAGAGACTCAAACTCATAAAGTCCTCTAGGTTTCAGAGGATCTGAAATTTGAATTCCGGAAGTCCCTGGATTCACCAATTTCCAGGTCGGCCTTCCCGGGTCTGACCATTCTGGCTAAGCATATACTTGCTGGCTGTCATCCAAACTCACCTCTACGTACTCCTCGCCTCTAGGTTGACGGCCCACAGCCTCCTTCACTTACACACACACACACACTCACACACACACACACTCTTCTCACCCCTAGACTTCTCACCCTCTGCCCTTGGGTCCCGGGACCTTTAGAAGCCCCACCTTCCCCCGCGCACACCTCCCGGGTCGAGATCCTCCACTCCCTCCACCCCCTACCCTTTAGTCTCCATCTGCCCCTCCCGACACCCTCCTCCCTTCTAGACCTCCCCGCTTCCCCCGCCCAGCTCACCGCTGGTCTGGATTCAGGAGCGCGACGTACTCCGCGCATCGGCCCAGGATGATGCTCTGTTGGTGCGGTGTGGTGCCCTCCCCGCGCCCCCGGGCGCCCCCAGCGCCGGCAGCGCCCGCGACCAGCTGCAGCAGGAGCAGCGGCGAGGGCGTGAGCCCCTGGGCTGTCATCGCTGGCGACTTTGTCCCTCCAGCTCCGTGCCTTCTGACTCCCTTCTCATCCCGCACTAAGGTGACTCCCTCCAGAGGCGCGGCGCAGTCCTGCACTCCAACAACACCCCCTGGCTTTCTGCCTCTGCGAGCTGCTTCAGTTCCAAGATTGGGACTTCACTGGCGATAAGATTATGGCTCTTGGCTTTTTGTTGTTAAGATTTTATTTTTAAGTAATCTCTGTAGAGATTACTTGGGTGTACCAAGGTGGGGCTCGAATTTACAACCCGGAGATCAACAGGTCCTGTGAACCCAGGACTGAGACGTTTTTGTTTTTGTTTTGATTGAAGTATAATTAACACACAGTGTTGTACGAGTTTCAGGTGTACAACGTAGTGATTGGACAGTTCTATACGTTACTCAATGCTCACCACACGTCACCATAGGTTATTATATTGACTGTGTTCCCTATGCTGTACTTTTCATCTCCGTTACTTATTTTATAACATTCCTTTTATGTACCTTTTAATGCTCGTCGGTTATCTCACCCAACCCCCACCCACCTACACACGGCAACCACCAGTTTGGCAAACTAACAAACAAAAACCCTAGCTCTTGGGCGCCTGGGTGGCTCAGTTGGTTAAGCGACTGCCTTCGGCTCAGGTCATGATCCTGGAGTCCCGGGATCGAGTCCCGCATCGGGCTCCCCGCTCAGCGGGGAGTCTGCTTCTCCCTCTGACCCTCCCCCCCGTCTCATGCTCTCTCTCTCTATCTCATTCTCTCTCTCAAATAAATAAATAAAGTCTTAAAAAAACAAAACTAGCTCTTGGCTAAAATTGGTCAGAGTCCAGGAGGAAGGAGCCCCCACAGAGGTGAAGTTGGGGAATAGGTGAGGAAAGTTTAATCATCAAAAGAAAGATTTTTCTGGCCCCAAACGGATGCCTTTGACAGATGGCCTCTTTTCCACCGAAGATGAGTGGGTTTTGTTTTCAGGAAGTAATAACCACAAAGCCTAATATTTATCGAGCTGCTATTATGTGCCCAGCACTCCGTAACCAGTAGTCAATTACTTTTCATCACATCCTCCCAGTTAGGTTTATCATCTCCATTTTACGGGTGAGGAATTCAGGGAAGTTAAGTAACTTGTCAGAGGTCATAATCTCCCTTCCAGATAGAGGCAAAATCCTAGAGACAGTCAGTTCAGAGAGCCAGGGACGCCAGAATAGCGCTTGGAGTTCTGGAGGCCCTCATCCCCAATTCTCACAGTAGTGATAGCTGTGAACTCTGAGTGCGAAGGGCAGGCATTTGGTAAACACAGGAAGCTGGCAAGAGGTGGGGGTTGGTGGGTTCTATAACATTTTATGTGAATCATTCTCTTTTTATTTTTAAAGTTTATAACCCAGACCCAGTCTCCTGTCCAGCCCTCCCTGACTCAGTCCACTTTCCAGAAGTAAGCATTTTTGTTTCAAAAGTTTTTTGTATTTACTTCCATGTTTGCAAATAACATGCCTATATGCTGTTTCCTTGATGTTTCCTTCTTAGATTCTATTCTTTGACTTCCTAGGATGGAAAAGGAAATTTTATATTTAACCTCACACATCCTCAAAAGGCATCCTTCTGTGCCTTTCATCATCCTGAGTGTTTTGTCTCAAGCTTTGGATCAGTAATCAGTATTTACATTATTATTGATGGGGTTTTGGAATATAGGTGAGGTTCAGTGGGGTGGAGTCCAGAGCCGACGACTAAGAAAGAATTCTTGAGACATCTTTGGTGCAAAATGGTGGTTTATTAAAGCACGGGGATGGGACCCGTGGGCAGAAAGAGCTGCTGCCCCGGGGTTGTGAGGGGTGGCTGATTATGTACTAGGGGGTGGGGGAGGTGAGGAAACGGGAGGTTTCTGAAAGAACTTTCAGACGCTAAAGAAGATTCACAGGAACCAGAGGCCTTGCCATTGTCAAGTTAAGGTTGTTTCTAGTAAGGCATTAACATTAAGATAGTTGGGAACTGGGGCGCCTGGGTGGCTCAGCTATTGGGCGTCTGCCTTCAGCTCCGATCATGGTCCCAGGGGCCTGGGATCGAGCCTGGCAACACTGGGCTCCCTCTCAGCGGGAGGCCTGCTTCTCCCTCTCCCACTTCCCCTGCTTGTGTTCCCTCTCTCGCTGTGTCTCTGTCAAATAAATAAATAAAATCTTAAAAAATAAAAAAGAATGAATTTCTTTAAAAAAAAAAAAAAAGGCGGGAACCTCCTGGAGGAACATTACACTCTGCCCACTTCAAGTTATGTCGATGGGCTGCAGGTTATAAAGACATTTAATTTTATTTACATTCCCTTCTGGAAGCTATTGCTAAGGCTTTTCTAAGTAAACTGAGGAAGACTCAGGTCTTGCAGGATTGTGATCTCTGTACGTTAACTATTTGTTTTTCCTTTAGGGCAGCTGGGAGTGCCTGAGGAATGTCACATATACCCCATGGGGGGGTGGGTTGTGGGGTGTCAGCTTCTGCTTTGTCCTCAGCTTGCCTTCTGTTCCCTCATCAGTTATGGCCTGTGAATATTATTCATGACTGAGCTTGTGGTATTCTGTGTTTCCTTTCTTGTAAACTTCTTGCTTACCCTAGAGGTAATAATTAATCTCACTCTCCCACTTCCCCCCTTTCTTTATCACCACCTCCCCAGGCTTATTTGTTTGTGTGCTTGGTATTATAAGTACACTTATGATTATGGTCAAATTCTCTGCAATACATGTGAACTTCCCAAAGCATCAGCCTGTATTTTAGGTGGTGTGTTTGATTTCTTACTTTTTTTTTCTCTCTTCCTCCCTTTCCTTCCTTCCCTCCTCTCTCCCTCCCTCTTTTTTTCTTTTTTTTTTCTTTCTCTTTCCTTTCTTGGAAACACCCTTCCTAGAGCTGTCAGCGCAATGAATGGAAACTATTAGAATACCAAGCACACAAATAAGCTTGGGGAGAGAAGGGGGTTGAGGTAGGGGTGACAATTATCACCTCTGGGTAAGCAAGAAGTTTACAGGAAACAATCATGGAATACTGTAAGATCAGCCATGAATAATATTCACAGGTCATAATAATATGAATGCTGATTACTGATTTAAAGCTTGTATCTAAAAAATGGAACTCAACAACTCAAAAATAAGAAGAAAAGCAACACAAATTTTAAAATGGGCAAAATAGTTGAACAGATACCAAAGAAGATATATCCACTACAAGGTATTTACCAGGAAAAAAATGAAAACATGTCTACGGGGGCGCCTGGATGGCTCAGTTGGTTTAGCATCTGGCTTTGGCTCAGGTCATGATCCAGAGTTCCTGGGATGGAGTCCCTGCATACAGCTCTCGGCTCATTAGGGAGCCTGCTTCTCCCTCTGGTCTCTGCCACTTCCCCTGATGGTGTGCTCTCTTTCTCTCTCTCAAATAAATAAATAAAAGCTTAAAAAAAAAAAAAAAGAAAATGTGTCTACTCGAAGACTTATACATGAAATGTTCATTGAGCTTAATCCATAATAGCCCTAAACAATGTAAATGTCTAACAAGAAAAGAATAAGCAAATTGTGATCTGGTCATACAATGGAAAACCACTCAGCAACACAAAGGCATGAACTAGTGATACACTGAAGCATCTAAAAGTATATATACTGAGTGAAAGAAGCTACAGGTAAAAAAAGACATACTTTATTATTCCCCTTATAGGAAGTTCCAGAAGGCATAGGATGCTGACATATACAGAACTGGGGGAAAGAAATTTCAGATGGTGCCAATTGTTTGAGCAAAGGCAGAATAATGGGAAAGCATGTGGCTTCTCCTGGAAAAGATAAAAAAATTAGTTTGATTGGTAAACAGAGTGCAGGTTGAGACTTGCCAGGAAAGCTAAGGTCCTATCTCAAAAGACCTTGAACTCAGTACTAATCTGGACATTGTTTTCTTGAACATTAAGAGCTTTCAATAATTCTGGACTTCCTTATTAAAAATTTTGTCTTAGGGGCGCCTGGATGGCTCAGTCAGTTAAGTGTCTGCCTTTGGCTCAGGTCAAGATCCCAGGGTCCTAGGATGGAGCCCCACATCGGGCTCCCGGCTCAGTGGGGAACCTGCTTCTTTCTCCTTCTCCCTCCGCTCCTCCCCTGATTGCGTACTCTCTGTCAAATAAATAAATACTTAAAATTTTTTTCTTAAAAAATAATAAAATTAAAAATAAATAAAGTTATCTCTTTTGTTGGTTGGCCTTCTTGGTTGCTAAAGCACGAAGAGAGATGAGGCATTTGAAGGTCTTAGAATAGGGGCACCTGGGTGGCTCAGTGAGTTAAGTGTTCAACTCTTGATCTCAGCTCAGGTCTTGATCTCAGGGTCATGAGTTCAAGATCCACACTGGAGGTAGAGTTTACTTAAAAAAAAAAGTGTGACTCCAAATGTGGAGCCATAGTCCCAGAGAGTAGTCTCAGTCCAGAAGGCAGATGCATGTGCCATATAAATTATCCCAAGGCTTTGAAACCTAGTGGAGTTTACCTAGGTGGACCTCTGAAGGAGACTGGATGGTGACTCATTTTTGTCTCTCATTTTCTCCCTTTTTGAATGGGAATGGTTGCGACTGTTCCCTAGGTCTGTCTCACCACTGTATTTTTGAAGCACAGAACTGACTTTCTAATTTCACAGGTCCACAGAGGATTTTGCCTCAGGATAGATTATACCCAGATCCTTTTTTTTTTTTTTTTAAAGATTTTATTTATTTATTTGAGAGAGAGAGAATGAGAGACAGAGAGCATGAAAGGGAGGAGAGTCAGAGGGAGAAGCAGACTCCCTGCTGAGCAGGGAGCCCGATGTGGGACTCGATCCCGGGACTCCAGGATCATGACCTGAGCCGAAGGCAGTCGCTTAACCAACTGAGCCACCCAGGCGCCCAGATTATACCCAGATCCTGTACCCACACCTACTTTAGGTGATTTAGATGTCAGATTTGAGCCTTGGGGCTGGTGAGACTAGATGAGATTTTTTTTTTTTAAGATTTTATTTATTTGAGAGAGAGAGGGAAACAGCATGAGAGGGGATAGGGTCAGAGGGAGAAGCAGGCTCCCCGCTGAGCCGGGAGCTCGATGTGGGACTTGATCCCAGGACTCCGAGATCATGACCCAAGCCGAAGGCAGTCGCTTAACCAACTGAGCCACCCAGGCGCCCCTTAGTTGAGATTTTGAACTTGAGGGCGCCTGGGTGGCTCAGTTGGTTAAGTGACTGCCTTCGGCTCAGGTCATGATCCTGGAGTCCCGGGATCGAGTCCCGCATCAGGCTCCCTGCTCAGCGAGGAGCCTGCTTCTCCCTCTAACCCTCCCCCCTCTCATGTACTCTCTCTCTCTCTCATTCTCACTCTCTCAAAATAAATAAATAAATCTTTAAAAAAAAAAAAGAGAGATTTTGAACTTGATGTTGTAATGGGCTGAGACTTTTGGTCACTTTGAGGAGAGGTGAATGTATTTCTCATGTAAGATTGGTATGAGTCTTTGTGAAGAGTGGCCTGTGATAGGTTGAGTCCCCTCTTCACCACCCAGATGTCCAGATCCGAATTCCTGAAACCTTGAATATGTTGCCTTACATAGTAAAAAGGATTTTGCACAAATGACATATACTGACAAAAGACACAAGATCTCTGGGTCAGAAACAATTTATTACTCATAGCAAGAAACCCAGCCAGATCAATACTGTTTGTCAGTTCCCCATACCCCAATTCCCACAGCATGACATGGTAAGGGCCAGGTGTTACCTCTGCATCATGCAGTGGGTTGCACCATAGAAGAGTAGGGTGTTATGGAGTTGCTGGTATTTGAAGAGGGGAAGAAGGCTTTTATCTTTACTTCCCTGGGTGTCTCTAGCTTCATGATCCTAAACTGATTCCCTTTATAAACATCCTTAACTCGGATGCAAATACCTTCATTCATTAGATCCACACTGAGCAGACAAGTTAAATATTCATGGAGAATTGTCTTCCAACACTTTATTTCAAGCACAAAGAAAGCAGGGGGGGGGAGTGATTACCTTTAACAGAATACAAGATATGGAAAATCAAATATCACAATAATGCTAAGTGTGGTGGCTGATAGAAAAGAATTGCTAACCTTTATGATTTTAGAGAAAGCCCTTGACAAAAGAAACATCACTTAAAAAAAAAAATCACTCATTGGAGTCAGTGAATACATAAAGAAAGGCAGAAGTTGAAATTAGTTTAAGACATATTAAACAATTTAAGTTGCTTAATTATCAGCAACAATGCGAGGAAGCTCTATCAATCAGTGCATGTTTGGATACTTACAGAGGTTATCTAACAAAATCAGATTTTTAAAATGTAAAAAAGGCTTTGCCACACATTTAATAGTTATTCCTGAGAATATGACCTCAAGTTCAGATGTTAAGAGCCCATTATTTGTTAATCAAAATGGACATGAACTCTGCTCCTGTGGAGCACTCATCCTAAGGTGGCAGACTGACAACTAGTATTCAAATAATTAAAATACTACGAATGATATACTACAAAGAAATAAAGGGAATAATGGGAAAAAAAAAACCTGCAGTGGTTAGGAAAATCTTCTTTAGGGAAGTAGCATTTACTTCAATTTATTCTCAAAATATTAGTGAGTCTATTTAAGTAATCTTTTCACCCAACGAGGGTTTCAAACTCACGACCCTGAGATCAAGAGTCAGATGCTTCATGGACTGGGCCAGCCAGGCACCCATGGAGTGAGTCTTTTTTTTTTTTTTTAAGATTTTATTTATTTATTTTGAGAGAGAGAGAGTGCACGAGTTGGGGGGGGAGTGCACACGCAGAGGCAGAGGGAAGAGACTCTCAAGCAAACTCCATGAGGAGCACAGAGCCCAATGTGGGGTTTGGTCTCACCACTCAAGATTATGACCTGAGCTGAAATCAAGAGTCAAGTGCTTAACCGACTGAGCCACCCAGGCACCCCTGGAGTGTCTCTTAAGACCTAATCCAGCTAATGTATTTCCTCTGCATAACCCTTCAATTGCTCCTTATTTCAATGACAAAAACCCAGAGGCCCTATGATGGTCTACTGAGCCCTTCATGATTTGGTCCTCAAATAATTTCCTGACCTTCTTTCTTATTCCCCTTTCTATAGCACTTATCTTTAAAATATTATAAGCCTTATTTATTGTCTATCTCTCCCTGCCAGAACATAAGTTCCACTATAGAATGATCTTTGCTTTCTTCCTTTTTTATCTCAAATGTCTCTAAAACAGTTCCTGGACTCTAAGAGAAGTTCGTTGAATTTTTGTTCAATGAATGTAAAGTTACATTATGATTTTATTAATATTTAAATATAACAAAAATAAAAACAAAGTTATCTCATGCAATGCTATATTAACATCTAAATACAACGTAGGAAAATGTCACAAAATAAGAAACACAAAAACAAAAATCAGTAAGATTTATTTAATGTGATGGGTGTGCTTGCCTGTTCATAAGTTCATTCCAGTCTGGAACACAGGAGGACAATGCTACCCGCATACCTGCTGTACCATTCAATCCATTTCTTTCCTTTGGTTTTAACTGGGTTAAGACTGAAAACCCTAGCTCACACAAGCTAGTTGTTGTGAATGGTAATAATAGCGGGACACTCTTTCTACTTAGCAGAGGAAAGTCTTCCTTCACCTTAATCCAAAATGCTGATAAACTTAATGTTTCATAATTGCTCTTCAATGTATATGAAGAACTGAGCTGCAATAATTCACTCTCTTCTTCAGGCACCAAGTTTAACTCAATTATTGATTCTGGGTTTCGAAAAGCAAATGGATCTTTTACCCAGCAATTTTCTCTTAATGTTTTAAATTTCTCTTCTGAGAAGAAATGGTTAAAAGTTCGAGACAGAGAAGTGAGATGCAATAATATCTCTAATTTTATTTCTTTCAAAATGTTTTCATTAATAATATTCTCTTCAATATGTTGCAAAAATCTTGGAAACATGTAGTAGCTAGGACGGTTGCTTTTCAGCCTCGCTTGCCATAACAATAATGTCTTTCGGAATCCCTGGATACTTTCGACATGTTGGAATATATCACTATTTTTCCCCCGTAGTTTTAAACTCAGTTCATTAAGAATGCCAAAAATATCAGTTAAATATGCCAATTTCATTACCCAAATATCATCTTCAAAAATACTTGCCAAATGAGATTTTTTTTCAGTAAGAAAAATGTGAATCTCATTCCTGAGTTCATAAACCCTGCTTAGTATTTTCCCGTGAGACAACCAACGGACTTTGGTATGATATAGTAAGTGGGTATGATTAGTTCCAATCTCTGAACAAAATGTTTCAAGAAGCTGGTTATTTAGTGAGCTTCCTTTAATAAAGTTAACGACTTTCACTGCATTTTTCAATACTTCCATGAGATTCTGTGGGATTTCTCTGGATGCTAAAGCTTCACGATGTATAAAACAATGATTCCACACAGTACCATTATTAGTAACTTCTAGCAATTTTTTAATTACTCTGCTATGTTTTCCCGTTATGCTTGCTGCTCCGTCACTTGTAATTCCTTTGCAGTTTTTCCAGTTTAATTTATATTGACCAACAACGCACTTTTCTAATTCTGTAAAAATATCTAATCCACTTAGATGTGAGGTTATATTCAAACTACACAAAAAATCCTCCATAAAATCATCTTGCCACGCATATCTGACATAAACTAAGATTGTTGTGCAGCTCCCCATATCAGTGCTTTCATCAAGCTGGATTGCAAAATCTATACCAGACTGCAACCGAGCAAGAAGCATTGTTTCTAAATGTTCCGCAATAGTACAAATGCGAAGAGATACTGTGTTATCACTAGATATCGTTTTCAATTTATCAGCTGATTTGTCATCAAAAATTGTACGTACCATATCCAAACATGCTGGAAGAATTATTTTTTCAGCAGCTGTGTGAGCCATTTTCTCTTTTGCTACTCGATATGCAACTAAGTATGATGATAATAAGGCTTTCTCACTAATGGCGGTAGAACCACCAAGAAATTGTGTTGACGACTTTACATCTTTTTTCTTTCTTTGAAAATATTCAAGAGGCTTACCAATAAGTTCAGCATGCTGAGTTTCTAAGTGTCTTTTTAATTTTGAAGGTTTTAAGCTTTCATTTGCAAGAATATTATTACAAATAACACACTGAGGTCGGTCATTTTCAAAGGGTTTTTCACATTTGATAAAACCGTATTTTAAATAATCTTCATTATAACGTCTTGCACTTATTTTTTTCTTTTTGAAATGTGGCTCAAACGAAGCTGAAGACTGCAAATCAGAGTCACTATTTTTCTCAGTATTGTCACTATTCACATTTCCAGATACAGGAGATGAACTTGAACATGCTTCTGCATATTTCACTTCATTTTTCCTCTTTCTTTTAAAAAAGATATGATCCATTTTAAAAGTAATTTGGATTAAAATGTTTTAACTGCCATTAACCAAAATATATATATATGTGTATATATATATAAATATAGCCTAGATAACATCTTTCTAAAAATGCAGTTTGCAAATGCATCTCAGTTGAACATCTCAGAATTCACATCTAGTTGCAAGTCATGGTAACATAAAACTAGACTGCTCACCAACTTTATTATGCAAACCAAACAAGACACCAGTGGACAAAGGATTGAAAAACCATTTCTTAGCCAATATACTTTCTATTCATTATATGCCCTCCATTAATTATCTTTTCACATACTGAAATTGACCTTAGTATTCCTTGCAGCAAAATTCTGGCAGAGGAGTCAGGCAAAGCACCTGATACTTTCTATTTTATTTTGTTTTAAAAAATTTTTGTGACTCACAGAACTGATTTCAATACCTGATGGGTCACACACAGAATGTGAAAAATATTGATACAGAGACATTTTCCTCTGTTGTGTTGAGCTTGAGTATGTCTGTTTGATGATCAAAGCAGCAAGCTAATGTGCTAGACTGTTGGCTGGTAGGAACTTTCTTGAAGTGGTAGGTATATACCTTATATGTTCATTCTTGATACTTTTTAATGGGAAGAGTTTTTAAGAATGCCAGTATGGTCTGACCCAGTGAGGATCCAAGGAGGCTTTTCATAGCCAGGTTAACTACCAGGTTGGACCTGATGATATATTTTTAGAACTTTCTTGGACTGCATCCTTGACCTGGGAATAAAAGCAGAGATATGACATTAAAGCTTTACAACACAGAGAGTATTATTTCCAGCTATGGCAACCTTCATGACATCCAAGATCATGGGTGCTGAACAAAAAGCCTAAAAGCTCTTTCCATCACTATGCTCTATCAGCTTAGGCCTATTTCTGTAAGGCAAATCAGCTGAACCAAGATTGGCAAATAGAAAAAACGTCAGTAAGGCCTGGAAGTCAGCATCGGGAGTTGCAAAGTACACTGACAAAGCTGAATAAAGCAAGCCATGGAGGAATATAGTTCATTGACCATTATATACTTCCTCTTAGCTCAGTTTGGTTATGTCCATCTTAGAAGTACAGGTATCCCCCCACTTTCTAAAAGTTCGTGTTATACCATTTCACTTTTAGGACAGACCTACATTAATACCTATTTTTGCTAACTGAAAGAAATCCAAAGAGGATTTTCACTTTTACGAAAAAAGCCGTTACCGTACTAGTGTAGGTCTTTGGTAAAAGCAAAGTGGAATAACACAAACTTTTCAGAAAGCAGGGGATTTCATAGGAATGCTCTACTTTTTGAAGGGGAAACCTGCACTTAATGCACTGCTCTCTTTGCTCTTGCTATTTGGGTCTTAGCACCCTAACACAGCACTTCCTTACACACCCTTCCATCAGGTTATTTCACCTTTCTTGGGGGGGTGGGTAAAGCCTTATATTTACTGTAATGTTTATTAGAAATTCAATGACTTTGGGCACCAGGGTGGCTCAGTTGGTTGGGCATCTCACTCTTGGTTTGGGTCCAGGTCATGATCTCGGGGTCACGAGACTGATCCTTTTTTGGGCTGCCTGTCACTCAGTGCAGTCTGCTTGGAATTCTTTTCCTCTCCCTCTCCCTCAGCCTGCCCCCCCCATTCACATGTGCCATGTGCACTCTCTCAAATAAATAAATAATGGGGCACCTGCTTTGCTCAGTTGGGTTAATTGGCTGCCTTTGGCTCAGATCATGATCCCAGGGTCCTGGGATTGAGCCCCATGTCTGGCTCCCTGCTCAGTGGGGAGTCTGCTTCTCCCTCTCCCTCTGTTCATGTTCTCTCTTGCTCCCTCATTGAAATAAATAAATGAAATCTTCAAAAAAAAAATCCCATAAATACATAAATAAAATCTTTATTTTTTTAAGTTTTTTTTATTTTTTTAAGATTTTATTTATTTGAGAGAGAGAATGAGAGCCAGAGAGCACAAGAGGGAAGAGGGTCAGAGGGAGAAGCAGACTCCCCGCTGAGCAGGGAGCCCGATGTGGGACTCGATCCTGGGACTCCAGGATCATGACCTGAGCCGAAGGCAGTCGCTCAACCAACTGAGCCACCCAGGCGCCCAATAAAATCTTTTTTTAAAGAAATTCAAAATCTTACAGTGTTAATAACTTTTATCAGAATTGTTTGCATTACCTATATTTTCTTATTATCTATATTCTTGATGCTGTCTGGCATCTGGGTTCTCACCAATCAAGGAACGACTGATCATCCCCCAGAACTATCCTAGGGATGGCTGACAGCAAACAGCTCAACCCAGTTTGCACAACTTTCATATGCAAACTAGCCATACCAGAGCCCACCCTACTTGCACACCTGTACCTCCCCTGCCCAATCGGGCTCTTACACTCTGGCAATATTCCCCTTGGCCCTAATCATCCCAGGGACAATTTTGTTGCAATTAATAAAAGTCCAATTCTAAATCTGATTAGCCTGCTTGCCCTGCATCACTCATGCCTTCCCTGGAAAATGCAGACTTTTTCCACAACGCAGGGTCTTCCAGTTTCCCTTCCACTCCCTCGGCCTCCTGACCAATCCCAGTTTCCCCATGTGGCCCTCCCCGCGTGGCTTGGCATGCTCTACCTTGTTTCTAGGGACCTGGGAGTATAAAAACTTCCTACTTTGTGACAGCCATTTTTTTTTTTTTAAGATTTTATTTATTGGGGAGAGAGAAAGCAAGAGAGCGCATGAGCAGAAGAGGAGGGGCAGGGCGGGAGCAGGCCCCCCGCGGAGCAGGGATTTTTTTTTTTTCCCCATGCGGGGCTCCATCCCAGGACCCGGGATCATGACCTGAGCCGGAGGCAGACGCTCAACGACTGAGCCGCCCAGGCGCCCCCTGAACACATTTTACATCATTTTTCTGTTATTGCTCCAGTTACAAAGTTGTACGGTGAGATACTGATCCTACTTTCCCCATAAGGTCTGTTGTGTTTTAGTATAAATTCTACATTCCAAGAGTCCTTCCAGGAAGTCATAGTGTTAAAGCCGAAACACCCATTATCTTAAGATTACTTATTATTACTTGTCTGGTGAATGGATTTTTCCCACTCACTTGAGAGGACCATTGGGATCAGAAACCAAGTTAGAACTGAAGGGTATAGATCTGAAGGTATAGGCAGGAGTACAGGTGGCTGGTGAGATAGGTTACACGACTTAGCGTAATTCAGTGAAAAGTCGATGTGGAGAGCTGGTCAAGAGAAATCTCTCCTATTTGGTCAGTTTGGGGTTGGACAAGTGTTAAATCTTGAACTTAAGGGCTGAAACCTTTTGAGATGGAAAGCTTTAATGGGCATTCTGGAACAATGTTGGAACACAGCTGTAGGAAGGTGCCCGACGGTGGCAGCAGAAGCCATCTGAGAAAACAGCTATAGGAGTAAGATTAAAGTGTAATACACAAGAGCGCAAAATGCACACCTCATCTCTGGGCTAGCACTCTCTTGGCATAGTTTTCTGTTTATAGTAATATAAAGGGTTGGTGCCATCAGGCCGACCTACAAATAGGGACAGAGGTCAGGGTTCGTTAGAACAGTGGCAATTTTAGGTGTTGGTTGCCTTAGGAGCGACTGGAAATATCGACTTGGCTAGTTACTATAAATGCTTTAACTACGGCTAAGTAGCCTAAATAGTTGGAAATCTACTGTTTACAGTACCTGCCTACACTTAAAAAGATGTGTATCTGGGAGAGAATTCAGGACTGGTAGATGCGTTGACTTAATCTTGGTTAGATGTTTCCTTGAAAGATGACATGTTCCAAATATTCCACCTTGGTCTGAAAAAGGAAAAGCTTTTCTTTGGAGGTCTTACGTCGTATCTTCCAAGGGAGGTAGTAGGACTAAAGAGTTTATTTCTCTTGGATGTCAGAGCATGGTGCACATCATCAATGTGTTAAACCAGAACTAAATTGTTGGAAAAACAACTCCATCTAGGTTTCTTTTTAATGAATAAAAAGAGCTGGAGGGAAATTCACAGCAGCCCTGAAGCAATATGACTCAGATATATAGCTGCCCTTAATAGGTAAGAGAACAATTACTGACTCTCTCCCTCTCATAATTAAAAGTTCCAACAAGGATACTCCCTTGTTTTTAATACTTCTTTCCCTCCAAGAAATCTCAAACCACTACAGCTTTTTCTTAAGATTTTATTTTTAAGTAATCTCTATACCCAACACGGGCCTTGAACTTAAAACCACAAGATGAAGAGTCACATGCTCTCAGACTAAGCCAGCCAGATACCCCTGAAACCACTACAATTTTTTTTTAAAGATTTTATTTATTTATTTGAGAGAGAGAGAATGAGAGATAGAGAGCACGAGAGGGAAGAGGGTCAGAGGGAGAAGCAGACTCCCTGCTGAGCAGGGAGCCCGATGTGGGACTCGATCCAGGGACTCCAGGATCGTGACCTAAGCCGAAGGCAGTCGCTTAACCAACTGAGCCACACAGGCGCCCGAAACCACTACAATTTTAAGGATAAAATATGCCATGTCTCCCTGCTTTTTTTTAAATAGATATTTACCTTATATACCTAAAGAAAAATGGAGCTAAATAAAAGAAAAATGTAGCCAGACATGCTCCGAAGTCTTTTTTTTATGTCCTCCTTTTTCTTTACTTGTCTCTGAAAGTGCCTTAATGGGAAGTCACAAGACTTTTGGGGAATAGGTTCAAACCTGAGGTTTTTGGTCTAAGTTTTGGAATTTTAATTTGAAGAGACATGTCCTTAATTAGGACTCAATGTAAATCAGAGCATTATACATATCATAAGATGAGCACGTACATCAGTGTAATTCCACAGCCCAGATGGGCTCTGCTGGGGCAAATCCCTTCTGGCCAAAACTTAAAAAGATCATAAATGTGTGCAATGATGCTTAAGATATATGCACTGAGGTTGACGGCTCTGGATATATAACCACATTTCTGAGCAATAATGCTCTTTAGTCAGCTGTGCATATGGCTTAGCCACCCTCTAGGACAGAATTTCAATTAAGATGACCAACTATTTGGGGCGCCTGGGTGGCTCAGTTGGTTAAGTGACTGCCTTCGGTTCAGGTCATGATCCTGGAGTCCCAGGATCGAGTCCCGCATCGGGCTCCCTGCTCAGCAGGGAGTCTGCTTCTCCCTCTGACCCTTTTCCCTCTCGTGCTTTCTATCTCTCATTCTCTCTCTCTCTGAAATAAATGAAATCTTAAAAAAAAAAAAAGATGACCAACTATTTGTGGTTGAAGGTTTCATTAATATAGTCATGTGATATGGTTTCAGGTTACTGATTTCACACTAATGAATCTTTTTTTTTTTAAAGATTTTATTTATTTATTTGAGAGAGAGAATGAGATAGAGAGAGAGAGAGAACAAGAGGGAAGAGGGTCAGAGGGAGAAGCAGACTCCCTGCTGAGCAGGGAGCCCGATGTGGGACTCGATCCAGGGACTCCAGGATCATGACCTGAGCCGAAGGCAGTCGCTTAACCAACTGAGCCACCCAGGCACCCCACACTAATGAATCTTATCTACTTGTTCCTAGAATGTGTTTGTCATATGGTAGGTACTCAATAAATGTATTTGAAAGAATAAATGAGGGAATGATTGATACTCTTTTTACTATTTTTTAGTATTTTTACTATTACTATTATCTTACTTGAAAAATAAGTTACAAACTATACCTGAACAATTTAGTAATATGTAGGACAAAGGCTAGTAAAACATATTCTCTAAAATAGGATAATCAAAGATATCCTACTTCATAATAAACCACTTACAATGTTATGTAGTAGAATGGTTCTATAAAAACATAAATGTAAACTGTTTAGACTTAGCTTATAAAGCTTAACACCTAAATCTACCTAAAAATAACTCACATAAAAATACTAATTTTATTTATATTATTATTATATATTATTATAGGTATGAATTATTATTCTTTTAGACAAAAGCAACTGTCATTTAATCATTCTGGTCTTTTATATTTTTATTATGCCTACTCAACCCAATGCCTCCTTGGGAGTTTATAATTGGCTATGCTTCAGACTCTTGTATTCAAAAAGTATTCTTAAAGAGCTTACTTCCTCTCCTAAATCAGATAATTCACTTACAGTAATAGGAGAGGTTATGTATTAGGGTATAGATCTGGTAGATGTGGTAATGAAAGCATGGGGATGGTAGATGTGGTAATGAAAGCATGGGGAAGTCCTTTTCTTTCTTTCTTTTTTTTTTTTACGTTTATTTATTTATTTATTAAGTAATCTCTACCCCCAACGTGGGGCTCTAACTCATGATCCCAAGATCAAGAGTTGCATGCTCTTCTGACTCAGCCAGCCAGGCACCCTGGGGTTAGTCCTTCTCTAACTGAAAAAGGATGCAAGGTATCAGCTAAATGGATCACGTAAGCAGAAAATGGTGCAAGTTTGATAGAGTATGAAATCGTTGTCTCAGAAAATAGTACCATGAATGGTCTAGGAAATGTTTCAGGATTTTAAGCTGTATGCATGATTATCTTATATGCTTAATGCAATGGTCATTACTGCTATAAGCTTAATAGGTGGTCTTTAGTTCCCTGCCACTAATTCTTACCTCTTAGATGTATCTCCAGTGTTATGAATATTATCTTCTAAAAATACAGTGATTTTATTAAATAAATAAGTAAGTAAGTAAGTAAGTAAGTAAACTCTACCCCCAATGTGGGGCTAAAACTCACAACCCGGAGATCAAGAGTAGCATGTTCTCAGGGGCGCCTGGGTGGCTCAGTTGTTAAGCGTCTGCCTTTGGCTCAAGATCTCAGGGTTCTGGGATCGAGCCCCGCATTGGGCTCCCTGCTTGGCAGGAAGCCTGCTTCTCCCTCTCCCACTCCCCCTGCCTGTGTTCCCTCTCTGGCTGTGTCCCTCTCTGTCAAATAAATAAATAACATTTTTAAAAAATCTTAAAAAAAAAAAGAGTAGCATGTTCTACCAACTGAGCCAGCCAGGCACTCCTAAATATACAGCTCAGATCAGTTTCCTCATAATTCAAAAACCTCTAATGGTTCTGAGCTAGTGCATTCTCCTCAGGACAAAATCCTTTAAATCTAAGCCTCATCTTATCTTTCTAGGTGTCTCCTTCATCTCATACCTTCAAACAATTCTACATTTTAAGCTCTAAGACTATAGTTCTTGAAATACGTCATGCACTTCCACGATTCTGCTTCACACTAGTATTCTGTTCGTATGGAATACTTTTTTTTTTTAAAGATTTTTATTTATTTGAGAGAGAGAGAGAATGGTAGAGAGAGCATGAGAGGGAAGAAGGTCAGAGGGAGAAGCAGACTCCCCGCTGAGCAGGGAGCCGGATGCGGGATTGGATCCTGGGACTCCAGGATCATGACCTGAGCCAAAGGCAGTTGCTTAACCAACTGAGCCACCGAGGTGCCCTGTATGGAATACTCTTAAGTCATTTGAAATCCTATTCATTCTTGAAATGATTTAACTCAAATGCTACAGCATTCATCCCTTCAACTAACATTTAAGTACTTCCAATGTACCAGGCACTGGGCATACAAAGCAAAAAAAAAAAAAAAAAGAAAAAATAATGTAAGGGAATACTTGTTCAGCTGTTAACGATGAATGAACCAGAGTTACATCACACTGATAAATCTTAAAAACAACATTAAGTAAACAAGCAAACTGCAAAAGGATATCACATCACTGATTGTTAAAATTATGCAAAACAGTACTATATGTGAAATTAAAATGAAAACATAAAGGTGCTTGGGGAAGTGGTTACCTTGGGCAAGAGGGAACAGAATGAGATTGCGGGGAGCAGACAAAGGACTTCAATTTATATTATCAAACAATTTATGTAATTTATTTCTCCAGTTAGACGGCGAGTACACAATGTATGAGTTACACTTTTGTTTCTATCTTTTGTCTAAAATACTCTATTTTAAAGGATCTACAAGGCTTGACTCCCTCCTGCAGGCACTGCAGATCTGTCTCATAACCAGTAACTTAAAATTACCTTCCATCTCTTGTACTCTTTTGTTTCCCTTCATGCACACATTAGTACACTAGACCTTAAGGGCAGGAAGTTCCAGGTATCACCTCTGGGTATATTAGCACGTTAGCCTCTTCAGCAGATTCCTGTTCCCTCCAGTCCTCTCAGGCCCAACTACGCCTTCTAAGAATTTCAGCCTGACCCTTTCAGCCGACCCTAGAATAGCTCCCCTCAAATCCCGGATTGCTGTTCCCCTTCCCCCGGGAGACCTCAATTCGTCCCCTGAGCAAAAACAGAATGTGCCTCCCCCAACGAACCCCTGAGTATCTCCCCTTAGCAGTCTCTGGTCCACTCCTATCACAGACTGCCTTTCTCCTCACCTCCAGCCCAGCGCCACAAGCCTCCCGTTTCGCCCGTTGAGCGGCGATTCGGCGCGTCCCCCCAATTCCCTACGCAACACCACTTCCGGCCTGACCTTAGTACCCACGAACATCTCACTTCCAGCCGGAAAAGGGCTGGCTCGGCCCTCTGCGCACGCGCAAAGCCGGAGGCCGGGTCCGTATCTTCTCGTCCAGGCGCTCGCGCGGCAGTCTCGCGGTATTTCCTCGCCTCGCTGGGGTTATTTGAACGCTCTGGCGGTAATTCGAACTTGGGTGCTCGGCTACGGGCTGACCGGATTCTGAGGTGAACTTGTAGACTTCACCTGGGGTCCGTAGGGACCCTGCAGCCCGGAGCAGACGAGGCTCGTCCCGGCCGGGTGCCGGCGCCATGGGGGCGGAGAAGAAGCTGCTACCGGTTAAGGAGGCCTTTCAGCTGGCGCAGCAGCCGCACCAGAACCAGGCGAAGCTGGTGGTGGCGCTGAGCCGCACCTACCGCACGGTAAGCGCGGCCCCGGGCCTCGGCCGCCGCCCCTCGCCCTCCCCGGACAAGCGTCCCCCAGGGGCCGCCCGTGGCCTTCCGGACTCCAACCTTCTGAACCTTCCCGACCCAGTTCGGAGAGGTCTGGAGACCTGCCCCAGGTCGCCCGGGCACCCCCCTCCCCAGCGGACCCCCCGAGTGACTCGTGAGCGCACGCAGACCCTGACAGTCTTTATAAAAGGATTGTAGGGAATTTTGAATTTTAGTACCATTTTACCTGGTTTACTTATTTAGAGACCCATATTATATTTAATGATCACAGTCTTGTGTCTCTTTAGGTTAACAGTTCACTGATTTTTAACATAAATCTGCATTTCATTAACCAAGTTTAAAAAATCATACATAAATATACATTTATATTTCTACCCTGTAATTTTAACAAAATACATTTCTTTATTATTGACAAAATCAGTCAGTGCTTCTTTGTTACAAACCAGCTGTTTTTCAGGTTGATATACTTAATTGCCTTTTTTAAAAAAAGATTTTATTTAGTTATTTGACAGAGAGAGGGAACACAAGCAGGGGGAGTGGGAGAGGGAGAGGCAGGCTTCCCACCGAGCAGGGAGCCCGATGCGGGGCTCGATCCCAGAACCCTGGGATCGTGACCTGAGCCGAAGGCAGACGCTTAACGACCGAGCCACCCAGGCGCCCCCATAATTGGCTTTTATTATTATTATAAGAAATAGAAAGAAATAGAAAAAAATAGAAAAAAGCATTTCTTTTTCTCAAGCTAATTTTTTTATCTGGCAGGATTACACAAAGATTAAAAAAAACTATTTCACTGGATTTTTAAAACTTTTTTTGATTAGTAAATATTTTACATGCTCGAAGTACATAGAAAAAATTGCACTGAGAAGACTCGCTCCTTTCCTAGTCCCCATCCAGCACTGTCCCTCGTAGTCTTTTACAGATAACCATTTTTAATTAGTTTCTTGTTTATCCTTCAGGTCTTCATGCAAATTCAAGCAAATGTGAATATGCGTTCTTATTTCCCTTCATTGCTCCTTTAATATTTTCTACATTGTTCTGCACTTTGCTTTTTTCATTTAATAGTATATTCTGAATACTCCTTATCACTGTCTAGTTAGATTTCCTCATTTTTTTTTCTTTCTTTTTTTTTTAGCTGTCACATACTCCATTTTGTGGACATACTCTAATTTATAGCCAATGCTTTATAGGTACACACTTGTATTGTTTCCAGTCTTTGCGTATTAGAAATGATTTTTTTTTTTTAAATCTCTGTACCCATCGTGAGGGCTCAAACTCAACCCCGATATCAAAAGTGGCATGCTCAGGGGCGCCTGAGTGGCTCAGTCGTTAAGCATCTGCCTTTGGCTCAGGTCATGACCCCAGGGCCCCGGGATCGAGCCCCGCATCGGGCTCCCTGCTCCGTGGGAAGCCTGCTTCTTCTCTCTCCCACTCCCCTTGTGTTCTGTCTCTCACTGTGTCTCTCTCTGTCAAATAAATAAATAAAATCTTTAAAAGAAAAAAAAGTGGCATGTTCTGACTGAGCCAGCCAGGCGCCCCTAGAAACAATGTTTTAATGAATACATATTTCCTACATATTTGCAGGGGTAACTGTCAGATTGTCTGAAGGGAATTGCTGTGTCAAAGAGGAAATGTATTTGTAAATGTGATAATTACAGTTGCCCTTCGTAGAGTGGTCCATTCTATACTCCCAGGAGCCAAGTATGAGAGGTATTGCCTTTTCTTTTCTTTTGAGGGTGTTTGGGAACCACTGAAATATAATTGGGGGAGTTTTTTTTTTTTTAAGATTTTATTTATTTATTTGACAGCAAAAGCACAGAGAAGCAGGCTCCCCACTGAGCAGAGAGCCCCGACCCTGGGATCATGACCTGAGCCAAAAGCAGACGCCCTATGCCCTACCGCCCTACCAACTGAGCCACCGAGGTGCCCCTAGGGGGATTTTTTTTTTCCCCCTAAAGATTTTATTTATTTATTTGACAGAGAGAGACACAATGAGAGAGGGAACACAAGCCGGGGTAGTTGGAGAGGGAGAAGCAGGCTTCCCCCCCCGAGCGGGGCTCGATCCCTGGACCCTTGGACCATGACCTGAGCCAAAGGCAGACGCCCAATGACTGAGCCACCCAGGCACCCCTAGGGGGATGTTTTTGATAGATAAGAAAATCTGTAAGTAAAATCCTGAGTAGTGTGGGAATAGTAGTTACAATGATAAATGATTTATCAAAAAGAAATTGCTGTGTTATAGGAAGGCGAAATTATAAAAGGCGGTGTTGAATAGACACCAGTGTTTTTTTTCTTTCTTTGTTTTGTTTTTTTTTTTTAACTGCATGGTATTTAGCTTTGGTATATTTTTCTACATAGACTGAAGGATGTGTAGAAGAATCAGAAGGATCTTTTGTAATCAAAATCTTATGCTGCCTTCCTCCGTAACAGAAGTAACTCAAAAACAGGAGAGACACAAGTGAACGATTACCCAAGTCTATTTGCCTTAATCATTTCTTCTTCTGGATAGGTGATTAAAAGTTATTAGGGAATAAAGATTTTAGTTTGATGACAAATTATTATCTTGGAGTCTTAGGTCAGTGCTAGGGATAAAGACTTATCAATGTAGTTTGTGAAGGATTGGTTTTATATTTCTGGTTATCAGTAAAACATTTTTTCAGGAGGCATTTGTTCATACCTTAAATACATTATGATAGTCTGTAAATATGAAATCTGCAGTGGAGCAAGAAATAGAATTTGCACCAGTTATTACTTCATTTAGCCAAATAGAAGGAAGATGAAGACAGTGACGTTTCAAGTTATTTTAATTATTTTACTTTCTCTTGAAAATACTCTGCAAGTTTTGTCAATTTTTATTAACATTTACAGTGAGTATATGTGTCATCTAAAACTTTACTGCGTTGAAAGCCTTAAGAGCTTTTATAATTTAGAGAGAAGACAGGTAGGGGTCTAAATTTATATGTGATCATAAATAGGGGCACCTGCGTGGCTCAGTTGGTTGAGTGTCCGACTCTTGATTTCAGCCCAGGTCATGATCTCAGGGTCATGAGATGGAGGCCCACGTCGGGCTCCCTGCTGCCGAGTCTGCTCATGTCTCTCTCTCTCTCAAATAAAGTCTTTTAAAAAAATAAATAAAATATTATGTGTGATAAGTAAGTTTATGGTATATGTACATATATACACATTTATGTCACATGAAAGTCACTTTATACATTTTTTTCTGCAGGATAAAATATGGTTATAATCAAAAGCTAATTTACTATATAATGCTAGGTTTACTTTATTTTATTTACTTATTATAATGCTAGCTTTAATTAAAAAAAATTAAGAACCAGTTTCAGGTAAATATATTTAAATGAGCACTCCACTTAGGAAAGAAGTTAAATTTTGGCCCCAAAATTATTGCATTCTTGTTATTTGGCAAATATTATTTCAGGTAAGGGTTATTTTGAGACTATATTAAATTCATATGTAGTACATCTATGACTATGAATGAAATTAACATAACTTTTTTTCGTTTTTCTGTTACTTATTTTTTTTGCATAAATTTTACCTTCCTCATGCATTATTAAATTCTAGAATTCTGAACTTGGGGAAAATCAGATGGTTGTCATTATAATGCCTCCTGGGAATTATTTGATTTTTTTTTTTTTTTTTTTTCTTTTTCAGGACTGAAGCAAATAGCAATGAAGTTCAGTGTTTGTTGTGCCAGATTCTAAATAAGTTCTTGGGAAATATGCTGGAAAAAGGCCAGATTGATAATGTTTTGTGCATAAAATGGATGAAGCTCTTCTTACTAGACTAAAAGATAAAATCCAAATGTGAGATACAGGCAGTCCTGGCTCTTTCAAGACTTAAGACCTATGGGTAATGATTGCCCCATAAAGGTATGTGCTACTTCATAGTTTTTGTTTGATTTAAATGCACAGTATTTAAATTTTTCCTTATTAAATATATAACATATAAGGAGAGAAGAGAGTGTGTGATACATGTACACATCCCATTTAAAGATACGTTGTTTCAATAGCAATCCTTTGATACCAAATGGGTATCCTATAATTTAAGTACCCAGAATTAGAGCAGACCCACAGATCAAGCAAGGGCTCACTTCACAAGACTGCCCCCACCTCAGATACCAGCCACAAGTCTCAGGTATCCCCAAACTACTTGCACTTCTTCCTACCTAACTATAAATTTGGGGGATTCCCATGACTTCCACACCCCCTCCTACTGTTTGAAAATTCTCTAGAATGACTGACAGAATCAAGTAAGTGCTGTGCTTACTATTACAGTTTTATTGTAAAGGAAACAACTGAAACAGCCAAATGGAAGAGATATATAGGGCAAAGTATGGGGGACAAGGAGTGCAGAGCTTCCTTGACCTATGTGGGTATCCTACCTTCCCAGCATGTTGTTGTGTTCACCAACCTGGAAGCTTGAGCCTGGTTGTTCCAGGGTTTTTTATGAGATTTCATTGAGTAGGTATGTTGGATTAAATCATTGACTATTTGAACTCAATCTCTAGTCCCTCTCCCCTCCCTGAAAATAGGGGATGGACAATTTTGTGTTACTCATTACCTTGCTCTTCTTTAGAGTTTACTTTAGTTTTAAGGCTACCTAGATGTATCCCAAAATGTGTACTGTATCTTAGCCTTTTTTCACCTTAATATAAGTGGAGTTATATTACATATACACTTTTGTAACTATTTTTTTCCACTTAGTACTGCCCCAAAGGCAGACGCTTAACCGACTGAGCTACGCATGCACCCCATGAACTAAACTTTTTTTTTTTTTTCAAAGATTTTATTTATTTGACAGAGAGAGCACAAGCAGAGGGAGAGAGAGGGAGAAGCAGGCTCCCTGCTGGCAAGGAGCCCGATGTGGGACTCGATCCCAGGACCCTGGGATCATGATCTGGGCCGAAGGCAGCTGCTTAACCAACTGAGCCACCCAGGCGTCCCGTCATGAACTAAACTTCTATCAGCATTCTTAAACATGTATAAGAATTTCTCTGGCTAATAATGCCTAGAGGCAGTGTTAGGGACTGGATTGTGTGTCCACAAAATTCATATGTTGAAGCCCTAACTCCAAATACCTCAGAATGTGACTTTATGTGAAGATAGGATCTTTAAAGAGGTGATTAAGTTAAAATAAGGCCTTTGAGAAGGGGCCCTCATCCAGTCTGACTGGTGTTTTATAAGAAAAGGAAATTAGAACATGTCCATGTAGAAAGGAAAGGCCATGCGAGGGCACTGCAAGAGGACATCTATGTATAAACCAAGAAAAGAGGCCTGAAGAACCCAAACCTGTCAACACTTTGATCTTTGGACTTCTAGCCTCCAGAACCAAGAAAATAAATTTCTTTTGTTTAAGCCACCTAGTCTGTAGTATTTTTGTTATGGCAACCCTAGTGAACTAATAAAGTTAGAATTGTTAGATGGTAGGATTATGTACATGTTCAGCTTAAGTAATAATACTGATTTTTTTTAAGTAATTGGACTAATTTGCAGTCCTATTAGCAGTGTATGAGAATTCTTGTTTTGCATTCTTGCCCAAAAGTGATATTGTCAGGCTTTACCTTTTCTAGTTTGATAGGGGAGGAATGAAATCTTAACGGTCATTTTAATTACATTTTTCTGACAGCTAAGAGTTGAATATCTTCATATGTTTCTTGTTTCTATATCAATAAAATGCCTTTTATATCTTTGTCTACTTTTTTTTAGTGTGCCATGTTTGTTACTGATAGATAGAAGTTAATTTTAATGAAAGTAAGATTTATCCTTTAATGACCTGTCCTCTTTTTTGTCTTATTTAGGAAATTCTTCCCACCCCCAGAGTATAAAAAAAGATAATTCTCTCAATTTTTTTCTGAATGTTGTACTTTACATTTGACTCCTTCTACCTGGAATTTCTTTTTTTAATGTTTGGTTTGAGGGAAGTATATAATTTCATTTTTCCCCATATTACTAACAGTTGGCCCAGCCCTATTTATTGAATAGTCTTATTTCTCCTCAGCTGATCAACAGTGGCAGCTTTGTCATACATCAGAGGTCTGCACTGAATGTGGTCCTCTTTCTGCTCTCTTTCGGTTATAATTTTTATCTACCACTAGACCAGCATCACATTGCGCCCCCCCCTTTTCTATAAAGAGAAAAAGAGAGTATGCGGGGCTGGGGGGGAGAAAGAATCTTAAGCAGGCTCCACACTCAGCATTGAGCCCAACATGGGACTTGATCTCATGATCCTGAGATCATGATCTGAGCCCAAAATCAAGAGTCAGATGCTTAACCGACAGAACCACCCAGGTGCTCCTACATTTTTTTTTTAAGAGTTTATTTGAGAGAAAGAGAGTGAGAGAGAAGGAGATCACGAGTAAGGGGGAAGGGTAGAGGGAGAAGCAGATTCCCCACTGAGCAGAGAGCCTGACTTCGGCTAGATCCAGGACCCTGAAATCATGACACGAGCCGAAGTCAGATGCTTAACCAACTGAGCCTCCCGGGCGCCCCAGTGGTTTATTTTCTAAATAGATACAGAATGCATCACTTGCTGGATAATCACATTGGGTCCTTACTACTTTGTCTTTTTGTTAAGATTTTGTACTTAGCTCAGAGAATTCCATGTCTTCAACAGGCTAGTGATATCATGTTATCTGTACATAAAGTTAATAGATAAGAAAATCATACTTCTTTTTTACTATTATGAAAAATTTCAAAGCAGAGAATAGTAAAATGAACTATTATCAATATATGGCCAATTTTGTTTCTGTTCCTTGCCCACTGAATACTCCCCTCCCCCATATACACACTTCCTGCACCCTACTCTCAGCTAGAATTTTAAATCTTGGCCATGATAGCATTTCATCTAATATCCAGTGTTCAGGATTTTCTAATTTTCTAAAAAGTCTTCACCCTTGTTTCTTTGAATTGGAATTTAAACCATGTCCATACATTTTGTATGGTTAATATTTCTTACCATATCTTTTAATACATAACAGGCTGTCCTCGCCTCCTTGACATTTATTTGTTGTAGAGATTAGGTCATTTGTCTAGTTGAATTTTTCATATCCTGGATTTGACTGATTTCAGCCTCATACTATCACTCAAGCTATTCTATCATGGGTATTTCCTATAAACTGATAGTTAAGTTTAATCATGGCTACATTAAAGTTTTGACTTTGGGGAGGTAGAGGGGGTTAAAAATACTTGTGTAGTGGCTTATAAACAAATGGTCTGTTACGTTGATATCAAGAGGTGAAAGACTTTGATAACATTTTTGAAACCGTGTCCTAATATATATGAATAATGGATTACAAAGCAATGATATAATTTCTATAAACCAGGTTCCTCTACATCTTATCTCCTCTAACCTCATTATTTATAGAAAGGCCCAGAGAGCTAAGTATTTGTCAAAGGCCAAACATCTAATTTAATAGTAGAAATAAGGCTCTTGGGGCGCCTGGGTAGCTCAGTTGGTTAAACGTCTGCCTTTGGCTCAGGTCATGAACTCAGGGTCCTGGATCAAGACCTGCATCAGGCTCCATGCTCAGCAGGGAGTCAGCTTGAGATTCCTCCTGCCCCTCCCCCTGCTAGTGCACTCTTGTGCCCTCTCTGCCCCACCTCAAATAAATAAAATCTTCAAAAGAAAAAAAAAAAGGGTTCTTTTCCACCTTCCATTCCTTTAAAAATTTTTTTTTCTTTTTAAAGATTTTATTTATTTGACAGAGACAACGAGAGAGGGAACACAAGCAGGGGGCGTGGGAGAGGGAGAAGCAGGCTTCCCTCTGAGCAGGAAGCCCGATGTGGGACTTGATCCTAGGACCCTGGGATCATGACCTGAGCCGAAGGCAGATGCTTAACGACTGAGCCATGCAGGCGCCCTCCTTTTAAAATTTTGCCTCTAAAGGTGTTTGTGTATCAGAAAAGAGGTGGTCGGGATAGCATTTCTGCTCATCCAGCTAGTTTTTATGACTGAGAAGGTAAGACATAGTACGTTGTAAACTTTCAACTCCCTTGAGTCGTTCTGTTTCTTTGCACTGCCAGTGTGGTAACTAAGACCTGACTTTTAAAAGTAATAGAGAAGGGCCTTAGATACGATCTGGGCCTGAAGCCTGGTATATCCAGGATAGGAAGAATGCAATAAAATCTTTTTTTTTCCCTTGAAGATTTATTTATTTATTTGAGAGAGAGAGAGAGCACAAGCCAGGGAGGGGCAGAGGGAGAGAAAGGGGGAAAAAACTCACCGAGCACAGAGCCCGTTGTGGGGCTAGATCCTATGACCCTGAGATCATGACCTGAGCTGAAATCAAGAGTCGGATGCTTAACCATGCATCTGCCTTTAGTGCCATCTAGTTGTCTCTGTAATAAAATATAGGCCACAGTAGTGGTAGGTTATTTGGTCCTAAATAATTCCTATTTATGGTACTTGTTCATCTCATTTCTTTTTGTGCTAGTATGCTTTGTTTGCCATTTTGGTTTCTATTTGTCCTATAAATATTACGTGTAAGTTAATACTAATTTGAAGAAAATGAGTTATGTAACAAAATACAGGAAAGCTAGAGGGAAGTTACATTCTTCTACAGCTTATATAACTGAATCGATGCTTTGAAATCAGCGATGTGAAAAAATCTTCTATAAGCCTGGTTACCCTTCACTGGGATTATCTTAGAGTTGCTTCATCTGTTTGATATGTAAAAGTGGCCTGCAGTGCCAGGCTCACTGTTTTCTTTTTTCGTGACTCCCAGCGGACTGATGGGGAATTTGCAAAAACAACGGTTGTAGGTATATGACAAATTAATTCGTCATTAAAAGCCATTACCTTGATTATTTTATTTATTTATTTATTCATTTATTTATTTATAGATTTTATTTATTTGACAGACACGGCGAGAGAGGGAACACAAGCAGGTGGAGTGGGAGAGGGAGAAGCAGGCTTCCTGCAGAGCAGGGAGCCTGATGCGGGGCTCGATCCCAGGACCCTGGGATCATGACCTGAGCTGAAGGTAGACGCTTAACAACTAGCCACCCAGGCATCCCTATTTATTTATTTTTTAAAGATTTTATTCATTTGAGAGAGACAGAGCACACAAGCAGGGGGAGAGGCAGAGGGAGAGGGAGAAGCAGACTCCCCACTGAGCCAGCCAGGAGCCCGATGTGGGGTTCAATCCCAGGACTTGGAAATCATGACCTGAACTGAAGACAGACACTTAACCATCTGAGCCACCCAGGTGCCCCCCCCCCTTGATTAATTTCTAGCACAGTAGAAATATGTTAGCGGATAGGGCTTTGTAAATGTATAAAGCAACTCATATATAAATGCAACAGAGAAAGACTCCCAAATAAATACAATGCAAATAAAAATTGGGGAGCATTTTATTTAATGTGATGAGTGTGCTGTCTTTATAAGTTCATTCCAGTCTGGGATACACCAGGGCAATTCTCACATGTCTAATACAGTATTGACACCTGTTTCTTTCTTGTGTTTTTAATTGGATTACGTATTAAAAGTACTAATAAGTACTACAGTAATTCTGTAATGTAATTTGTAATGTACGGTCTTACTCCTCCAAAAGAATGATAAACTTAATGTCTCATAAGCCTTGTTTAATGTTTATGAAGAATTAATGTTTTATGTTCTTTAATTCTCAAGTATAACTCAATTTTTGATTCAGGGTTTTAGAAAGCAAGTGACTATCCAGATATTTTTCTTGAATGTATCAAATATTTTTTTTCTGGGACATAATGGTTAAAAGGTTGAGGCAGGACAGTAATGATAAAAAATAGACAAAATATATGAAATACTGTTTTTCAAGATACTAGGCAATGAAGGACATGAGCCCTCAAGGAGAGGAAACGGAGAGCCTGGTAGAATCTTTGACGAGATAGGTGAGGGTCTGATAAAACCGATGTGGCTAGAGTTTTTTTTTTAAAGATTTTGTTTATTTATTTGACAGAGGGAGAAACAGCGAGAGAGGGAACACAAGCAAGGGGAGTGGGAGAGGGAGAAGCAGGCTTCCTGCTGAGCAGGGAGCCCGATGCGGGGCTCGATCCCAGGACCCTGAGATCATGACCTGAGCCGAAGGCAGTCGCTTAACCAACTGAGCCACCCAGGCGCCCCAGATGTGGCTAGAGTTTTAAGGCACAGAGGACTAGAGAGAAGAGAACTGCATCTGAAAGAACTCTAAAAACTCGTTGAGTTTTCAGGTGAGTACTAATCAGTGCATGTAGCTGAGGACATTAATTACCTGAGGCCAAGGAAAAGACCACTGGAAGTAATAGAGCATCTCCAAAAGGGCGGGGAATAATGGCTGTCCCCACAAGACAGACTGGAAGACTTCATCATTCTCAGAGGATTGGGTAGAGTACATAGAAGGGTTTCACTTCAGTTGTGGGGAATAATTTGTCCTTGGCTGAGCATTGTTCTGTCTTGCCCTGTGTTTATTTTTTTATTTTTTTTAAAGATTTTATTTATTTATTTGACAGAGCACACAAGTAGGGGGAGTGGCAGGCAGAGGCAGAGGGAGATGCAGACTCCCCGCAGAGCAGGGGGAGCCCAATGCGGGACTCGATCCCAGGATCCCAGGATCATGACCTGAGCCGAAGGCAGTCGCCCAACCAACTGAGCCACCCAGGCACCCTTGCCCTGTTTTTAAACCAAGACCTGAAAGCATCAAATCGTTTCCAAGTAACTGTACCAGAACAAAGATTTATAGGAATGCAAAAATACCCAGTACCCAGAAAGATAAAATTCCTAATGTCTGGCATCCAATCAAAAACTATCAAAGAGGGGCACCTGGGTGGCTCAGTCGTTAAGCGCCTGCCTTCAGCACAGGTCATGATCTCAGGGTCCTGGGATTGAGCCCCGCATCAGGCTCCCTGCTCAGCGGGGAGCCTGCTTCTCCCTCTCCCACTCCCCCTGCTTGTCTTCCCTCTCTTGCTGTCTCTCTCTCTGTCAAATAATAAAATCTTAAAACAAACTATCAAAGATGTAAATAGGTAGGAAAATAGGACCCATAATGAGACAGAGCAATTGAAACTGACATAGATGTTAGAATTTGCAGACATTATATTGTAACTATTCCAATTGTTAAAAAGTTAGAGATATGGGGCGCCTGGGTGGCTCAGATGGTTAAGCGTCTGCCTTCGGCTCAGGTCATGATCCCAGGGTCCTGGGATCGAGTCCCGCATCGGGCTCCCTGCTCCTTGGGAGCCTGCTTCTCCCTCTGCTTCTCTCTCTCTCTCTCTCTCTCTCTCTCTCCCTCTGTCTCTCATGAATAAATAAATAAAATCTTTAAAAAAAAAAAGTTAGAGATATGGAAGATGGAAAGACAAACTTCTAGAGATTAATGTGTGAAATATAAAACACCAGGTGGGAATAATGGCAGACTTGACATTGCAGCAGAAAAGATTCATGAGTTTGAAGACCTATCAATGGAAACTCCAAAATCCCAGAAAACTTTAAAAAGCATCTAATAATACTATAACACACTAAGGAGTGGAGAAGAATATGAAGAAACTTTTGAAGAAAAGAGATCTAAGAAGTCTAAATATGATGAAAACTCTAAACCCACAGATCCAAGAAGATCAATGAGTCCCAAGTACAAGAAGCATGAAAAAGTACACCAAGGCACATAATTGTTTCATACCAATGAAAGAAAAAGAGACTAGAGGGTAAAGGCACTATCCAAGTAATTTGGAAACAAGGTTAAAATAGAATGACCTCAGATTTCTTTTAGGAAACAAATTGTAGAAGTCGGCATTCATAATGTACTAGAAAGAACCTGTCAACCTAAAGTTCTATGTCCAGAGAAAATACAGTTTAAAAAACAAAGGCAAGGGGTTCCTGGGTGTGGCTCAGTAGGTTAAGTGTCTGCCTTCAGCTCAGGTCATGATCTCGGTTTCCTGGGATCGAGCCCCAGGTGGGTTTCCTGCCCAGCGGGGAGTCTGCTTGTCCCTCTCCCTCTGCCCCTGCCCCCTGCTTGTGTGCTCTCTCTCAAATAAAATCTTGAAACAAAAATAAAAACAAAGGCAAAATGCTCTTTCAGACTAAAGGTGAAAGAATTCATCACTAGCAGATCTATTACACGAGAAATGTTAAAGGAAGTCAAGTCTTTTCAGGCAGATGGAAATACACTAGAGACGGAAAAACTGTGGTCTGCAACCTGTTACTTAACTGCCCTTAAGCTAAGAATGGATAGTATGTTTTTAAAAAAGATTTTATTTATTTGCAGGAGAGAGAGCACCCTCACAAATGGGAGTGAGGGGCAGACGGAGAGTAAGAGGGAGAAGCAGATTTTTAGTTGAGCAGGGAGCCCTACCCATGGGCTTGATCCCAGGACCCTGAGATTATGACCTAAGCCGAAGGCAGCTCAACTGACTGAGCCACCCAGGTGCCCTGGATTGTACCTTTTTTAGAGGCCCCAATATTGATGATTTTTGAAGCTGGGTATTAGGTACACGATGGTGTTCATTATACTCTTGTTTTCTATTTTTTTTCTATTCTTATATTTGAGATTTTCCATCAAAATATTTTTTTTAATTTACCCAACAATATGTTATCTACTGTAAATAAATCTAATTCAGTTTCCTTGTGATGCTATATTTAGATGACAGAAATCCTGTACTAACTGATCTTGCAACATATATCCAATAAAGTGTTATGCAGTTCTCATCAAACTGGATTTTGAAATCTCTACAGTAATAAGTACTGCTTCTAAATGTTCTGTAATATGGGGCGCCTGGATGGCTCAGTTGTTAAGCATCTGCCTTCGGCTCAGGTCATGATCTCAGGGTCCTGGGATTGAGCCCCGCATCGGGCTCCCTGCTCTGCAGGAGGCCTGCTTCTCCCTTTCCCACTCCCCCTGCTTGTGTTCCCTCTCTCTGTGTGTCTCTTTCTGTCAAATAAATAAATAAAATCTTAAAAAAAAAAAGTAAAATACATGTTCTGTAATAGTAAAAAAAAAAAACTACTGTGCTGTCATTCTGCATAGGTTTTAATTAATTAGCTGAGACTTAAAAGTATACACACCATATCCAAACATGCTGAAAGAAAATATGTGTGTTGTTTTTCCTTTTGTTTTGCAATCTGCTTTAAAGATGATAATAAGGTTTTATCAGTAACAGTGGTGGACTAAGAAATTAGACTGGGGACTTGAATGCATTTTGCATTTGCGGTTTAAAATAAACATTTTTCTCCATATTGTCATTATTTTACATTCCAGATCCAGCGGTTGAGATTGAACACTGTTTTCACTTCATACTTTAAAAAAATATTTATTTATTTATTTACTTACTTACTTACTTGAGAGAGAGAGCACACGTGGGGGAGGGGGAGAAGCAGGCTCCCTGTCGAGCAAGGAGCGCGATACAGGGCTCTATCCCAGGACCCTGGGATCATCATGACCTGAGCCAAAGGCAGCTGCTTAACCGACTGAGCCTCCCAGGTGCCCTCCAAAAAAAATTTTTTTTTTTTAAGATTTTATTTATTTATTTGAGAGAGAGAGAGAGAAACAGCATGAGAGGGGAGAGGGTCAGAGGGAGAAGCAGGCTCCCCACCGAGCCGGGAGCCCGATGCGGGACTCGATCCCAGGACTCCGGGATCATGACCTGAGCCGAAGGCAGTCGCTTAACCAACTGAGCCACCCAGGCGCCCCCAAAAAATTTTTTTATAAAAGTAATCTCTGCATCCTACATGGGGCTCAAACTCAAGACCTTGAGATCAAGAGTGGCATGCTCTACCAACTGAGCCAGCCAGGTGTTCCTTCACTTCAGACTTTTTTAAGTATGGATTATTATTTTTTTTAAGATTTTTTATTTATTTATTTGACAGAGAGAGAGACACAGGGAGAGAGGGAACACAAGCAGGGGGAGTGGGAGAGGGAGAAGAAGGCTTCCCGCCGAGCAGGGAGCCCGATGGATGCGGGGCTGGATCCCAGGACCCTGGGATCATGACCAGACACTTAATGACTGAGCCACCCAGACGCCCCTTATTATTTTTTAAATATGGTTTATGTGCAATTTGTATTAGTTTGATTAAAATGTTACAAGTTACAATTTTGAAAATGTCACACTACACATGGACTGAACATCTGTAGCTGAAGATCTTTTTTTTTTTTTTTTTAAAGATTTTATTTATTTATTTGAGAGAGAGAGAGAATGAGAGAGAGAGAGCATGAGAGGGAACAGGGTCAGAGGGAGAAGCAGACTCCCTGCTGAGCAGGGAGCCCGATGCGGGACTCGATCCCGGGACTCCAGGATCATGACCTGAGCCGAAGGCAGTCGCTTAACCAACTGAGCCACCCAGGCGCCCCTGTAGCTGAAGATCTTGATACTTTCTGTCAGCAGCAGATGAAATGCCTTCACGCATTAAGCCACAAGTAATTGGATTATATTAACCAAACATTTAATTGTACAATTATTAGCCTTCCCAATAAAGTGATAGTTAAATTGACCATCTTATACCAGGAAAGCAAATGAGAAGGCAGCAATCAAACTATCCTAGCAATTCATATTTTATTTATTACCTCCTTTCCATTACTTGTTTCTCATAACAATTGCCAAGGTTGATCCTGGTATTTGTGGCAATAGACATAGTCCTTGCTCAGACTTTAAGCAAGTTGCTCTGGCATTTTCTACAAAATGATTTGCTAGTTTCAATTCGCAATTAGCTTGTGACCCGTTGTTTGAGAAAGCACTATACTATGCCATTTAAATTTGCATTTAGAGACAATATAAGACTTTGCTTAGTCTCATTTGAATGCAATGATGAGTCTTTCCAGATCTACATGTCAAATAGGAGAATACTACTTAGTATGAAACTCATAAAGACTGCAAGTTGTTTGGGACACCTGGGTGGCTCATTCAGTTATGCGTCTGCCTTTGGCTCAGGTCATGCATCGGGCTCCCTGCTCAGCAGGGAGTCTGCTTCTCCCTGTGCCTCCTGCTCTCCCTGATTGTGTTCTCTCTCTCTCTCTGACAAATAAAATCTTTTAAAAAGATGCAAGTTCTTTAACGTGTTAAATAAAACTTTCATTTTAACAAATACTGAATTCCTGTAGAAAATGCCAAGTGTTATTTATGTTAGGCACTTATTTTTTAAATAAAGATCTATTTATTTAGAGAGCTCAAGTTGGGGGGAGGGGCAGAGGGCGAGAGAATCTCTAGCAGACTTCCCATGGAGTGCAGAGCTGGCTGCAGGGCTCAATCTCATGACCCTGAGATCATGACCTGAGCAGAAATCAAGAGTCAGATGCTTAACCGACTGAGCCACCCAGGCGCCTGCTAGGCACTTTGATGATGTTTTATCATGGATTGCCATAAAGGTTAAAGACCTTGCCCATGACCATGTGGTTGTTTAGTGAAAGAGCCAAAGAACCTAAGTACTGCGACATGTATTCAAGTGTCCTTTACACTTACCATGATTCAATTCATTAAACATAGTATGAATTTTTTTTTTTTAAAGATCTTGTTTATTTGACAGAGACACAGTGAGAGAGGGAACACAAGCAGGAGGAGTGGGAGAGGGAGAAGCAGGCTTCCCACTGAGCAGGGAGCCTGAAGCGGGGCACGATCACAGGACCCTGGGATCATGACCTGAGCCGAAGGCAGACGCTTAACGACTGAGCCACCCAGGTGCCCCGGGATGAAATTTCTTGATTAATAGTTTGAATTCATAATAGTACTAATATAATTTATAATTTCCCTTTACACTGAGAAGCATTCTACAACTAGTAATTTCTTTTTAAGTGAGTCTTATTTAATACCAGTGGACTGAAAACAGTGCCAGTGTTTAAAACCCCGATCTAGTTAGCAATTTGGGTGGGTTTTCTCCATTAATACCACATTGCCTAACAGGCTGCAGTTTCATCAAAATTACAGCAAACAACAAATACCTCCTATATTTAAAATGTGAAAAGTCATGTCTAAAAGATTTGAATTACATGAACGAGATAACGAAATGGTTTTTGTTTGTTTGTTTTATCCAAAATGTGTTTATTGGGATAGTTTCTCATCTTGATTCAGGGGCTTTTAGTGCTGCATCCTTCTGTGAGCCTTGCTTTCCTCTTGTAGGCTTAAAGGACAGTGGAGCAACGGACACACAGAACTGTTCATGTGTGCTTATGGATGGTGGTGATTTTGCAGCATCCTGGGCACTTCCTTCCATGAAATATTAGGTGGGGCTCTGCACTAGGTGCTTCTTCTTGTTCTTCCTCTTCTCTCCTGGGGACTGGTGGAGGAGGTCCTTCTCAAGGGTCATGTTCTCAAGAGGAGGTCGTCACCACCACATAAATAGTTTAAAAAGAGTGTGTCAACAGGAGCTTGAGGCAATTCTTTCTGCTGTAGGCCACAAGAAGAGTGAATCAGCTTCCTCTTGCTTCAGCCCAAGGGTTTGGCATGCGGTCATGAACATTTCACTTGTGACCCAGATTCCTTTGGAGGGGTCCTTTGGAGAACATAGATGCACATATACTGTAGTCAGAGTCCTGGCAACACTCAAATGCATCTCAGGTAAGAGCCGTGTTTTTTTTTCCTAAAAGGCCAGCATTTCTGTGTAATTTTGGATCGAGGGCCAGAGAGTCTCATCGTAAATTTCTGTTCCTTTCTTCAGATAAACTTGAGCTCTTCTCAAGTGGCATAAAAATCAGTTTTATTACATTTAAAAATATGATTTTCGTATGAACAAATCTCTGTGCTATTCAGAGGAGTTGGTGAGGGGTAGGAAAGGGGAAGACAGATGTAGCTTAGAGCATATACCTTGAGCATTTCCTGTGGGCATTCTGAGACTCAGATAATATTAAATACCCCAGGCAGACTGGTAGGATGGCCCCGTAAAAAGTTTCACCAAATTTGCTGGGTAACTTAAGCAAGGCAGATCATCCTAAGGGAAAAAGAAATGAGTTGGACAAGTACTAAAACCATTGTTGGAGTGAAGGAGGAATTCTGAATATGATGTACCTCAAATTTGTCCTGGCTCAGACCCCTGAGAGTGTGTCTGGTCCCCAGGGAACTAGAGGCAACCCTACTTTCCCTACTTGTATTTCACAAGAAAGAAAGCACCTAAGCTTATGATGACCATTGGAATACAGGGCTCAGAGAAAGAATGGGAGAACCACAGTGGCTCACTTATCATGTAGGGTAGCAGTGTAGCTACAGTGGGAGAGAGTCTGCTACTGAGCATGTGGGAGACATTCCTGGGGAGTCAGGAGTATGTTGCAGTATCATGGATTTTGCTGAAGCTACAGGTCCTGCACTTGACAGAGGAACAATGAATCATTAAGATTAATGATATCATGACCTCATCTGTACCTGTGGGCTGTTGGGGCCTGGGAAAATATAGTTATATAAGGATGAACAAAAGTGTCCCTACTTTGGGACGCCTGGGTGGCTCAGTCGGTTAAGCAGCTGCCTTCAGCTCAGGTCATGATCCCAGGGTCCTGGGATCAAGTGCCGCCTCGGACTCCTTGCTCAGCAGGAAGCCTGCTTCTCCCTCTGCCTGCAGCTCCCCCTGCTTGTATACTCTCTCTCTCGCCTATGCCCTCTCTCTCTAGCAAATAATAAATAAAATCTTAAAAAAAAAAAAAAGTGCCCCGGGCGCCTGGGTGGCTCAGTTGGTTAAGCGACTACCTTAGGCTCAGGTCATGGTCCTGGAGTCCTGGGATCGAGTCCCACATCGGGCTCCTAGCTCAGCGGGGAGCCTGCTTCTCCCTCTGACCCTCTCCCCTCTCATGCTCTTTCTCTCTCTCTCTCTCTCTCTCTCTCAAATAAATAAATAAATAAAATCTTTAAAAAAAAAATGCCCCTACTTTGATAGAGGGCCCACTTTAGTGAGGAAACAGACACATTCATATCAATGAAAATAAAATGCAATGTATTCACCATTTAAATGAGATACTGCACTGGATGCCTTATTGAACAGCACAAAGGAGTATTTGGGTCCTATTCTGTAGAAATTGGGGTGCCATTACACTTTTTAACTAAGGGAGAGTCATTTAGCATATCTATGTTTTAGAAACACTTCTGACTGGTTGGTTTGGTGGAAGGATTGAATGAGAAGAAGCTAAAATCAAGGAGACTGGTTGTTCAATCAGAAGGTCAATTGGGCCTAAATTAGGTGTGTATTAGTGTGAATAGAGAAGAGGGGATGGATCAGAGATGTTTAAGAGGACTATGTATCTTATTAGATATTGAAGTGATGGAGAGTGAGAGCTTTTAAAGTAACTCAAAAATCTTTAGGGGCAGTATTTCTTTTTTAAAAAAAGTTTTATGAGTAATTTCTACACCCATTGTGAGGCTTGAACCAACCGCAAGATGAAGAGTCACATGCTCCAGCCACTGAGCCCGTGAGGCACCCCTAGAGGCAGTATTATGTGCACTAAAAGATACAGAGTCTATGGGCGCCTGGGTGGCTCAGTTGTTGGGCGTCTGCCTGTGGCTCAGGTCATGATCCCAGGGTCCTGGGATCGAGTCCCACGTTGGGGGAAGCCTGCTTCTCCCTCTCCCCCTGCTTGTGTTCCTGCCCTTGCTATCTCTCTGTCAAATAAATAAATAAAATCTTTAAAAAAAATAAATAAAAGATACAGAGTCTGGGGCTATACTGCCTAGATTTGAATCTTGACTCTGATGTTCCAGGATTGCCTTGGGCAGATTATGCATCCTGTGCACCTCAGTTCTTTCATCTGTAAATTGGGGATGGTAATAGTACCTACACTTCATACAGTCATTCGGTGTGAATAGATATAATTTAATACCAAAAAAATTTTAATACAAAAAATACACTCTTCCTTAGAAGAGTGCCTGGTACTTAAGTTTGTTTGCAATCATTATTCTAGCTAGGGTAGGTAACTAGATGAGCAGCAATAAAAGTCACTGAAATGAAAATACAGAGGATTGGCAAACTCAGAGGACAGAGAAAATGGTGAGTTCATTCCTGGACATACTGAATCTAGCGTTCCTGACCCATGGTAGTCACATACTGTTTGTTGAATAGTAATAGAAATGAGCAGGTTTTTTCTTTTAAAAGTGCTTTGATCAGGGTGCCCGGGTGGCTCAGTTGGTTAAGCGACTGCCTTCAGCTCAGGTCAGGATCCTGGAGTCCTGGGATCGAGTCCCGCATCGGGCTCCCTGCTCAGCAGGGAGCCTGCTTCTCCCTCTGACCCTCTTCCCTCTCATGTACTCTCTCTCTCATTCTCACTCTCTCAAAATAAATAATAAATAAATCTTTAAAAAAAAAGTGCTTTGATCATATGCCAGATACTGTCATATGCTCTATACCTGTATAATCTCAATTCTCACAAGTCCCCGTCAGATAGTACTATTTCCATTTAAAAAAAATTTTTTTTATTGTTATGTTAATCAGCATACATTACATCATTAGTTTTTGATGTAGTGTTCCATGATTCATTGTTTGTGCATAACACCCAGTGCTCCACGCAGAACGTGCCCTCTTTAATACCCATCACCAGGCTAACCCATCCCTCCACCCCCGGTATTATTTCCATTTTAGTTTATTTAACAGAATAATGAACAGGTTTGTAGCTTAACAATATTAACAAAGGCCACATTTCCAGAAGGCAAAAGAAGTTCTGATTTACTGTGCTGGTGGTGAGAAAGTAGACCAGCTGAGATTTGAACCCAGACACTCTGATTCCAAAGCTGGTATGCTGAACCATTACAATGGCTTGAACCATTTCGAAACCTTTGGCCCCTAATCTCTCTCTCTCTCTTTTTTTTTAAAGATTTTGTTTATTTATGGGGTGCCTGGGTGGCTCAGTTTGTTGAGCATCTGCCCCTTCGGCTCATGATCCCAGGGTCCTGGGATTGAGTCCCACATCGGGCTCCCTGCTCAGGGGGAGTCTGCTTCTCCCTCTCCCTCTGCCATTCCCCCTGCTTGTACTGTCTCTCTCTCTGTCCAATAAATAAAGTCTTTAAAAAAAAAAGATTTTACTTATTTATTTTTTTGAAGTGAGGGGGTAGCAGCAGAGGGAGGAGGGGAGAGGAATCCCAAGCAGACTGCGCTGAGTGTGTAGCCCATCCTGGGACTCGATCTCACGATCCTGAGATCATGACCTGAGCTGAAGTCAGGAGTTGGGCACTCAACTGACAAGCTACCCAGGTGCCCCCCCAAGTATCTCTTAATACTAGAGTCTATTAAGAAATGGCATCCTATTTTATACAGTGTTGGATGCTTAATAATAAGAATACCTATAATTTATTCTATGGCTATTATGTGTCAGGCATTACACATATATTGTCTTCAGTCTTCACAATACCCCATCAAAATGTTATAATTGATATTTTAAAGCAGTGGAAACTAAGGCTCATAGATGTTTAGAAACTTGCCCAGAGTTACATAACTACTAAGCAAGAGAGGAGAGGTCAGGTCTATTTATTCCCAAAGTCTGTACTATTATCTTCCAAATTTAGTTATATTACATTTAATGTATCATGTCATGTTTTGCAAGAGATACCATGAGTTCCATGAATTCTACAGCCACCTCATCAGTTCGAAAAACAGTTTTAATTATGGAAGCATAGTAACTGGAATAGTATTTTCAAAATTTAGTTAAATAAGAATCATATACAGAGCCTGAGACTTTGCCCCATATGTGCTGAATCGAATGTCCAAGGGTGAGTCTTAGCAATCAAATCTTTGGGGCACCTGGGTGGCTCAGTCGTTGGGCATCTGCCTTCAGCTGGGGTCGTGATCCCAGGGTCCTGGGATCGAGCCCCATGTCGGGCTCCCTGCTCGGCCGGGAAGCCTGCTTCTCCTCCTGCTCCCCCTGCTTGTGTTCCCTCTCTAGCTGTATCTCTGTGTGTCAAATAAATGAATAAAATCTTAAAAAAAAAAAGAAATCAAATCTTTAAAAGGACCTGATATAGTTCTTTTTTTTTTTAAGATTTTATTTATTTATTTGAGAGAGAGAGAGAATGAGAGATAGAAAGCACAAGAGGGAAGAGGGTCAGAGGGAGAAGCAGACTCCCTGCTGAGCTGGGAGCCTGATGTGGGACTCGATCTTGGGATTCCAGGATCCTGACCTGAGCCGAAGGCAGTTGCTCAACCAACTGAGCCACCCAGGCATCCAGAGCCTGACATAGTTCTAATGAAGGTTCTCCAAAGACCATGTTTTGAGGAATGCTACAAGGATGGGGTTGATTCAGGTGCTCTTGGCATCTGAGCTCCCTGGGTGAAGTCTTTTTTTGAAAAAATTTTTTTTTTTTTAAGATTTTATTTATTTATTTGAGAGACAGAGAGAATGAGAGAGAAAGCACATGAGATGGGGGGAGGGTCAGAGGGAGAAGCAGACTCCCTGCTGAGCAGGGAGCCCGATGCGGGACTCGATCCCGGGACTCCAGGATCATGACCTGAGCCGAAGGCAGTCGCTTAACCAACTGAGTCACCCAGGCGCCCTTTTTTTGAAATTTTTTTAAAAGATTTTATTTATTTGTCAAAGAGAGAAAGAGAGAGAGCACAAGCAGAGGGAGCTGCAGGCAGAGGGAGAAGCAGGCTCCCCGCTGAGGAAGGAGCCCAACGTGTGACTTGATCCCAGGACCCTGGGATTGTGACTGGAGTCGAAGACAGACACAACCAGCTGAGCTACCCAGGTGTCCCTGGGTGAAGTCTTAGGGCACTTTTATTGCCAGTACCATAGCTTATTACCTCCTAGTTATTATTTCAGGTCTTCTATTATTAATTTAGCTGATCACAACCACTTAGTAAGAACTTTGAAGCCATGTGCTTCTGCCTCCTGTGTTGTCAATATATTGTTTCCCCCTCCTTCCACCCCTTTTCACGGATGAAACTCCCAGCAAAGCTGCATGGAGGGACTTGCACTTCACAGAAAATGAAGTATGATAGCTGTGTAAGAGGAAGAGCATTGTGGTGTGGTGAAAACATCAGACCTGGATTCTAGAGTCCTACTTCTGCCTCACTGAGCTTTGGTTCCAGTAAAACTGGTTTGGCAGAACCTACTTCACAATGTCATGAGATAATGTGCCTGGTATTGAGTCTTTCAATAATTGGTGGCTATCATCAATGTGTAATACACCCTTGTGTTCAGAGAGGAAGATCATAGAAGTACTATGCTGTATGCAAAAGGAGGGATATCATTTCTCATGAATTGGCTCGCTTAGGGGCTGACAAGATTAAAAGCATGTAAATCTGTAATTGTGAATGGAACTAATCACAGTAAAATGAATCGCACTTAAACTAATTACAGTTAAACTAGTTACGCAAAGATTGGGTAAAGGTCAACTGACTCTTGATAGACTTATCTGGGTGGTTGGTAACTGATTTCCCATAATAGGTAAGCAGTTGTCTGGGAGAGTCCTTTTTGCATGTGTTGTAGATTATAAGTATTAATTACTTATCACCTCTTATCACTCTCAAAGGTGTCCCAGAAAGGGCAAGTGATTTGTCCAAGGTCCCATGGGTACGTAGGTAGTGGCAGAGGTAGAATTAGAGCTTTGGTCTATGTTTTATGTATTAACCAGGCTATTAAAAAACAAAAAGCTATTAGTTAATGGGAAGCAGAGGTGTATATGACACTCATGTTTCTTTCTGCCTGCATAGCTGTCAGCATTTAAAAATTTACCAGGAGTTGCCTTATGTAACTCCAGATACTGTGTTTTGGGTTTATGAAGGTTTTTAAAAATGTCAGTGGTAAGGAGGAAGGAAACAGAACCAGTACTTCCCTAAGTACCCGCCCCGCCACCACAGGGATTAAGCAATTGCCTGCCAGAATTCATCAGTACAATAAATGTAAATCCAACAATTTACAGGAAGCTTATCGGTCCTTTCTGTTCCAGAAACTTGTGATGCTTTTCCTCGCTACATGGCACAAACAGCTGAGTCAAGTTGTCTTTAAGAGTAGCCACCTTTCCCTCAGGCCATATACACTGCACCATCCTGTTCCATGCAAGTTAGCCCATAATAGGGCCTTTGATTCAAAATCAAGGAATTGGTACTGACTTGGCAATATTTACTGAGAACAAGATAAGTGACACACAGGTATGTTTAAGAAATGAAAGGCTCTTATCTGTTTGGAATTTTTTTTTTAAAGATTTTTAATTTTTTTATTATTTGAGAGAGAGAGAATGAGAGACAGCACAAGAGGAAAGAGGGCCAGAGGGAGAAGCAGACTCCCCGCTGAGCAGGGAGCCCGATGCGGGACTGGATCCCGGGACTCCAGGATCATGACCTGAGCCGAAGGCAGTCGCTTAACCAACTGAGCCACCCTGGCGCGCCCCTGTTTGGAATTTTTGCAAAGAAACATTATGAACCATTATACACATTATATGTCCATATTTGTAATGAAGCAAAATCTGGTCTTAGCATTATCTGAACTACTAACTACAAAAGGTAACCTAAAGACTGAGACTATTCTGTATTTGGACATACGTAGTTTATGGTGTAGCCCATATTCTTCACAGTTGCCTTTGGCTCCAGGTCAGAGATTAGGAGCACATATTAGTCATTTAGTGGGTTGACATAAACTAATGACAAAATTGTCTTTTGGTGTAAGGTTAAGTGCGTGTTCTGGGATGAGTAAGACATAGATTTATATCCCTGATTTTCCACTAACTGGCTCTACGACCTTGGACAAGTCAATAACTGTCTAAACATGATTTCCCTTTTCTGTCAAGCGAGAAAAAAAATAAAACCTTCCACATAGAGTTGTAAGGATTACACATGATAATTCATGTGAAGAATTTATAGTGCCTAGTATATAAAAAGAACTTAATACATTTTAATTACTGCTTTCTTCTCTTTCTACCTATGTATTTTTATTTCTTTTATTTCTTCCCCCACTCTGTTTTTCCTCATATTTTTATTTCTGTCTAATCTATCCCTTTTTTCTTTTATGCTTCTTCCTCTTCTCAGGTCTTCTGTTATCCTATGCCTTTGTACAAGTCTAAACAATTCTTTTTCTCATATGTGAGACAGTGAGCCACCTCTATGGGAGACAGGGCCACACCTTGAAAAAGGGAACAGTAAGTCGCGTCTGTATTCCAATCTGACGCCCTATCCTTTGGTCAAGAATGGGAAGCATGTGTTCCAAAAATGCAAACTCAAAGTTCTGGAAAGGGATACAGAGACTCACTGTGGACACAAAGGGCCACTGAACAGGAAAATGCCCAATGTGGTAGATATCCCCCAACATCCCCCCCCCCCCCCAGTGTTTTTTCTAAGACTTTTAGGAGCTAGCAGCAACCCTGGAACCCTGGCTGGCTTGGGAGGCCTTGCCCAGGTGAAGCAGGTCCTATATGTGTGTCATGCAGGAAGTGCCACAGGGGCTTGATGGTCTAAGGAATAGAACCCAGCTAGAACTCACTGGAATAGCTTCCTAGGGACAAGTGGAGAAGCCCCATGTCAGAAGGATAGGACCATGAGGAGGAGATGTAGGCCAGGTTCTCCAGACACAGTTACAGCAAGCATCCTCGTACCCTATGAGGTGGGATGGGTCTCAGACACTGGATTTAGCTCTGGCATTATGGATCTAATGGTGATTAATGTTAATTAAACTGAAATCTTTAAAACAAAACCTAATCTTTTTTTTTTTTAAAGATTATTTATTTGACAGAGAGCACAAGCAGGGGGAGCAGCAGAGGGAGAGGGAGAAGCAGGCTCTCTGCTGATCAGGGAGCCCGATGTGGGGCTCGATCCCAGGACCCTGGGATCATGACGAGCCAAAGGCAGACGCTTAACTAACTGAGCCACCCAGGTGCCCCTAATTTTGTTTTTTAAATACAAAGTTAGGGGAAATTTTTTGCTTAAAATTTTACTATTTATTTTTATAATTTATTATTTGAGAGAGAGCGAGCGCATGTCCAGGGGCAAGGGCAGAGGGAGAGGGAGAGAGAGAATCTCCAGCAGACTCCCCACTAAGCAGGGAGCCCAAAGTGGAGTTTGATCCCAGGGTCCTGAGATTATGACCTGAGCTGAAATCAAGAGCCAGCTGCTTAACTGATTGAGCCACCCGGGCACCCCTTTTGTTAAAATTTTAACTCCTCTTTCCCCCAAATCAACTATAGTTCCACCCCCACCAAGATAGCCATTATCAACATTTTGATATATTTCCTTTTAGCCCCCTTATTTTTTAGAGGGGGGAGAGGCAGAGGGAGAGGGAGAGAGAGAATCTTAAGCAGGCTCCACGCCCAGCATGCAGCCCGATCCTCAGTCTCATGACTCTGAGATTGTGACCTCAGTGGAAACCAAGAGTCGGAGGCTTAACCCACTGAGCCACTCAAGTGCCCTCTTTTAGCACCTTTTAAATGTATGTATAAAATACAATTATCATCAGATTGTAATATGCTCATTTCTGTATTTCTGACATTAAAAGTAAAACATGTTCATTTAAAACATTGGAAAGATAGAAAAAATGCAAAAGTGGGAGGGAATCACCTGTAATTCTTATCACTCAGAGGAGACTTATTAAAATTTTGCTTTATTGGGACGCCCAAGTGTATCAGTCATTTAAGCGTCTGCCTTCCACTCAGGTCATGATCCCAGGGTCCTGAGATCGAGCCCCATGTCGGGCTCCCTGCTCAGCGGGGAGCCTGCTTCTCCCTCTCCCTCTGCCTGCCGCTCCCGCTGCTTGTACTCTTTCTTTCTAACAAATAAATAAATAAAATCTTTAAAAAAAAGATTTTGCTTTATTTATTTCCAGTCCTTCATATGCATTCTGTAAACATGGTGTGGATTATACCGTAAGTACAATTTTAATCCTGCTTTTTTCAATTAACATTCTACCAGACCCATTTCTCCAGTGTCATTAAAACACTGTTCCTACCCTCAAAGATGCCTCCAGTCCTATGGGAAAGGTGACTGTGGACCAAAGGGCAGTGTACAGAGAGAAACCAGAGGCAAAGCAGATGTACAAAACCAGGTTAGAATACAATTTTAAGATAAACATAAAATGACTCTATGTGCAATTAGCACTGTTGCTCCTGATTATTTATAATCAAACATTTTTACCTTTAATAGCATTTTTAAAGATTTAAAATTTATTGCCTAAATTCTTTTAAAAAAGCATTCTTATTAACAAATTTTTATAACTGTAAAAGCAATAGGTGAATGTAGTAAAATATTAAAACTGTACCAAAGGGTACATCTTTAAAAGGTATTTAATTGCTTCCCATCCCAGAACCCCTGCTTATAAATTTCTATTTTTATTCTAAAACATACTTTTTCTTTTTTAACACAAAAGAGATCATATTTGACAAAGTATTCTTTACATTGTTTTTTAACTTAGAAAATCTTGGTTTCATTCTATATTAGCAAACATAGATGGATCTTATGCTTTTTTAACAGATGCATATTTGTCATTGAATGAATGTGCTATAATTTATTTATCTGATATCCAGTATCCTACCCAGGGACATCTAGTTGTTTCCAGTTTTGTTTTTTGTGTTTTTTTGTCATGATACAGAAAGTTTTATTATATCTTTGGGACAGACTTTTCTTTCCATATTGTTACAGGCTGCATTGTATTCCCCTAAAATTTTACATGTTGAAGCCCTAACCCTCAGTATCTCAGAATGTGACTATATTTGGAGATCAGGCCTTTAAAGAGGTAAATTACAATGAGATGGTTAGGGTGGGCCCTAATCCAATCTGACTGGTGTCCTTATATGAAAAGGAGATTAGGACATAGGCACAGAGGAAAGCCGACCCCCCCCCCACACCCACACACACTGGGAAGGTAGCCAAAAGCAAGCCCACGAGGGAGGCCTCAGAGGAAATCAAACATATTGACATCTCAATGTTGGACTTTCCGAAGAGTGAGAAAATAAATTTCTTTTGTGTAAACTGCCCAGTCTGTGGTATTTTGTTATGGTGGCCCCAGCAAACAAATACAAACAGTGACTCATCTATAATTATATAGTGAACACCAATGGGGAAATAGCATTCACTATTTAAATTTAAAAAAGAAAGTGAGGGTTTGGGGCAAACTGCAGGCCTATAGCTATCTCATTTTTTTTTTTTTTAAAGATTTTATTTATTTGACAGAGAGAGACAGCGAGAGAGGGAACACAAGCAGGGGGAGTGGGAGAGGGAGAAGCAGGCTTCCTGCCGAGCAGGGAGCCCGATGCGGGGCTCGATCCCAGGACCCTGGGATCATGACCTGAGCCGAAGGCAGACGCTTAACGACTGAGCCACCCAGGCGCCCAGCTATTTCATTTTTTGAAGGCTGTTTGCATATAAAATATCCTATAGGAAAATGAAAAAAAAAAAGAAGGAGAAAAAGTAGCATCTGGGATTGCATTTCAAGTCTGGCTATCTTGTCTTTAACAATGCCGTCACCCCTACTGAAACCTGTACTCCTAAATCAGCCTAGCCTGCTGCAGCAAAATGTTGATTGGTTATTTTGACTTGACAGCGAGGATGAATTCTGGTACAGAGTTAGGACTGGGAGTCCAACTGTTTTTGCAACAGCAACATTCTTTTCATTGCTTGTTTTCACAACTCACCCCCTATTGGGGAAAGTGCTGTGTCACTCACATAAACAGAGTAAAATGCCTTAGAATTGACTTTCCTTGACCACTAATCCTTTCCAGGGCCCTCAAAACTAAGGTTGGAAAATACTAGCGAGGAGGACTAACGTCATATTTTTAGGTCACCATGGAATGATTTGGCATCTTTTTTCCCCCGCTGTGGCATGCAGTTTTTCAGAGAGAATGAGAGCAGGAAAGAAGGAACCATCGATACACCAGGCACCAAACAATGTGGATTTTCATTGTCTGTTCACATGTCTATCCAGTCTCCTTGTGGTTGCTGATAGCTAGATGGTCTGTTAGAACTTCTCTGTCATATATGAGAAGAAATCATAGGTGATCAAACCGACAACCTTGGCCTCAGTAACAGTTCCTGATCGACTGTAGTTGCAGCAACCTATAATGACACTCCACTGATCAATGCCTTCTTTCTGGGGCTAAAGTTTAATGTAAATCAATCAATTTCTTCTGGATATAGCAGGTAATTAATTGCTACATTACTCAGCATATGGAGCTAATGTTAACAGCTTCCTTCAAGGGGAAGAATGACCCACAGGACTTATTTTTTATCACTTTATTTCTTTCATTTTGTCATCTTAGACAAATTCCCTGAGGTGGCCAGAGTCCAAAGGGGCTGTTATTACTGTTGAGCTGAGTATAGAGCTTTGAATTCTAGGTTACAGCAAAACTGTGTCTGGATGGATTTTTTTGTTGTTGTGAAACACTTATTTAATGTTCTTGCTTCTGGAGGTACATAGGTGAACAACACAGACACAAATAAGTACTGGGAGATAGAAAATGGTGTATTAAAATTTAGTTAAAATGAGGAAATTACAAAATACCAGGAACTTCCCTCATTCCTTCCTTCTTTTTTGTTTTTTAAAGATTTTTATTTTTAAGTACTCTCTACACCCAAGAGGGGGCTCGAACCTACAACCCCAAGATCAAGAGTTGCATGCTCCACTGACTAAGCCAGCCAGGTACCCCTGTTCCTTTTTTTATTCAATAGATTTTGAGTACTAACTGTATGGCAGGCATTGTTCTAAGTGCTGAGCATAAAACAAAGTGCATGTTCTCATGGAACACATTTTTCCATATAACTGGTCCACCTGAGGTCTGATTCTACATTTTGAGACAGCTGAAGTGGAAGATCAGAATGAAGTAAATAAAATGTCTTTTGGGGGATAATAAAAAACACAGAAGCAAAGCCCTAGTGAAAGAGCAGAGTTTAAAAGAAAGGAGAAAGGGGAAGAGGCTAACAGATATTAAGGACCATATCTGCATTCTATTAAGTGTTATTCCTATTATTTTGTAAAGATTTTATTTATTTATTTGACAGAGAGAGAGAGGGTACAAGTAGGGGGAATAGCAGGCAGAGGGAGAGGGAGAAGCAGGCCTCCCCCACTGAGCAGGGAGCCTGATGCAGGGCTGGACCCCAGGACCCAAGCTGAAGGCAGATCCAACCAACTGAGCCACCCAGGCGTCCCTGTTTCTATAGGACAGACTGTGCATAAACCACATCTCTGTATGCCACACAACTAATATAGTGCCTGGGAGGGTGTTACTGGACCTAGATTCATATGGCCAGATTATTTGGTTTCTAATTTGTGGGATGCTAGGCAATTACCAGAATGTCTTCAAGACTTAGTTTCTTATAGGACTACCTCACAAAGTTGTTTTATTTAATAATAACAGCTTACAGGCAGTGCTTACTATGTGCCAGGTGCTAATATAAGCAATTCAAATACATGACCTCTCTTGATTCTCTTAACAGTGCCGTAAGGAGGTATTTATCTTAACTCAGACATATAGTTCAGCTATACTGAGGGTAACACAGACTGGATGAAACAAGTGAAATTTATTTCTCATGGTTCTAGAGGTTGGAAGTCCAAGATCAGGGTGCCAGCATGGTGAGTGCCCTCTTCAGGCTTGCAGACTGCCAATTTCCCCTTCTATTACATGGCGAAGGGAAGCATGCTCTAGCGACTCTTAGAAGGGCAGCAATCCATCATGACTTCATCTAATCCTAATTACCTTCCAAAGGCCCACCTCCTTATACCATCACATGGTGAGGCAGGGGGTTCAACAAATGAATTTGAGTACACAAGCATTTAGTCCATAGCGGTTTTGTCCCCATTTTCTATATAGGGAAACTGAGGCACAAAGACCTCATGTAGCTTATTCAAAGTCCTACAAACACTATCTGGCAAAACCAGGAGTCTAACTTTATGTCCAGTCTGTGCATTAGAAATAAACAGATGCACTCTACTGCAGGGTTCTTTCTCACCTTCGACTCCATCGATTTCTTGAATATTCATCAAACCCCTATGTTGTCATGGAACTATGATAGATAATAGGGATATAAGGAGTGAACAGAACATATTTGGTTCTTGCCCTCCTGCAGTTTATAGTCACTAAGCATATAACCAGACACTTTCAGACTCTTAGCCGTTCCTGTTTCCTCCCATTTCTCTATGAGTCCATTAGCCCTCCAGGCAACCGGTCTAGAGTTGGTCATGATTAGTAGAGCCCGTAACAGGGTCTCCCTAGGTCTCTTCGATAGCTGGGGCGGGGGAAGGTGACCTGTGGGAAGAGGCTAACCCTTTTCTTGGCAGTGACCTTGCTTTTCTCCTTTCTCCCTGAGTCTCGGCTTAAAATATTAGTATGTGTACCAAGGTTCTTTCCCGCACTAACCTTCTGTGATAATTCGCCCTTTCCCCCCCCCACCTGAGGCCGTTCTGACATCCCTGACCGGGTGTTCCTGTGCTTGAGGTACCTTCCTGCCTCCTGGATCCCCAGGGCACATTTTTCCTTCCTTCCTTGGAGGCTCCAGAATTCCACGCTGCCCTCCCCTCCGGCCCGCTCTGGAGGAGATGATGCCCTGCCCCCAGACCCAGGCTCGGCTCCCACCCAGAACACAAGTGCCGCCAGTGTCCAGTCCGCTCACGCGGCACGGTTTCTCCGTGGGTCCTGAGTTCTTAGAGCCTCAGTCCCGGTCCATCCAGTCATTCGCCGGGGCCTTTGACCAGCGGGCAGGGAAGTCGAGCCTGCCACTCGGGAATGGCAGGGGGGCAAAGAGCGGTCTAGGAGAGCCCGGTGGGGCACAGAACAGCCACCTGGCAGATGGGCGTCACAGTCCGCGGCGCCCAGGCGGAGGTCCCGGCCTGAGCGCGGCCATTGTGCTCGGCTGCCTTGCCCTCAAGGCCTGGTGGGCGTAGCGGCAGCGCTGAGAGCGCCCCCAAAGCGACAGCCCATCCCTCCAGATAATGTGTTTGATGTTGTGAAACAAATTGGGTAAAGACTTGGTTTCTTTCCTCGGCAAGCGAAGGGGCCAAGGAACGGAAGGAGCGGAGGAGGTAGGTGAGAGCGCCGCCGCGGGCCCGGTCACGTGGGCCTCGGGGACCGCATGGCGGCGGCCCGCGCGTCCCCGCGTCCGGGCCGGCGGAGTAGGCCGGGCGCGCGCGCCGACGGGGCGGGCGCATGCGCAGGGGGGCGCGCCGCCTCTGCCCCGCGGCGAGGGTGTCTATGGAGAGGCGGCGGCCGCGGCTGCTGAGGCAGAGGCTGAGGCAGTGGCGATGGCGCCCTTCCCCGAAGAAGTGGACGTCTTCACCGCCCCACACTGGCGGATGAAGCAGCTGGTGGGGCTCTACTGCGACAAGGTAACGGTGTGCGGGGCCTCTTGCTCCGGGGAGCGCGGGCTGAAAGGAGGAGCGGGCCGGTCCCCGGGCGGCCTGGCCTGCGCCGCGTCCGCAGCCCCCGGGGCCGCGCCGCGCGGATTGCCGCCTGCGCAGCTGTCAGCGCCGCGCTCGCTCCCCCGCACCTTCTCGGGGGAGCCCGCGCCCCCCCCCGGCCGGCGGCCTCGGACGTGCCCTCGGGGCCCGCGGCGCGGCTCCTGCCCGGCTGCGTGCCCCTGGCGGCGGGCCCCGCTCCCTGCGGCCGCGCTGGGCCTCCCGCCCCTGCCCCCGCCCTCTTAGGGAGAGGGGCTCCTTGGCGCCCCACCGACCTTCGGGCACCCCGGGCCGGCTACCTGCGCTGGGCTTCTTATCCGCCTGGGGCGGACCGTTCCTGCAGCTGTCCCCCTCCTCCCCCAGCACCACCGCCCCTCATCCTGCTCCTGGCTGGTTTGGGGGCTTCCGAGTCTCTTTGCAAACACCCATCCATGCCTCCGGACCTCTAGCTTGTTTCCTGGCTCAACGGGCAGCTTCCCCCAACCCAGCTCGTTTTACGCCCCAGCTTTTCACTGGCTTGATTTGGAAGAAAACCCAGGTTTCTTGGTCTAGGGACTGGAGAAGCTTCACTTTCATTTATGGTTATCTTTTTCCTTGCAACTTTGTCTTGGAGCATTTATTTACTCGATGTGAATTTTGTTATAAGACCGCTGTTCTCTGTTGGAATTCTTAACGTGGACTCGAATAAAAGGGACCTCGGAAAAAGTTGGTTTAACTGTGAGAACCTTTTTGGACTGTTAATTGGTGCAGCATTAACTGAAAAAGCACTTTGCTGGAGATGGTGCAGGGCCTTTTTAATGATCGTAAAACAATATTAAGCCGTCCACATTTTTATCAGTTTTACGTTGGGGGACGTCCACATATATCCTGAAAATTTCAGGCAGTCCTGTTTCGTGTAGAACAGAGCCAAATAAGAAAACATTTAAACAACTGTTGTTCAAGTATAGAAATCAACTTTGATGAATTTTCAGAAATTACATAGCTTTAAGCAGAATCATTGTTGAGAGAAAAGAGGGGTTCTTAGAGCCCAGGGAGGTAGTTGGAGGATGCCCAGTGTGTTCAGTGCTAGGCCACATTCAAAACCAACACTTTAAAACGCACTCAGAACCATCCTTTTCCTCCCTCCATTTTGAAAATTAAGACCTGATTCAGATACAGGTTTAAACAGGACAGTCCAGGACAGTGATTCTCAACCTTGGTTGCTGACTAGAAGCATCCTAAAGGCTGTTAAAAATCCCGATGCCCGAACCACTGAAAGTCAGCCTCTCTCAGGGTGGGACCCAGGCATCAAGTACAATTTAAAGTTCCTGAGGTGAGTCCAGTGTGCAGCCAAGGGTGAGAGCCATTAACCCAGGAGAAGCATAAGGAATGGGTAAGCCATACGTTAAGCTGTGTAACCCTGAATTTTTTGAGTTAGATTGCTGTAGTGTTTTTTTATCTCCTCTGGCTTTTGAACTTAGTTATTCTGACAGCATTTATTAATTGCAGGAAATTAAAAAATGGGAGGGTTTTTACTTTCTCAAAATTGAAAAGGGAAAGTTAGTGAGGACTGATGGAATGGGAGGTCGATCCTCTCTGCAGTTTAGCCTGGAGAGCACCTGAAATTGTTAGAGAAATTTCTCTGCATGTGTACACTTTCCTAGGGAGTTTGTGACTTTCATCAAATGATTGTGACTCTTCCATAATAGTTAAGTGTCACATTTTATTTAGTTATGTGATAGACTAACCAGCGTCATACAGTGCCATTTTAAAAAACAATACCTGGGGCGTCTGGGTGGCTCAGTCGTTAAGCGTCTGCCTTAGGCTCAGGTCATGATCCCAGCATCTGGGGATCAAGCCCTCTGTCCGGCTCCCTGCTCCGCGGGAAGCCTGCTTCTCCTTCTCCCACTCCCCCTGCTTGTGTTCCCTCTCTTGCAGTCTCTCTCTGTCAAATAAATAAATAAAAATATTAAAAAAAAATACCTGAATCTTCTTTTTAGTAAATGTTTCCTCTTGCAGTAATTAAGAAAGCAATTTCAATTTGACATAGCATAAGTCAAAATTATCACTAATTCTTAATTATATATAGTTAATGAAGTTGTTGTATGTATTCATCAAGGAGATTAAAAGTCCAATTTTCCAAACTCTGGATCAGAGACCAAGGTGATTTAGGGGAAAAAGAAAATGTATAGGAATTTTACATCCAGATTTCTTCTTGATGCTAATAGCTTGTGGAAATCTCTCCCAGGATGTCCTTTGGGAGCTAGGGTGGAGAAATAAGTGTTAAATGCTGGCTGAATAATCTTAAAGGACTATTTTTTTTATTCATTTGTCATCTCAAGTTTTGCCTTCACCATCTTTCGGTTGTAAAGACCATGGATATTCAACCCAAAGAGCCTATAGTAGAACTTTATAAAATGAGAACTAGTTTTTGTATTCAAACTAAAAAGATACAAGATATGTTTTTTCACTTTATTCTAAGTGTTGACTCTGAATGTCCAGTAATTGTAAAGTGGTCAATTTTATTTCCAGTATCAAACTTTTTTTTTTTTTTTTAAAGATTTTATTTATTTGACAGAGAGAGACAGCTAGAGCAGGAACACAAGCAGGGGGAGTGAGAGAGGGAGAAGCAGGCTCCCCGCTGAGCAGGGAGCCCGATGTGGGACTCGATCCCAGGACCCTGGGATCATGACCTGAGCCGAAGGCAGACGCCCAACGACTGAGCCACCCAGGCGCCCACCAGTATCAAACTTTTCAAGTACAATATATTTTAGAAGCGTCCATGTATTTACTAGCATCAGCTCAATCATTCATATGCTTAGATTAGTTTACTTAGAATAATTTATTCTTGTAGGCCATTTTATTTTTTTAATTTAATTTTTTAAAAAGATTTATTTATTTATTTATTTGACAGAGGGAGACACAGTGAGAGAGGGAACACAAACAGGGGGAATGGGAGAGGGAGAAGCAGGCTTCCTGCTGAGCAGTGAGCCCGATGCGGGGCTCCATCCCAGGACCCTGGGATCATGACCTGAGCCGAAGGCAGATGCTCAATGACTGAGCCACCCAGGCGCCCCTCTTTAGGCCATTTTAAATATTGCTGTGTAATACCTAATTTAATCCTTTGCTCTCGGATTTCCTCTAATATAAAGTTTTATGGAAAGACTTTTCACGTTACCCGAACAGTCCTTTGAGGTAGGTAAAGGAAGGGGTATTTCAGTTTATTAGCTGGGGACTTGTAGGCCTAGATTAGCTAGACCCAGTTTACATCAGCAGTTAGTTATAGATCCAGATACCCAAGTCAGGATCTTGATTTTCTAGTTTAATTTTCTTTGTATGAAACCAGAGTAGTTTCTAAAAAATTTCTTTGGTTAACAGTCTGTTACGAAATCTTTTTCTAATTCACTGACCTTCCAAATTGGGGTGATTTAGTGCACATTTCATTGGATGACATCCTTTTTCCAGTTTACTCCAATTCTTCAGTCTTTCCTCTTGTCCTCAAAATTAATTCTGCCAGTAAGTTTGGAGTCTCTACTGTCCGTTGGCCCTGTGTTGTGTCAGCAGCTTGCATTGGCGATGTGAGAAGTGGAATTTACAATCTTATATTTGTGCTAAGGTGGAAATCCAAATGCAGTATAGTGGGAGCGGAGGGAAGTGTGCAGTTAGCTATACATTAAAGTGTCAGGAGTGGTCTTACGGTCTTTTTTTTTTAATTTATTTTGAGAGAGAGAGAGAGAGAGAGAGAGCACATGAGAGGGGGGAGGGTCAGAGGGAGAAGCAGACTCCCCGCTGCGCAGGGAGCCCAATGCGGGACTGATCCTGGGACTTGATCCTGGGACTCCAGGATCATGACCTGAGCCGAAGGAAGTCACTTAACCAACTGAGCCACCCAGGCGTCCTTGGTCTTACGATCTTGAGCTGAGTTCTGAGAATACAGTAGGTGGTGGTTTTAAGGATGTGTATAATACAGAGATTCCTAGACTTACATATAAGCCAGTTATAAAAGTTTAAAGTGGTGGAGGCTTTTATAGAGTACCCAAGTTTTTCAGGTAAGGATATTAAAAGTGCCATTTGGCTATCATTTTATAAATAAAGGACCTTTTATGACAAGTTTAGGAGGGAAATAAGCTCATAATAATTGGAATAGATTATTTAAAAAAACTGAACGAGTATAGCTTTATGAAGAATTTAGTTTTCCTTTTTTTCCTCTTTCTGGATACTTACAAAAACTCTTGTTGACTGGCATTGGGAAGGTTGGTTTATTAAAGAGAATATTGAATTGAAAACTAGGAGAGGAAGGAAAAGGGAATTTAATGATTTCTTACTACATGCTTACATTATTTCTTTTAATCCTCATAAGAGCCCCATGAGACAAGTATTACCCATCATTTAAAGATGGGGAAACAGACTTACTTGTTAAGTAACTTACCCAACTCAACTAGTAATTAGGAGAGCCTGAATTTTAATTATAGGATTCCCCCCACTTCCGAAGCCCATGTTTTTTTGTATTACCTTACTGGCTCTGCTACTTATTACTTGTTACATGATTTTATTCAGAACATTTCACCTTTGGGCCATAGTTTTTTTCTCTCTGTATAGTTAGTTTGACTAGACGGTTAATTGAGGTTTCTTTATTGAGTATAAACCTTCCTTGATTGAATCAAAGCATTGTTTGGCTGAGTACATAAAAAGTAAAATTTATTTGGGGTAATAGTGTTTCGGTTTTTGTTGTACTATTTTTCATATCTATTTAATCTATTTAGTCTTTAAGTCGCACAATTTTTTGATTCAGTTTGAAGGCAGGCTGTAAGATTTTAGGTTGTAGAGTGTCTGAGACAGAAAGTTAGTTATAAATCTTTTCAAAATACGGGAGATACTGTGTCACTGGTTGTTACTATTTGTTATGTGTGTCCTGCTCTATATAGGTTCATTTTTGAGTTTGCCAGCCATCAGAGTATACAAATTTATAGGTCATTTAGGAACTTTTATATCCTACTGTAGTAGAGTGTTTTTCATAGTGTGTCCTATAATCCTTTAGTGGGTCATGAAATCAATTTTGTGGGTCAGAAACAGGGTTTAAAAAATGAAATGGAAGAGTAAATATTAGAGTACAGCACAGGGTAGAGAGGGAAATATTGTTTCCTGAAATTTGTTTGAAGTAACTGTGATATGTGTGTGTCTGGGTTGCACTGTATTTCAGACTAAAGGTCATGGTTAAATGTGTTTGAAAAACACTTCTTTAGAGTAGCATTTCTCAACCACAGCCCTATTGACATTTTGGGCTAGATGATTTTTTCTGTGGCCGCTGTCCTGTGCAATGTAGGATGTTTAGCTGGATCCCTGGTTTTACCCACTAGATGTCAGTAGCAGTTCTGCAGTGGTAACAATCAAAAATGTCCTTGCCCATTGGTTCCTGGGGGGGAGGCACAGAACTGTCCCTTGGTGAGAACTGTCGCTTGAGAGCAAGCATTCTTTCTGACAGTTTACTCTGTTGGATTGGAAGGATAGCTTTATGATTGGGACTAATATTGTATCTTGTGGAAAGAACATAATAAGTTTTAGAGCCCTGGAGATTTGATCTGTGTTTTGTTGTCTACTGGTTGTATGGTTTTGGGCAAGTTATTTTTTTCTGAGCCTCATTTTTTCATCTATAAGATGGGAATTTTAATACCTACTTAATCTAAAAATACTTAGTATAGTACGTAGTGCATCATAGACTTCAGTATGGTCACAGATATTAGTGTCTAGGTTTTTTTTTTTTGTCTCAATCAAGTTTGTATGTTTGAATAACTTCGTAGAAGTGAACAATTTTAAAAATTCATATAAACAAATTTTTAAAAAGTTAAATTGTGCTCTGGTTATCTTTTAGCTGCTAAATTTACTGACTTTTAGTACCAGGTTGAAACAGTTGCTCATTTCAACTGGAGATAAAGTGATTTGGGTTGTATAAGGACTTTTTTTTTTTTATTTGAGAGAGAGAGAGAGAGCTTGAGGAGGAGGGAAAGGGAGAAGCAGACTCCCCGCTGAGCAGGGAGCATGAGGCAGGACTCTATCCTAGGACCCTGGGATCATGGCCTGAGTTGAGGGCAGATGCGTAATCGACTGAGTCATCCAGGTGTCCCAGTATAAGGACTTTTTTTTTTTTTTAAAGATTTTTATTTATTTCTTTGACAGAGAGCATAAGCAGGGGGAGCGGCAGAGGGAGAAGTAGGCTCCCTGCTGAGCAGGGGGCCAGTGCAGGGCTTGATCCCAGGAACCTGGGATCAAGACCTGAGCCGAAGGCAGATCTTAACCAACTGAGCCACCCAGGCGCCCCAAGGACTTCTAATGATAGTTTTATTTGGGCTAACTATAAAAATAACAGAAAAACCCAAGTAGGGCTTAATGTAGGTTATATTTTGTATTCTTTAGATATATTATTAAATTATTACAAGAACCCTATTAGGTATTTAATATTATTATCCATATATTTTTTTTTTAAGATTTATTTATTTGAGAGAGAGAGTACATGAGAGGGGGAGGGTCAGAGGGAGAAGCAGGCTCCCTGCTCAGCAAGGAGCCTGGTGTGGGACTCGATCCCAGGACTCCGGGATCATGACCTGAGCCGAAGGCAGTCGCTTAACCAACTGAGCCACCCAGGCGCCCTTATTAGCCATATTTTACAGATGAAGAAACTGAGGTACAGAGCAATTTAGTGACTTGCTGACAGACATGGATTCATACCTAAGCAATCTGGCTCCAGAGTCAGCACTTTTAGCCACTAAGCTGGATTGACTCTATGAATAATGTAGAGTCCTTTTATACATCTAATTGGGTTCTCAATCTGTAGTATGAGCCTGGTTCTTATCTTAGCTTGTTATTAAATCTGAAGATTTTCTAACAATCCAGTGAGAATGCAGAATTTCCTGCATGTCTTTTTTTTTTTTTAAGATTTTATTTATTTATTTTGACAGACAGAGAGAGAGAACACAAGCAGGGGGGAGGGGTAGAGGGAGAAGCAGGCTTCCCACGGAGCAGGGAGCCCGATGTGGGGCTCGATCCCAGGATCCTGGGACCATGACCTGAGCCGAAGGCAGATGCTTAATGACTGAGCCACCGAGGCGCCCCTCTGCATGTCTTTTAAAATGTTACTTTCCTTAAGTCATATGAGGGCGTTATTTATTTTTTTGCCATGCTTTGGTTTTTGTTTTTTAAAAATTGTATAGCTGATATCATGTTTTCTTTAGATTTATCTCTTCTTTCTACTAAGACTTATTTTTAATTAAAAATTTAATTAAATAATAATATAAACAAAATGACCCATAATAATATTTGCTGAGATGAGCCACTAGTAAATTTTATTGTGGTCTTGTGTAGCATTTCTTAGGATAAAATCTACAACATTGGTTTAACCAAATCTGTTCTGCCTGTTGTTTTTGTCTGGCTCAGGAGCTAAGAATGATTTTTACATTTTTAAATAGTTGGAGAAAATCAAAAGAATAATATTTTATGATATGTGAAAATTATATGAAATTCACATTTCTTTGTCCATAAATAAAGTTTTATTGGAACATAGCCATACTCATTCATAGACTGCTTTTATGCTACAGCAGCTAAATTAAATAGTTGCTACAGACAGTATGCCCTGTAGAACTTAAAATACTTGCTGTCAGGCCCTTTACAGAAAAAGTTGCCAACCCCTGTTCTCGACAGTTTACTTATTTACTGTGGCTGCTCTTCCTTGTGTTACTTCCCTTCACTAGAGTGTAAGCTCCATAAAGGCATTGACTTTGTTTTGCTCACTGATGTATCTATCCCGAGTACCAGAAGCAGCCCAGCTCATAATAGCTGCTCATTAAATATTTGAATAAACAATGCATGAATTTATAAAAACGAATGATTAATTTTCAGAATGGTGAGAGCTAGTATTTATCAAGCACCAGTTCATTTTAATTTCACAGCAACCATGTAAATAAAGCACAGATGTTGTTGTTATTCTCATTTAGCACCAAGAAGAAAAACTAAGACATTGAAGGAGAAAAGTAACTTACCCACGGTTACACAGCTAAGTGAATGATAGAACTGGGATCTGATCCTAGAGACTCTGGTCCGGGTTCCTGTAAATGATTCTTAATACCTAACCTATAGTGCGTTTTCCATAAGATACTTAGTTACTTCTGCTCTGTAGAATGGAATAGTTCTGCTCGAGGAGTCTACCATCTTTTCTGATGCTTTGTCCTAAGCCTGCTCCTCCTGCTGAGAACGGGCGATTGAGACAGCTTAGAGTCTACTCCATTTTAAGGAATACTGGATCAGACTTGACAAACCAAGTCTAGAAGTGTGGTGTTAGTAGCTTCTTCCCCTCCATTTATGGCCTGTGTTTTTAATGTCATCAGATTTTCCCTCTTAAAATGAATTTTGAAACTGGAGTTGAGTTGATATAATAGAAAGTAGATTTAATGCGGCAGTGGAGGTAATGGAGGATTTGAATATTATTTTGAGCTTTAATTTGAATCAAGTTTCTTGATAAGATGTATGCATTTAAACATGAGAATTTAATTGCCATTAAATGTAAAAAATTAAAATTACATCTGAATAGTCATTTTCTTTGGTTGAGTAGTAGAATTAAAGAAAGTGACTGTATATATATTTCTTTGTATTCATTGATTTGTAGCTTTCCTTCAAGTCCTTTTACTTTCTCATGTGCTGATGTACTAGGTTTCCATGTTGTAGTACTACAATGCCTCTACCTCAGAAAAGTACATGAGTTCTTAAATGAGCTGCTGTTTATCCCATTTTTCTTAAGGAAAAAACCCCAAAACCAATTCCCCTGAAATCATCTAGTAATATTCTTCTAATAACTCAATATTTTATAATTATTTCTGGAACAGATCAGACTCATCTTGATATTAAAGTTTAAACAAACTATAGTATTTTTTAATTTTTACATTGTAAAAGTAGTATAATAGCATAAAGAGCATTTGAACAAAGACAAAAACACTTAAAACGTTATCCTAACACAATTATTTTAAAATTTCATACAACTTTATAGAGTATTTGTATTTTTAGTATGTATATAGAGTAACAGTAGGTTTGGAGGGAGTCGGTCTAATCCCTTTTATTTAAAGAAATTATGTGATGTGTTGATGCATGCATCATTTAACTGTATCAAGCCCTTCAGAATGCAAACCAGTGTCTTCCTGACCTAGTGTACTTTTTATTATACCATTATAATTTGTTAATTTATGAATTTCCCGTATTTGTACTTGAACCAAGTGTAAGGGAGGTATTCTGCTATGTACAACACTAAATAGGAATGCATTTGAATATTTTTTATTGGTGCATATTTACATATATTTATTATGCCTTTCTTTTTAAATTTTTTTCAGCTTTCTAAAACAAACTTTTCCAACAACAATGATTTCCGTGCTCTTCTGCAGTCTCTGTATGCTACTTTTAAGGAGTTCAAAATGCATGAGCAGATCGAAAACGAATACATTATTGGTTTGCTTCAACAACGCAGCCAGACCATTTATAATGTACATTCTGACAATAAACTCTCTGAGATGCTTAGCCTCTTTGAAAAGGGACTGAAGAATGTCAAGGTGAGTTACAAAAATGGGTATTTATCACAATTTGTGTCATTTGCTGGTATGTCAGGACAAAGTGTTAGCATTTTATAGTAAACGATGTTATGTTATAGAAAAAATATTCTGATTCTTGTTAAAGAAGTAAGGAAGACTTTATTCGGGGCATTACTACATTTAGGTTTTGCAGTAGGGATGAGAGATCAGACTCTCAACTCTGAATATATCAAGGATAGCTGAGGATTTATAGCCAAGGAGCAGAGTGGGGGTCAGGAAAATTACTAAGAGGAAACATCAAGGCTAGGGAGAATCTTGCTAGACTGACTCAAGAGGGTTTTTGCTGAAGGCACACCAGGGTGATAAGATATTGAGGGTGGGTAGATACTGAGGATGATCAGATGCCAAGGGTAGAGGGATTTTTGCTAAACTGACTCAGAATGACTTTAGCTAAAACTGGACTAATGGGTCAAGGACAGAGCTCAAGGTTGAGGCCTAGTTGAGAAGAGGGCTCAGAGGAGCCTGTCTCAGGTTGATGAGAATCTTTGTCAGTTACCTCTTCGTTACTGTATATAAAATTTTATAGTGACTACTCCTCCCCAAATCTTAAAGTTGTTTTTGTAAGTTGAAATTTTAATTACCATAAAATTTTTACTTTCTGGTAATATTTATTCAACGCCTGAAAGAAAGCTATAATAAATGCAGTTATTGGTGGCTAAAGTGACTAAAGGTGAGATTGAGTGAATAAATACTTTTATTTTATAAATTTTATTTATTTAAAAATTGAATATTAGCTGTAATGTTTACTGTCTTTCCTTTTTCCATATTTTAGGGTGCAGGGATTGTTAAACAGGACAATTTTTAATTGTATAACATAAAATTAGCCGTCTTTGAGTGTAGTTTAGAATAATGATATAGAAAGATTTTCCTTTTAATTATATTTACATATTGTTAGAAATTTGAAATTTGATCTTCATTTACAGTCTCCCTTCTGGCTTGGTGAAACATGGACTTAAGTTGCAACTGTGTCAAACCACCACACACCTTTCACTTACAGATTTGTGTTCTAGAAAGACTGTTCTGCAGCAAGGAGGATGGGTTGAAGGGAAAGAGAAGACTGAAGCCGGAAGACTGTTCTCAAAAATACTGAAATAGTGTCTGGAAGATGACACAGTAACTCCTTGGTGGAGAAGTGGGCAATTGGGTGAGGGTAGGGTACTGGGTAGTGATGGAAGGGAGATTTAATTTTTATTGAATACTTCTTTGTACTCTTTCAGTTTTATATCATGTTCATGTATTCCTATTCAATAAAATGATTAAGATCTGAACTAAAGTAGTAGCCAGTGGAGATAGAGGAAAGGGGACAGACTTGAGAATTATATAGGACATAAAGTTGATAGCATATAGGGTGTGCATATAAAGGGAAAAGGAAAGGAGAAAGAGAAAGGAAATAATGAGAATTGAGCCTAAATTTCTAGGGAATATAGAAAAGGCTTGGGGAATAAAAAGATCCATTTTGGACATGTTGGGTTTGAACTGCTTGTGCAGTCCAGGTGGGCATTTATTGTTTATTTATATATTTTTTTAAAGATTTTATTTATTTTTTAGCAGAGAAAGACAGTGAGAGAGGGAACACAAGCAGGGAGAGTGGGAGAGGGAGAAGCAGGCTTCCCGCTGAGCAGGGAGCCCGATGTGGGGCTCGATCCCAGGACCCTGGGATCATGACCTGAGCCGAAGGCAGACGCTTAACGACTGAGCCACCCAGGCTCCCATAGGTGGGCATTTATTAATTGGAGGAGGTGTAGATGGGTTTCAGGGTCAGAAGAGTAATTGATTTGGAAAAGCAAATTTGATCATTCTTAGCATGTGAAGTGGAAATGGAAGCCACTTGGGATGCTTAGGGAAAATGTGTAAAATCTTCAGAGAATAGGACATTGGATGGAATATTGAGAAGCAGTTGAATAAATTAGTACAAAAAGGAGGAGACTACAGAAGACTCAGCAGGGATAAAATATTCCTATATTTTTAAAGTTTCATTATTTTGTAAAATTCCACGTTTTAAGTTGAGAGGGCTGATGTAGAAGCGATAGCTGTTACAAGGAGGAGATGGGATCTTAGTTCACGTGAGAAAACCTTTTGGCTGTTGTCCAGAATTAGACTGATTTACTTCAGGATGTCCGTGAGCCCGTTATCTTTGGAAGTATGTTGATACCTGGCCTTTTGAAGTAGACATGGTCTGTCAGTGTAACGTAACAGATGTTGTGGATTGTGTAGTGGAGGGTACATTGGATGAGTATGAAGGGACTCTGTGGTGATCGAACCTACTAGGCTCTTGCGGACTGCTCAGACATAGATTAAGAAAATTGAAACAGAGATTATATAAATGTATACATGAGAAATCAATAGAAGTTTTGAGCAAATACTTGCTATTTTTAGACTTTTTATGACATTTTGAAGAAGTATGAGATCACATTATTGAAAGAAATCAAGGTTCCTTCACAAGATATTTTAAGGACATCTTTTATGCTTCAAAAAATACAGAGACCACTTTGCTATTTGTCAGTCTGTTTTTTTCCTGAGGTTTTATGTTGTATTTTAAACTTCCTAGGATCAGTATAATATAAATAAGGAAGCAAAACTTATAGGATATAATTTTTTTTACGTTTCTAGAATGAATGTGAACAGTTAAATTATGCAAAACAGCTAAAAGAGAGATTGGAGGCTTTTACAAGAGATTTTCTTCCTCACATGAAAGAGGAAGAGGAGGTAAGCATAATTTTTTCTCCCTTGTGATTTTGATTTATAAAATTTTTAAGATGTTGTTTTGCCTTTCATTCTTCAAAATAACGCATAGGAAGATAAGCCTCTGGTTCATTTTAGGAAAGGAAGAAAACCCCAAGAAAACAAATTTTGTTACCTCAGAGACGTTGTCACTGAATCAGTGATTTAATTCATTTGCTCTACTAATATTTATTTTCTTATTACGTAGATGGCACTGTATTGAATGTTAATAGCTTTTTATGTTACTTTAATGTCGTCTTAGAACCTTTAGAGGATTCTTGAAACTTTATTTATTTTTTAAAATTTTTTATCTTTTTTTTTTAAGATTTTATTTATTTATTTGAGAGAGAGAGAGCACAAGAGGAGGGAGGGTCAGAAGGAGAAGCAGGGAGCCTGATGTGGGACTCGATCCTAGGACTCCAGGATCATGACCTGAGCCGAAGGCAGTCGCTTAACCATCTGAGCCACCCAGGCACCCCTCTTGAAACTTTTTAACGTTTTGTGTATTTTCATGTTAAGCTTAAAGAATTTTTAGTGTTCTTTTTTTTTTTGTAGGGGATTTTGGTAATCAAATGATAGTGCTAAACTTATCAATTTTATTCCTAGTACACGTGTATTAGGATATCACTGAGTGGATGAGCAAAAGATTTTCCCATTCTCTTCTTTCTCTAAAAGTGGGGTGAATATTAGGATTAGGGTAAGGAATAGAAAAATTATTTTATGAGGAACTGGATTCTTGTTTAGTTGTTAATCAGTTACTATGATGATTATCACTTATGGCTTCACCTTATAATCAGATCTCTATTTATTTATTTATTTATTTAATTTTTTTTTTTTTAAATGAGGTTTTTTTTTTGTTTTTTTTTTAAGATTTTATTTATTTATTCATGAGAAACAGAGAGAGAGAGAGAGAGAAGCAGAGAGAGAAGCAGGCTCCCAAGGAGCAGGGAACCCGATGCGGGACTTGATCCCAGGACCCTGGGATCATGACCTGAGCCGAAGGCAGACGCTTAACCATCTGAGCCACCCAGGCGCCCCAGATCTCTATTTAAAAAACAAAACCAAACCCCACATTTTCAGCTCTTTCCAGACTGATTAAATCAGATAGAGATACTGCCTAGATATATTTTAAAGGTCCCCAAGTCATTGTAATATGAAACCAGCATCGAAGCCACTGAGTTAACTCGAGTAGTGTTTCTTAACCTGTGATACACATCAAAATTATCTGTGGAACCAAAAAAAAAAAAAAAAAAAAAAACCAGTGACTTCATTTCCTAAAGATTCTAATTCAATAAATTGGAGATTGGGACTAAGCATCTGTTTCAAAGAAGAAATGTAGATAGTTCAGAGCCTCAGTAGCGATCTGAGTTTTAGGGTTCTTAGTACACTGGGTACCTTTCTGCCTTTCTTACATGATTTAGAGGTCCTACTGTGAGGTGTTCAGTTGCTGGAGTAGCAGAAGGCAGTTAACTGACCTAAATGTCTAATCATATGACACTGCTTAAGAGTGTTTGACAGCTTTGCACAGGAAAATCTTCTGCTTCTGATGCTTTTTAATTACTTGGGATTTATTAGCCAGAGAAGCCATAAAAAGAAGGGTCTTTTTGGTGATATTTTTCTCCGCACTTTTTTGGATAAGCTGACTTGGTGGCAACAACCAAAATTTTTCTCTCTTGGAAATACTGGGTCATAATACTGCAATTGAGCCATTAATTAAAAGGTGTAGAGTAAACAAGACTAGTTAAGCATCTTTCCTTATGAATGTTTCATTTAGGTTTTTCAGCCAATGTTAATGGAATATTTTACCTATGAAGAGCTTAAGGATATTAAGAAGAAAGTGATTGCACAACACTGCTCTCAGAAGGACACCGCAGAACTCCTTAGAGGTCTTAGCCTGTGGAATCAAGCTGAGGAGCGTCAGAAGTTTTTTAAATATTCTGTGGATGAAAAGTCAGAAAAAGGTGAGATTCATATGTTTAGATAGTGAGTAAGTTCTGAGGCCATTTGTATCTTGTTGATAAGAACTTTAGATTTTGTTTGAAGACTAATTTAAGCCATTTATTTTCAAGTGTACATTTAATTGAAGACAGTAATTTTTTTTTTTTTTAAAGATTTTATTTATTAGAGAGAGAGCAAGCGATGGGGAGGGACATGGTTGCGGTGGGGGGGAGAGAGAGAGAAGCAGACTCCCCGCTGAGCAGGAAGCCTGATGTGGGGCTCAATCCCAGGCCCCCGGGATCATGACCTGAGCTGAAGGCTGATGCTTAACCAGCTGAGCCACCCAGGTGCCCCGAAGACAGTAATTTCTAAGAATTTGGTATAATTTATGATAATTTAACATCCCATATGCAATGTAATGTTGGGCCACGTGCAATATAGTGTTTCTTAAAGGAGCTTATATAGTAATAATAATAATTATTATTATTTTGGTCAGTCAGAATTATTGAAAGCTGTCATATACAGAGCACTTTTGCAGTATCATCCAGCTTTCCTTTTTTTTCCCTCCCTATCATCCAGCTTTCTGAGCTCCATTAACTATAGTGACTATTTTATCTTCCTTGTTTTTTCCATCAGTCTTTAAAATCAGTTATGTTTATAGCTTTATTTCCATCTTTTTCCATGTGTCATTCTCTTAGCTTATATCCAGTAATACACGGGAGCAGGTATGAGAGGCATTGTTTTTCTATGCACAGTTACTTTGAGAAAACATATGAGAAATGCAAATAAAGTATGCTTGTGTTTTTTTTTCATAGACTACTTCCTCATTATTATTGATCTTTGGTAGCTTTGCCTTTTAAAACGTCATTAAAGAAAATTGGCATCCTCAGGCTAGTAAAAATTTCTTTTCTGCTTCTAGATGGGCAATATCAGTGACATTCCTGTTAAAATAGCTTAAAATTCTTTGAAATTGGTCCTTTCCTCTTTATTTAACAAAGTAGGTGAGGTGCATGTTGAAACAAAAGTGTTTTTATAGGTGAACCTATAATTAAACCCATAAAGCTTGTGTGCTCACTCTGAAATGCAGCTTGTGCCTTAGACACCAAGCCAAGACCTGTTGTGTCTAGTTTAATTGTAATTATAACAGGGGATTTAAAAGCATCACACTTACTACATTTAGTTTTCCCACTCCTTCAAAGCAAATTATAGCTGTATTGTGATTAAATATTTGCCATTTGAAAAGGGTTAGGTTAAAGTAATTTGATCATAGCATTTCTGTATTTAAGTTGCTTTGTGAGGGCAAATCAGATATATGGTGTACCTCAAATTCTTTGCAGTCCTTATTGATGAATCTCTTGTAGTTTGTAGTCTGTATTGTAGCATTTCATTTGCATTTTTTTGAAAATTGCTAATGAAGTAATTCATTACAGGAAATGGGACGTTCAATGACTGTTTTGTTGTGTTTTTTTTTTTTTTTTAAGATTTTATTTATTTGACAGAGAGAGACACAGCGAGAGAGGGAACACGAGCAGGGGGAGTGGGAGAGGGAGAAGCAGGCTTCCTGCGGAGCAAGGAGCCCGATGCGGGGCTCGATCCCAGGACCCTGGGATCATGACCTGAGCCGAAGGCAGATACTTAATGACTGAGCCACCCAGGCGCCCCTCAATGACTGTTTTTTAAAATAGTTGCTGACAAAAGATTGCTGATAAATGTACACCAACATTAGAAATGTTTACAGTGTCTCAACTGGCGCACAAATAGTAGTAGGTTTGGCCACCTGTGGTTACAGAAGTTAGTTTTCACAGACCTCTTATACCAAATGTGAAAATCAAAGAGGGAGCACAAGGAAAATATTGACAGGAGTCCTAATACATGAATGGAACGTGTTGTGAGATTTGTGTGTGTCATTAAAAATGTCTTGGAGATCTCATAATCTGGCCGACTCTACACTTGAAGCTGTATAACCTGCTGGGTTCCTTTTTCAAATGATGCTTCTTATGCTACAAAGTGAGTATTGTTTTTTCTGTGACGCCTTTGTAAGAGGAAGTCAGTTCTGTGTTCATTATTGTAGTTCCCACTGATGAAGTATGATTTGGGCCATGATAGTTTAATCCTACGGGTTCTTAACAAGTTGAACATCCCCATGTTACCACTAATCCATGTTATTTCCTTTTCACATCTTGAAAGCAGGAAGGAGTGGACTTTAGGTACTGGATTTTATTTATAGAAATGCGATTGTAATTTCTTATTGCATTTGTTCTTAACAGCCTTTAATGTTAAAGTTTTTCTTTTTTTTTTATTTCAGAAGCGGAAGTGTCAGAACAATCCACAGGTATAACCCATCTTCCTCCTGAGGTAATGCTGTCAATTTTCAGTTACCTTAATCCTCAAGAATTGTGTCGATGCAGTCAAGTAAGCACTAAATGGTCTCAGCTCGCAAAAACTGGATCACTTTGGAAACATCTTTACCCTGTTCATTGGGCTAGAGGTAGGTAAATGAGACTTTTAGTTTGTTTTAAAAATTACTTCAATCTATTTTTTAAAATGATTACTTGTAGACATTAATAAGCAGGGTCAGGGAGGGAAATTCTGAGAGGTCAACCAAAAAGGAGATTTCACAGTTAGATGATGTGTTTTTTGTAAACACTTTTGAAAAACTGGCAATGCTGAAGTATTCGTGGGTGATTTATATGATGTGCGCAATTTCTTTTAAGATAATTAAGAAACAAATAGGGGTGCCTGGGTGGCTCAGTTGGTTAAGCGACTGCCTTCGGCTCAGGTCATGATCCTGGAGTCCCGGGATCGAGTCCCACATCGGGCTCCCTGCTCAGCAGGGAGTCTGCTTCTCCCTCTGACTCTCCTCCCTCTCATGTTCTCTGTCTCTCATTCTCTCTCAAATAAATAAATAAAATCTTAAAAAAAAAAAAAAAGATAATTAAGAAACAAATAGGGGAGAGAATGCAAAATAATTGGCAAAATGTTGATAATTGTTGAAGATCAATGATGAGGTCGTGGGTATTCATTATGCTAATTTTTATGCTAATTTTTAAATGCTACTTCTACTTTTGCCTGTATTTGGAGTTAAAATGAAATTAACTTGTCAGAAAAGCTTTAAATAATTAGATTATTTAAAAATGTAGAATAAATTCTATAGAATTTAAAGATGGGGCACTTATGGCTGCCTTGGTAGTGGCTTAAAATAACTGAATCTGTTTTGTCTTTAGCATGTTTTTTTTGTGATTGGTAATGCCTCATTCTAAATCACAATTTCATATTTATTTCATTGTGGTAAGTTACTTTTACATGTAAACAAAGAAAATTTTCTTTTCATGAGCATATAGTGCAGTCATGGAGTAAAAGCAAGTAATATGGCATACATTTTTCTATATGAAACTGAATTAAAATAGTTTCTTCTAAGTGACTCTTTTAACTTCACATTTAAATTAAATTTTTTTGTTTTCTATAATTTGTCACTTTGACATGGAGATATATATTTCTCACATAATTAAATTATAAATTTAAAAAATTATTTTTTATGTTAATATATAGCACCTTTAAAATAGCTGTTGTTAGATATTTATTTTTTGAGCAAAGCTATTTGAAGTATTGGATAGACTTATTAAATGATTAGAATTATTATTTTATGTAGAGTAATTTTTCCTATTGGAAAATGAAACATTGAGAAGGCAAATATGGATATATTTAATACTTTTTTGTTTAGCTCTATTTTAAATTATTAATAACTAAATAGGGATTAATACATAATTAGGTACTATTTGATGTAAAGATCAAATGTAAAAATGCCGTACAAGACTTCTGTGACCTTTTTTTTTTTTAAAGATTTTATTTATTTATTTGAGAGAGAGAATGAGATAGAGAAGAGAGAGCATGAGAGGGGGGAGGGTCCAAGGGAGAAGCAGACACCCTGCTGAGCAGGGAGCCCGATGCGGGACTCGATCCCGGGACTCCAGGATCATGACCTGAGCCGAAGGCAGTCGCTTAACCAACTGAGCCACCCAGGCGCCCCAAGACTTCTGTGACCTTAACCAGATCTTAACTGTGCTTCCTTTTTTGTTTTTTATATGTTTAAACAAAAAGTTTCAATAAAAATCTTTTTTTAAATTTATTGTGTTTGTTTCCTTTTTTAAATATATTTTTTATTTTTTTAAATGTTTTATTTATTTATTTATTTATTTATTATTTATTTATTTATTCATGAGAGTCAGAGAGAGAGAGAGAGGCAGAGGCAGAGGGAGAAGGAGGCTTCCCGCTGAGCAGGGAGCCCGATGCAGGACTCGATCCCAGGACCCTGGGATCATGACCTGAGCCGAAGGCAGACGCTTAACCTACTGAGCCACCCAGGCACCCCTATGGTGCTTGTTTCTAGTGACTCTCAGTCAGAATTTATTTTACCACCATCCAGGGAACATTTTGAAATGTCTGGAGACGTTTTTGTTTGTCCCATTTTGGGGGATTTTACAAGCCTCCAGTGAGTAGAGGCCAGGGTTGCTGCTAAACACTGTACTGCAGTGCACGGTGCAGCTCCCCACAGCAAAGAACTACCCAGCCTGGAATGTGAGTACTGTTAACGATTGAGAAAGTGTAATTTTGATGTAATATTAAGAGTTCAATAAATTCCGCATTGTCTCTCACTTCACAGTTGTGTAATTTAATTGCAGTATATTCTCCAGGATCTTTAAATTTATGATTTAGCTTTACCTTAATCTTTTCCCTTTGACTGTGTTCCTGCCTATTGCTGAATTGCCGACTACTCACTACTGAGCAGAAAGTCTTTGCTTACTTTTGTTTATTAGCTATCCTCATTTGGAGGGTATTGCTGGTGCCAGTGTGAAGCCACAGTAGGGGAAAAAGGTTAAGTTCTTTTCAATGATTTCTAAAATTGCATGTAAGACTATTGATAATTACTTTTCATAATTCTTTTTAGTATGTCTGAAATTCCTTTGCATATTAAGTGTAATTTTTAAACCATAGTTGAACATTTCTAACAATTGCTGGCCCATTGCTTAGAGCCTATTTTCTGTGTGCAGAGATTTTTATTGTAAAGAGGTTTTTTTTTTTTTTTTTTTTTTTTTTGTAATGGTAGCCAGTCTAATCTTATTTTGTTCCTCTTTATTTATTTGTTGAGTAGGTGACTGGTATAGTGGTCCAGCAACTGAACTTGATACGGAACCTGATGAGGAATGGGTGAGAAACAGAAAAGATGAAAGTCGTGCTTTTCAGGAGTGGGATGAAGATGCTGATATAGATGAATCTGGTAAGCTGTGTTTGGAATTAAAATTAGTACATGGTTCTTTAGTAATTAATATATTTAACAGTTAAGTGCTTATAAATTATTAGGTGTTAAGATTTACAATTCTAAAGAAATTGGAGTTTATAAGCCTGCTACTTTGTAAAACATTTTTTTTTTAAAGATTTATTTGTTTATTTATTTGAGAGAGACACAGCGAGTGAGGGAACACAAGCAGGGGGGAGTGGGAGAGGGAGAAGCAGGCTTCCCGCAGAGCAGGGATCATGACCTAAGCCAAAGGCAGACGCTAATGACTGAGCCACCCAGGTGCCCCAACTTTGTAAAATTTGAAAGAATAATAAACAAATTTAAAATTTATTCTGTTTAAGTGTATATAGGGTTATTTCCCATCTGTTTTTATATTTAAATGCTTAAATCAAAAAATAATGGTGGTTCTCCTTATTGAAGTAATGTGGATTCATTATAGCACTTTGAAGTTTACAGTGTGTTTTTTAGGACCATTTTATTTGATCAGTTCAGCAATATTTATTGAGTCATCGTGGCCCAGAGGAAGGAGCATGAAGCTGTTGAGTCTGTTTATTCATTTGTAAACAGTCATACCACTTGCCTCACAATGTTGTGGAATTAAGAAGTAATGTATATATGAAAATTCTCCATAAATGATGAGGGATTATAACTAGTGTAGCTGTTCTTACAGCACTGTGGGAGAATTGAAGGATGACTAAGACTTTATCCCTACCCTTACAGAACTCATATGGGAGAGAATTTAGAATACATAATTCTTTTTTTTTTTTTTTTTAAGATTTTATTTATTTGACAGAGAGAGACACAGCGAGAGAGGGAACACAAGCAGGGGGAGTGGGAGAGGGGGAAGCAGGCTTCCCGCTGAGCAGGGAGCCCGATGTGGGGCTCGATCCCAGGACCCTGGGATCATGACCTGAGCTGAAGGCAGATGCTTAATGACTGAGCCACCCAGGCGCCCCTAGAATAGGTAATTGTTAATTCAAGGTATATAATAAAAAATGCCACAATAGAGGTGCAGAAAGACACTATATGGGAGTGTGGAGGAGGGAGATACAAGTTCTTAGGTACTATTCTAGGAAGTAATTACTAAAAGATGGTGAAATCATGAAAAAAAACCCCAACAGATAAGACATTCTAATACCTGGTAAAACTGAAACTGTAGGGAATTTTTATTTATAACTTGCCCACTTAAAAAATACTAAGCTGGGGGCGCCTTGGTGGTGCAGTCAGCTAAGCTTCTGACTCTTGGTTTCTGCTCAGGTGGTGATCTCAGGGTTGTGGGATCCAGCCCCGCATCAGGCTCCGTGCTCAGCGGGGAGTCTGCTTGAATTTCTGTCCCTCTCCCCGCACCTCAAAATAAATAAATAAATCTTAAAAAATAGTAAGCTGGCTTGGCAAAAGAACTAAACGTGGAAAAAGAGGAGTATAAATATAAAGATTATTATTTCAGTACAAGTTTACTTATGTGAAATGAAGTCACCACATTGTGTTATAGTTTTGAACATTTAGAGGATGCTACATAAGGAAAAGGTCTGTTCCAGCTAGATTTGGTGATATGCTTACCCTGTGGCAAGAACTTTCTTGGGCATGAGGTTAATAGTGAATGAAATAGGAAAAAAAAAAATCCTTGGCCTTAAAATTTGGAGAGAGGAGGGGCGCCTGGGTGGCTCATTCAGTTAAGCATCTGCCTTTGGTGCATGATCTCAGGGTCCTGGGATCAAGCCCCACATTGGGCTCCTTGCTCAGCCAGGAATCTGCTTCTTCCTCTCTGTCTCCCTCTGCCCCTCCACCTGCTTTTCAACTCCCTCTCTCTCAAATAAATAAAATCTAAAAAAAAAAAAAAATTTGGATAGTGGAGATAAACGATAAACCCAGGCAAAATATATATGCTATATTGGATAGTGTCAAGTGCCATGGAGCAAAATGAAGTGCCAGGAAGAGAGGAAAGAAATTAAAATTTTAAGTAGGGTGATTAGTTAAGGTCCTCTGAGAAATTTGAGTAAAACCCATGTGCGTTTTAAAGTCTTTACCAAACTTAGTGTATTTGTCTCAACGCTTGAGGATAGCCAAAGAATGCTTATCAATAAGATTCACATTGAAGGTAAAGGTTAAGGCTGTAATGATTGAGCCTTGTTAAGGTAATATATGTGTTCAGCTGTTTGGTGTATCTAAGACTAAACTTTGGATCTACAAACTGTGTTTTATGTTAGCGCTTTTTTAGTTTAGTTGTCTTTACTAGTCTTGCAGGAAGATACTATTCTTCGTAGGATGTTTAATTTCTTTTTTTTTTTTTTTAAGGATTTCACAGTAAATAATACAGATTTAGATAGAGAGGACCACAGAAACAAAAGAATTATTTGGGAATAAAATTATAGTAGAATAAATAGGGTTTGCTAACAGTCATTTTTATCTCTGCACTTTATACATATGTCTGACTAAACAAGAAATTTAAAGATTTTATTTATTTATTCATAAGAGATAGAGAGAGAGGCAGAGGGGGAAGCAGGCTCCCTACTGAGCAGGGAGCCCGTTGCGGGACTCGATCCCAGGACCCTGAGATCATGACTCGAGCTGAAGGCAGTGCTTAACTGTCTGAGCCACCCGGGCACCCTAAACAAGAAATTTAGGTAAATCTGTAAATATGGAACCATTAGTCACAAATTCAGAATTTTTCTTTTCATATTTCATTTGTTAGCCACACTCAGTTTTATTTTAAATGAGACTTTCTTAAAAATGAGACTTTCTTAATTTATTCTGTTAAACTATTTTATGTTTAGAGACATTCAGGTTAGGTCTTTAGGTAAGCATAATAATAATAGTGTCCTGAGAAAGGTGATACAATTATTAATTCATTCTTTTTAGTGTAGTTGGTGTACTTTTTTTCCCTTATATCAAATTGGAGTTTGTAGTGTTTGTTGTGTTGGTTGTTAACAGTGTGGCATCTTATTGTAAACATCTAAGCTCTACAGAAGTTATTAAGCAAAAACCAAAAGTCATGCTTCTTAAAAATTCTAAGGTACTTTTGTTTGATTCGTTATGACCAGGGTCACTCAGTTGTTTTAAATCCCTTTTAGCTCTGTGTACCTTTTATTTTTCTAAAATAACAAATGATACTTTTTATCATAGTCATTTTTCTTTTAACATCCTGTATTTTCTTGAAGAGCTTCTACTGTTCTTTAAATATTGTTTTTTTTCCAAAACTTTTTCAATTTCCTGAAACTGGAGTTATTTTTCTCTCTCTGCTATACTTACCTAATCACCTTCAACCTTGAAGCAAGTGAAAAAAAATCTTCCCTTCATTCTCATTACAAACTTTTTTTTTTCCTTTTGTCTCTTTTTAGTTGATGTCAGACATGTCAAATATTAAGTTCTGGTGAGTGAGACCTTATCCATTGAAGTTGCTTTGCATACATAAGGGAGTTTAAGAATAGCATAAAGTATTAAAAAAAAAGAGAGAGAGGGAAAAGGGGGCGCCTGACTCTTGATCATAGCTTGGGTCTTGATTTCAGGGTCATGTGTTCAAGCCCTGCGTTGGGCTCCACACTGGACATGGAGCCTACTTTAAAAAAAAAAAAGAATAGCAAAAAGTATTTCATATTTAATGACTTGGTGATTCCTTGAGTAGCCTAGTTATAATTAGTGGTGTCAAATTCTTAGATTTTTGAATTCATTTTACAGAAGAGTCTGCAGAGGAATCGATTGCTATCAGCATTGCACAAATGGAAAAACGTTTACTTCATGGCTTAATTCATAACATTCTACCATATGTTGGAACTTCAGTAAAAACTATAGTATTAGCATACAGCTCTGCAGTTTCCAGCAAAATGGTATGTATAAATTAGCACTAGTTTGGGTATTAAGAAAAAGTAGCAGTGATCTAAATTTGGTTTACTTATTCCTGAATTTAATGAAGGAAAAAAAAAACAGCTGTTTACCCATGAGAGTGTCTTCCCATGGGCAGGCGTGCACTGCTAACTTTTCATGTTATTTAATTTCAGTTTTCATAGTAATTTTGGTATAGAGGTACTGTCTACACGTTATAGAAAAGGAAACAGACTAGGAGACGTTAAACAATTTATTCAGTTTCACAGATACTAAGTTAAGTGATGAAACCCAGTTTTTTATGATTCTTTATATATAAGGCTTGGTAAAACAGGCAAGTGAGATTAAATAACTGTTTTACAAGTCTGTCTTGTAATGTCCTACATTAGAATCTCCTTGGGTATTCCTTAAAAATGTAAATTTCCTGGGTCTAATCTCATGGTTATTAAAACAGATTCTCCAGAGTTTGAGTCCAGAATATATGTAATGCAGAATTGAAGTGATTTTTACATGCACAAAAGCTTGAGAACCACTGGCTTATGTTATTTACTAAGTTATATCTTTCTTAATCCACCCTCCCTACCTTAGGTTAGGCAGATTTTAGAACTTTGTCCTAACTTGGAGCATCTGGATCTGACCCAGACTGACATTTCAGATTCTGCATTTGACAGGTTAGTTATTTTTGAATATTTCAGTATGATAATTTATTTCTACCTATGAATTAGTAGAATTGTTCTGTAGTTTGTTTCCATAATAACAGTTTAATTGTATTATTTTTTACTTTCAGAACTCAGTCATGTATGACTATAACTTGATAGTACCCTCCAGTTCTTTGCTTCTTTGTCCATAGGGTCCAGCCGATCCAGAAACTCAATTTGCATCATCCTGTCATCTTTATAATCCTGTTACTGTTTCTAGACCTTTGAGCCTTGCTGGGCAGTCAATGTAGATTGGCACTATATGTTTTTAAGAAGTTTCCAATTTCATCTGGGCTCCAAATGCCATTTGGCAAAGCTTTCTCTTACATTCTTCATATTCTGGAACTGTGACATTTTCCTCAAGCTACAATCTTCACAGGTTTTATTTCCTTAGATGCCATCACTTTCCTTCTTCTTCTATTTCACCCTTCTCTTTCACACCCTAGCATTTATATCAGCATCTCTCTACCTGTTTCAGAGGGAGAGGTCTACCTTTCTCTGGCTATGGCTAATTCTCTCCCAGTTCCTAGACTTTGTTTCTTCTGGATCTTCTTCCTTTAATCATTAGTTATTCTTTCTTTGGTGTTGTACAGCCTTTCCTCCTGGTTACTTTTTGGAATGATAAGTGAAGTCTCTCCCTTCCATACCTTTCTCCTCTCCTCCCCTTCTGTTAGGTTAGCAATACTCTTAGACCCTAATTACTCTTACTGTCTTTTCCTATCCCTAGCATCTAAAATGATGCCTCACAGTAGATATTCAGTAAATATTTGATTATATTAGATTTTAAATCTTCTAGTTTCTATCTACTCACATACAGTCAAGTGCTTTTGAAGATTTTAACAATATCCACTGATAGTCTTATTATTTCTTAATTATAGTTGGTCTTGGCTTGGTTGCTGCCAGAGTCTTCGGCATCTTGATCTGTCTGGATGTGAAAAAATTACAGATGTGGCTCTAGAGAAGATTTCTAGAGCCCTTGGAATTCTGACATCTCATCAGAGTGGCCTTTTAAAAACTTCTTCAAGCAAAATTACTTCGACTACATGGAAGAATAAAGACATTACCATGCAGTCCGCCAAGCAGTATGCTTGTTTGCACGATTTAACTAACAAAGGTATTGGAGAAGAAATGGATAATGAACACCCCTGGACTAAGCCCGTTTCTTCTGACAGTTTCACTTCTCCGTATGTGTGGATGTTAGATGCTGAAGATTTGGCTGATATTGAAGATGCTGTAGAATGGAGACATAGAAATGTTGAAAGTCTTTGTGTAATGGAAACAGCATCCAACTTTAGTTGTTCCTCTGCTGGTTGTTACAGTAAAGATATTGTTGGACTAAGGACTAGTGTCTGTTGGCAGCAGCATTGTGCTTCTACGGCCTTTGCATATTGTGGTCATTCGTTTTGTTGTACAGGAACAGCTCTAAGAACTGTGTCAGCACTCCCAGAGTCTTCTGCATTGTGTAAAAAAGCATCAAGGACTAGATTGCCTAGAGGAAAAGACTTAATTTACTCTGGGAGTGAAAAATCTGATCAAGAGACTGGACGTGTACTTCTCTTTCTCAGTCTGTCTGGATGTTATCAGATCACAGACCATGGTCTCAGGTAAGTAATCAGTTGCAGAATATTAAGAAATGGACATGCTTGGGGCGCCTGGGTGGCTCAGTTGGTTAAGCGACTGCCTTCGGCTCAGGTCATGATCCTGGAGTCCCGAGATCGAGTCCCACATCGGGCTCCCTGCTCAGCAGGGGGTCTGCTTCTCCCTCTGACCCTCTTCCCTCTCGTGCTCTCTGTCTCTCATTCTCTCTCTCATATAAATAAAATCTTTAAAAAAAAAAAAAAGAAATGGACATGCTTACATTCTCAAATGGAATATTAAAATTTCACTTAAGTCATTCCTTTTAGCTGATTTGTTTAACCGAAAGAGTTAACCAGAATCTGTCCTACTTCAAAGCATTAGAACAATATAACTTGAGCTCGAAGTTTCATTTCAGTCCATTTAAATTCTTTGTGATATACGGAAGAACATTAAGAGTTTATTTTGTTTTTTTTTTCAAAGAATTTTTGTTTATTTTTTAGAGAGAGTGCGTGTACGCGCACAAGATGGGGAAGGGCAGAGGGAGAAGCAGACTCCCTGCTAAGCAGGGAGCTCGATGCGAGAATCCCAGGACCCTGGGATCCTGACCTGAGCCGAAGGCAAACACTTAACCAGTTGAGCCACCCAGGCGCCCAGAACACTGAGTTTAATCAATACTTAGCAAATGCCTCCAAATTTTCTAAGGTGCTTTAGAGGGTGAAAAGATAAATGAGATGATAGTTTTTCCCTCAAGGGCTTGTAACAGAAGAAAATAATGTATACCATATTCTGTTGCTGTGTATTATTTTTGTACACTCTTTAAGGGATGTCGAGTAAAAATTCTGTAGGGATCAAAGGAGAGAGAGAGACAGACCTCTCATTCAATTGTAGTAAATGATCAGGAAATTTAATGAGGAAGGGGGCCTGTCTGGATCAGTCACCAGAGCAGCTGACTCTTGATCTCAGGGTTGTGAGTTCAAGCGCCACGTTGGACATGGAGGGAGCGCCTACTTAAAAAAAAAAGAGGAAAAAAATTAAGAAATGACACTGAATTGAATCTTGAGGAAAAACGAAGGATTTTGGTAGGTGGCAGTTGGAGTAGACACCATTCTTTCCCAGCAGTGGGGATTACTTGAGCACACAGTACACGCAGTAGTAAAGTGCTGTTGTAGTTGCTTTTGTTATTTTGTTGTTATGGCTGTTCTCAGCATTAATAATGTGCAATAATTATTTCATTTGATAGGAACTTTTGGAAATTGTTTATGTGTTTTCTCTTTTACCCTGTAAGAGCCTTGAATTTTATTAAGGTTCTTTAATAATGGGGTGCTAGATATGTTAATGAAAATTCATCCAACATAAAGCCTAATACTCTTCTCGGAGGTATGATCTTTAGCAGATTAAGTTGGACTCAACAGGGAATGTCTAGAGACTTGGTATTCCAGTTTGGTTGTAGTGAAGGATATGTACTGGGCGATAGTAGGATACAGATTTATAAAAGTAGGTTGGTGATACATAAGTGGAAGGCAGAAAAGCAGAAAAATAGTATTTTTTTAGTAGCTTTCTGTATTCTTTCTTTAAAAAGCGAGGTCCTTAAAAATATACGTATTTCAGATGTACCCCACATGGTTTAGTAATTTACAAAAATGTTTGCAGTTAAAACTTCTATAAATAAGATCCTATTTTAAATTTATAGGAAAGTTAGCGGAAAAAGGGATCTTTGTAAAGGTTTTTGGAAAGAAAATAATTCTATACTAATTTATTGGCATTAATACTAGAATTTGACCTACTAAAGGGGTGCAGAATTACATTTATTTCATCATTTAGGATTTTCTTTAACTTAAATGAGTCATGGCTTTATATTGGGGATTTTTGGAAACTGTAGAATGTCTGTGGAAGTGATTTAGTGCCATTATATAGCCTTAAGTTTTTACAAAAAGCACTGTTGAGTTGTATTGGAATTGAATAGCCAGAGTTTAGAGTTTTTGGTCTTTGAGCATGATCTACTTGTACTGTCTTTTTAAGTTATAAAGAGACTACATGGGAGAAATTCTGTATTTTACTTTCTGGTTTTTTTTGTCATTAAAATCTTTAGTAGAGGGCACCTGGGTGGCTCAGATGGTTAAGCGTCTGCCTTCGGCTCAGGTCATGATCTCAGAGTCCTGGGATCGAGTCCCGCATCGGGCTCCCTGCTCCTTGGGAGCCTGCTTCTCCTCTGCCTCTCTCTCTCTCTCTCTCTGTGTCTCTCATGAATAAATAAATAAGAATAAAAAAAAAATCTTTAGTAGATTAATTGATCTCTTTCTTCCTAGAGCAAGGAAGGGTGGAGGTGAAACATTCATTAGCCCAGAGAGGTAGCTCTTCTCAGCAGCTAGATTCTAGTTCATGTTTTATAGGACCCACTTGGAGCTCTCTTAGGTTATGTGTTCTTATGCACAATGTTGGAGAAAATACCGTGGTTCACTCACTTTCGGGCCAGACAGACTTGGTGTAGGTTGATACTGTTTTCTTTTTCTACATAACTGTCTATCTAAAATACTTAACCTGAGCCTTATATAAAATGAATAGATGACACATAGTAGATTTTCAATAAGTAGTAGCAGCTGTGTAATGATTGTTAGTTACCTTTGACATGAGCCTTTGGAAATTGATTACATATTTATATTGTAAGAAGACAGTATATAATATACATAACATACAAAATATGTGTTAATTGACTGTTTATGTTATGGGTAAGGCTTCCAGTCAGTAGTAGGCTACTAGTAGTTAAGTGTTTGGGAGTCAGAAGTTACACTCAGATTTTCTCTTGCGTGAGGTGGGAATTGTTGATGTGTTTACCTCTGAATTGTTCAAGGGTCAACTGTAGATTTGAGTATTACCAGACTTCTTTAATAATCGAATGTCAGATGTATTATAATGAAGAATTTATCCAGCACAAAACCTAATACTTCCCTGCCATTATAAAAGATACTTAATATGAAATTATTACAAAAATCTTTCAGAAGTCGTGTACAAGAATGTTTTCCCCTGAGGTAACTGCTGTTGCTGTGGTTTGGCTGCTGTGCATCATTCCCTTAATTTTCTTTTTGCTCAAACTAAGGTGTATAGATTGTAGTTAAAGCAATAGAAAGTAAAAGACAACCATATTCTCATTCCTTTTTAAACTTTTTAATTATATTTTTATATTATATTCCTGATATGGTTTAAGTTGTTTTTGAATGTAAATTGGTTTTAAAGTAAAAGGAATTTTTGGTTCAGTTTAAAACCTATTCATTTTCCAATACCATTATCTTTTTCATTACCACTATACCTTATTAAAACTTATCTGTGGCTCCATTCAGTTGCATTTTTTTTCTTTTTTTTTTCAGTTTTATTTTAAGTAATCTCTACACCCGGTGTGAGGTTCATACTCACAACCCTGAGATCAAGACTTGCATGCTCTTCTGACTGAGTCAGCCAGGCGCCCCTCAGTTGCATTTTCTTTTTTTTTTTTAATTTTTTATTTTTTTAAGTTAAAATTTTTTTTTTACTTTTAATGTTGTGGTGGGTTTTTTTGGGGAGGGGGTACAAAAAGGTGATTTTATTAAAGCACGGGGATAGGACCCATGAGCAGAAAGAGCTGCTGCCACTTTTATTGTTTTTTAAGTAGGCTCCACACCCATCCTGAAGTCCAGCGTGTAGGGCCCAAACTCAGTACCCTGAGATTCAAGACCTGAGCTGAAGTCGAGTCAGGCACTCAACCAACTGAGCTACCCACGTGCCCCCAGTTGCATTTTCAATATGTCCAGTTTTATTGTTCAAAGAATGAAATAACACATACAACCTTTTGTAACATTTCAGAGCTGCAGTGATATCTGAGCAACTGGCAGTTTTCCTATGTTTTCTTAGTTTTGTTGGTTTTTTTTTTTTTTTAAAGATTTTATTTATTTATTTAACTGACAGAGAGAGACAGCTAGAGAAAGAACACAAGCAGGGGGAGTGGGAGAGGGAGAAGCAGGCTTCCCGCGGAGCAGGGAGCCCGATATGGGGCTCGATCCCAGGACCCTGGGATCATGACCTGAGCTGAAGGCAGCCGCTTAACCAACTGAGCCACCCAGGTGCCCCTTGTTGGGATATTTTTAAATAAGCCAGAATTTATTAAAAATTCTGTATAATTAAAAATCGATTTCAAAGGGAGTCAGAATTTTGATTAATATAATTAAGAGGTATCTTCTATTTGCTTTTAGTGAAAAAGGATTTAGAAACTTCTTAGTAAGGTTTGGAAAATGCTAGGAGGGGGTCATATTTCATCTAAAAGAATTATAGAGGGGATGCGTTGTGGGGTTGGGGAACTGGATGATGGACATTAAGGAGGGCACATGATATATAATGAGCACTGGGTATTATATAAGACTGATTAATTACTGAACTCTACATCTGAAACTAATAATATATCATATGTTAATTAATTGAATTTAAATAAAAAATGCAAAAAAAGCAGAATTATAGGGCTTTATTTGAATACAAGTTTCCTTCCCCACTTTCCTTTAAGGCAGGAAGTGAATTCCTAAGTGAAATTTGAAAAAAAGCATGAAAGTGATTTTTAGTTGTTATTTCACAGTATGATTTTAGCACTTACTAATTTTGATATTAACCTTAGAAATAAGTAAAAAATTTACTGCTATTGGCAATGGAAATAAGTTACAGTTCTGCCTTATGGTTTTGCAACTAGTGGTGAAGAGTTTGTATATGAGATATCCTTGAAATAAACACTTGAGTTTGAATTGTTTTTAAAGATTTATTTATTTTAGAGAGAGAGAGAGCGAGCACATGGTGGGGGTGGGGCAGAGGGAGAGGGAGAGAGAGTCTTTTTTTTTTTTTTTTTTAAAGATTTTATTTATTTGAGAGATCAGAGGGAGAAGCAGACTCCCTGCCGAGCAGGGAGCCCAATGCGGGACTTGATCCCGGGACTCCAGGATCATGACCTGAGCCGAAGGCAGTGGCTTAACCAACTGAGCCACCCAGGCGCCCGAGGGAGAGAGAGTCTTAAGCAGACTGCACTCACTTAGCATGGAGCCCCATGTGGGGCTTGATCTCACGACCTTGAGATCATGACCTGAGCCAAAACCAAGAGTCAAATGCTTAACCACCTGCACCACCTAGGTGCCCCTGACTGAGTTTGAATTTAAGGAAGAATTAATTTTGATGATGGGGAACCACACAGGAACTATCCTATCTGATATCATTTGGACTGCTGGCTGACTGAAAAAGTCTCCAGTCTGAGTGCAAATGACCTTTTTAGTCAGGTTTCCTGAAGGAATCTTTCTAAATCATTTACATACTTATTGAGCACCTACTATATGTTCTAATTGCTAGGGATCTAACCATCTGAGCCACCCAGGCGCCCCATCATTAGTTTTTGATGTAGTGTTCTACGATTCACTGTTTGTAGATAACACCCAGGGCTCCATGCAGTACGTGCCCTCCTTAATACCCCTTACTGGGCTAACCCATCCCCCCACCCCACTCCCCTCTAAAACCCTCAGTTTGTTTCTCTGAGTCCATAGTCTCTCATGGTTTGTCTCCCTTTCCGATTTCCGCCCCCCTTCATTTTTCTCTTCCTTCTCCTAATGTCCTCCATGCTATTCTTTATGTTCCACAAATAAGTGAAACCATATGATAATTGACTTCTCTGCTTGACTCACTTCACTTAGAGTAATCTCCTCCAGTCCCATCTATGTTGACATAAAAGTTGGGTATTCACCCTTTCTGATGGCTGAGTAATACTCCATTGTATATATGGACCACATCTTCTTTATCCATTCATTTGTTGAAGGGCATCTCGGCTCTTTCCACAGTTTGGCTATTGTAGACATTGCTGCTATGAACATTGGGGTGCATATGGCCCTTCTTTTCACTACATCTGTGTCTTTGGGGTAAATACCCAGTAGTGCAGTTGCTGGGTCATAGGGTAGCTCTATTTTTAATTTTTTGAGGCATCTCCACACTGTTTTCCAAAGTGGCTGTACCAGCATACATTCCCACCAACAGTGTAAGAGGGTTCTCCTTTCTCCACAGCCTCTCCAACGTTTGTTATTTCTTGCCTTGTCAGTTTTTGCCATTCTAACTGGTGTAAGGTGGTATCTCAGTGTGGTATCTCAATGTGGTTTTGATTTGAATTTCCCTGATGGCTAAAGATGATGAACATTTTTTCATGTGTCTGTTAGTCATTTGTATGTCTTCTTTTGAGAAGTGTCTGTTCATGTCTTCTGCCCATTTTTTGACTTGATTATTTGCTTTTTGGGTGTTGAGTTTGAGAAGTTCTTTATAGATTTTGGAACCAGCCCTTTATCTGATATGTCATTTGCAAATATCTTCTCCCATTCTGTAGGTTTCCTCTTTGTTTTGTTGACTATTTCCTTTTGCTGTGCAGAAGCTTTTTATCTTGATGAAGTCCTAAAAGTTTACTTTCACTTTTGTTTCCCTTGCCTTTGGAGACGTGTCTTGAAAGAAGTTGTTGTGGCCGATGTCGAAGAGGTTACTGCCTTTTTGTATTTATTATGTTGGTTTAAAAATTATTTCAGTTTTTGGCACCTGCGTGGCTCAGTTGGTTAGGCATCGGACCCTTGATCTCAGCTCAGGTCTAGATCTGAGGGTTGTGAGTTCAAGCCCTGCATTGGGCTCCAGACTGTGTGTGGAGCCTACTTAAAAAATAATAGTAATAAAAATTATTTCAGTTAATCACAACAGTAACTACAACTGGTGTCATTAGGTGTGAGAACAAATAAAACTCACATATGCGTACAACTTAGTATATGGGAATAGAGGTGCTAATTGGGAGCTTTCAGTCCTGCATTAGTCATTATGTTCTATTTAGGGATGGCGGGGTAGCATGAGTTTTGGCACATTGGTTATATGGGGCTTGTTACAAGAGCATTGACTATAAAAACGTAGATTGAAAATCAAGATTTTTTTTTTTTTAAGATTTTTATTTGAGAGAGAGAAAGGGTGAGAGAGGGAGCACAAGCAGCGGGGGAGAGGCAGAGGGAGAGGGAGAAATAGACGCTCCACTGAACAGGGAGCATGATGAGGGACTTGATCCCAGGACCCTGGGATCATGACCTGAACTCAAGGCAAATGCTTAACCCACTGAGCCACGCAGGTGCCCCGAAAATCAATATTTTAAAGTAGATTGAAGCCATAGGGAACAGATAGTGTTATGTGTATAGTCTTAATGCAACATTTTCAGTTTTTCTAGGAATGAAATAAATCTTGGCTGTTAACTGATTAAAAGTAGCCTCTTAATTAAATTCCCAACCTTCTTTGGCCCCCTCACATTGCCATTATTGTTTTGTTATACACTACTGTTTCTCCTCCTCCTCTTTTTTTTTTTTTTTTTAAAGATTTTATTTATTTATCTGACAGACAAAGACACAGAGAGAGAGGGAACACAAGCAGGGGGAGTGGGGGAGGGAGAAGCAGGCTTACCGCTGAGCAGGGAGCCCGATGAGGGGCTCTATCCCAGGACCCTGGGATCATGACCTGAGCCTAAGGCAGATGCTTAATGACTGAGCCACCCAGGTGCCCCTACTGTTTCTCTTCTTGAGCCCAAGGCAACTGCTCTTTTAATTTTTTGCAGACAACATATATTGTTAGGTCTTACTTTTTAAAATTCAGTCAGATATTTCCTGTCATTTAATTGATCTATTTGGGCTATTTACATTTAACATAATTATTGATACGGTTATTTTTATGCCTATCATCTTGCTGTTTGTTTTCCTTTTGTTTTATCTTTTCTTCATTTTGTCTTTTCCTGCTTGTTTTGGATTTTTTAAGTACTTTTTAGCATCTTGTTTTATTTCTTCTGTTGGCTAGTACCTCATTTTAGTGTTTGTTCCAGGGTTTGTATGCATTTTTTTAAAGTCATTGTTTACTAATCCCATCATTGTCATTTATTGGTCTGTTTCTGTTGATTGATTTTTTCCTGATTCTTTGAATGTCTAGTATTTCATTTGATACCAGATAGTGTGAATTATACATTGTTGAATTCTGGATTTTGTTCTTTTTCTTTAAAGATTACTACTTTTGAATCTGCTCTGTAATATTTCTATAACTTGTATATATTTCTGTAACTTTTTTTTCTTATTGCATGTCAATACTTTGTTTAATGTTTCTTTCCCTAGTTGAGGGCAGAACCTGTATTTTACTAATCTTGCATTTTACTGTTTAGGCTTGTGCCTGACATACTTGGGCATTGGTGATAAAAGGTAGATTAGAGTGATCTTCCTAGAATGCATTTTTTTTACTTGTTATTACTCTTCTATCTAAACCTTTCAGTGAGTTTTGTTGCACTTTGGTTAGGTCCGAATTCTTGGCCCTTGCTTACTTCTGTAGTTTATATATATATATATATCTTTATATATCTTGTTATCTTCTTAAATCTCTAAATTTTTACCTGGTCACATTCTCACCCCTGCCAAAAAAAAGGCAATAAACAGATAAATGTCACAAACACACACCCACCCACAGAGCCATCCTTTCTCTAGCCATACTCAACTATTTTCTCTTCCTTCAAGGTGCCATATTTCTCATCTTTAGGCATCTGTATTTGCACTGTCTGTAACATACATTTATTGGCTAACCTCTGTTCGTTTCTGCCACAGTTTAAATGTCCCTTCTTGGGGCCCCTGGGTGTCTCAGTCAGTTAAGCGTCTGCCTTCAGCTCAGGTCATGATCCCAGGGTCCTGGGATTGAGCCCCGCATCAGGCTCCCTGCTCCGTGGGGAGCCTGCTTCTCCCTCTCCCTCTTCCTGTTGCTCCTGCTGCTTGTGCTCTCTCTCGCTCTCTGTGTCAAGTAAGTAAGAAATCTTAAAAAAAAAAAAAAAAAAAAAACCTCTTCTTAGAGGAAACCTTTTTGGACTCCCCTTCTCTCCCCCATCAATACCCTTCTGTATGTTCCCAGGAGACCATCGTATGGTATTATAATTGCATATTTATTTTTGACTTGTTTGATTTCCCATTAAGCTCATTGAGGTCAGTGACTGCACAAGTGGTTTCTTCAAGTACACTGTGAAAAGAAGTTTTATATTCCATGCAGTCAGTCTGTCCTCAGTGTGCTGAAAATTCTTAAATTTTAGGAAATGGAACAGTCTCTGTATTGAAGTTAGCTTCTGAGATCTTTCAGACCACTTTTTTTTTTCTTTAAGATTTTATTTATTTAGGGGCGCCCGGGTGGCTCAGTCGGTTGAGCGTCCAACTCTTGAATTTTGGCTCAGGTCACAATCTCAGGGTCATGAGATAAGGCTCTGCACTCATCTGGGAGTCTACTTGAGAGTTTCCTTACCTTTGCACCTCCCCCACTCCCACCCTATTCCCACACTCTCTGTCTCTCAAAGTGAATAGATAAATCTTTAAAAAAAAAGATTTTATTTATTTAGAGAGACAGAGTATGTGCACTTGAGTGGGGAGAGGAGCAGGGAGAGAGAGAGAGAGAAGAGAATCTCAAGCAGACACCATACTAAGCATGGAGCCTGGTGCTGGGCTCGATTTCATGATGCTGAGATCATGACCTGAGCTGAAATCAAGAGTCCACTCAACTGACTGAGCCACTCAGGTGCCCAAGACCACTTTTTTTTTTTTTTTTTTAAGTAGACTCCATGTCCATGGTGGAGCCCAGTGAGGGTCTTGAACTCATGGCCCTGAGATTAAGACCTGAGCTGAGATCAAGAGTCCGAGGCTTAACCAACTGAGCCACCCAGGTGCCCCAGACCACTTTTTAAAGGCTGTTTTATTTCTTATTATGAGCTATTCAGCTTTATAGGAAAAAAAGAATTAACTTTAAACCTTGTACTGTCTTCTTTAAAGACCACTGTCTCTAACTGCTGTGGCTCAGTCAAGGCACTGGGGGAGGTCCTGAACTGCCACTGTTGTTAATTTGAAATCTGAAGGGATGGACAAGGAAATTTATGATTTAAAAAAAAAAATCAGTTTAAATAATTTTTTTTTCAGCCAAATGTAAGGGAAAGTATGCATTTAAATCTCCCTTGGGACTTGGGGTTTTGATTGTTTTTTTAAAAATTATTTATTAGAGGGGAGAAAGCAAGCACAAGAAGGGGGGAGGGGCAGAGGGAGAGGGAGAGAGAGAATCCCAAGCAGACTCCCTGCTGAGCCTGGAGCCCAATGTGGGGTATGATCCCACGACCCTGAGATAATGACTTGAGCCAAAATCAGGAGTCAGACATTCAACCGACTGAGCTACCCACATGCCCTGATAAGTTGTTTTTAATAGATCAGTTTCTCTTTTAAACATGTAGTTAGAAAACTTTAAAATGTCCCATCCGAGTCTTTGCTAGTCAGCAGTCCTTTACGGATTATATAAATATTTCCATAGTTTGTATTTATTTATTTATTTATTTATTTACTTACTTACTTATTTATTTATTTATCTTTAAAGATTTTTTATTTGTTTGACAGAGACACGGTGAGAGAGGGAACACAGGCAGGGGGAGTGGGAGAGGGAGAAGCAGGCTTCCCGTGGAGCAGGGAGCCCGATGCGGGGCTTGATCCCAGGATCCTGGGACCATGACCTGAGCTGAAGGCAGACACTTAACGACTGAGCCACTCAGGTGCCCCATATTTCCATAGTTTTTAGATATCAGTAATTTATATACTTTTACTTAACTTCCTAATTTTCACGTACCTGTACAATCATGTTAATTTTTTTTAACTAAACTTACTGTATTGTTAGTCTCTTGACGTCCCTTTTAAGATAGACTGTTCCAGTTTTCAGTTTTGCTGTTGTAATACTGCTTTAAATATTGTATAGAAAATTGATGTTCTTAATTTTGTTCTTGATATTTTTCAGCTCTGCCATTGTCATTTTAGCTAACTTCTCATTTTATCTATTTATATTGTTTTTATTCTTCTAGGATATACCATTAGGTTTTCATTTTTTACTTACACGTAATTCACTTACCATTAAGTTCATCCTTTTGAAGTATACAAATCAGTGGTTTCAGTAGATTTACAAGGTTGGCAAGCATCACCACTGATTCAGAAACATTTTCATCATACCATAAGGAAACCCTCCACTCTTTAGCAGTTACTCCTCATTCCTCTTTGCCCCCAGCCCCTGGCAACTACCAGTCTACTTTCTGTCTCTGTGCCTAGTCTGCCTATTTTGGATATTTCATCTAAATAGAATCATACAATATGTGGCCTTTTGTGTCTGGCTTTTTTCACTTAGCATATGTTTTCAAGGTTAATCCTTGTGGTAGCCTTTGTCAGTACTTTATGGCTGTTTAATGCTTATTTATCCACTCATTTTAATTAATTGAAATTTGGGTTGTTTCTACTTTTGGCTATTATGAATGAAGCTGCAGTGAATATTTGTTTGCAAGTTATCATGTGAACATATGTTTTCAGTTCTCTTGGGTGTACACCTAGGAGAGGATATGTTGGATCATATGCTAACTGTAACTGAGGAACTGACAAAACTAGTCAGTAGTTTTCTTGATAATTTTCACTTAGACAACCTGTAGGAGAATGATTACAATTCCAAGATTCTAAGGATTGAGTTGCTGTAATTTCTTACAAAGGGAAATTTCATAGACTTGTTTATTGAATGTCCTTAGGAAAATTGTAGGAAGTTTTTCTCAGTTAAATGTATTGCTGCCTAAGGATGAGGTGAGTTATCACGTTTTATAGAAATTCTTGAATTTCCTCATTACCAGATTGAAAGATTTGTTAATAGTGGTCCAGTGGGACCTAGAAATACATAAATTTTCATAGATTAATATATTCTAATTGTTGGATTGCTTCTCTTACAGGGTTTTGACTCTGGGAGGAGGGCTGCCTTATTTGGAGCACCTTAATCTCTCTGGTTGTCTTACTGTAACTGGTGCAGGCCTACAGGATTTGGTTTCAGCATGTCCTTCTCTAAACGATGAATACTTTTACTACTGTGACAACATTAACGGTAATGCCTTTTAATAATGAGATAACTTTGAAGGAATGGATTTAAAATTTTTTTGACAGTCCTCATGATTCTTAGGGTTTCTATTTAATTGTCTAGCTAATTACCAAACTTTTTTACTTTCAGAGGTGATTCTTTACATTTGATAAAATTTAAAAATCATGTATGTTTTCATTAATTAGCTTCTATAAAGGTAAGTTTTTCTTTCAGATAGGTATTTCAAATATATATTCTTCCAGATTTTTGAGATATGTAATAGTTTAATAAATTCTAAAATGACAAGTTGTAAAAATACTAAAATTCTTTTTTTTTTTTTTAAGATTTTATTTATTTGTTTGAGAGAGACAGAGAAGGAGCAGCGGGGAGGGTCAGAGGGAGAGAGCAGGGAGCCTGATGTGGGACTTGATCCCAGGACCCTGAGATCATGATCTGAGCCGAAGGCAGCTGCTTAACAACTGAGCCACCCAGGCACCCCTAGAAATACTAAAATTCTTATAAAATTGTGGGAAATTCTTCTAGAGTGATATCGCATTCATTAACAATTTAGCAGTACTGATGTAGATACACCAGTTTCTTAGGGATGATGACTCAGTTTTCTTGTAACACAACTTTAAAAAAAATGCAGTTGAGAAGGGAGGACTTTGGTAATATGAACTTCTTGGGGATCCTGGGTCTGGTTTCAAATCAGTTTCATGGAAGATTGAGGGGGTTGGGGGTGTGTATTGGGGAAGAGGCTGAGATGCTTTAGACATGACTAAAATTCGTACAGTATTTTGGAGATTGATTCCTGAACTTATAACAATCATTGGATAAATATTTATTGATTGTTTTGTTTCTTAAACCTATCCCTACCCTGCAGTGGGCTTGTTGCATATGTTTTTTTCAAGGTACATTCAGTACCCTTTTGGGCTTTTGATAGTCACTGGTAGAGACTGAAGTTTCTAGAAGCACAAAAAGCTTCTCAGTTATTAGTAAGTAAATCAGTCCCTTGTATTTATAACTGGAGAAACATTTACATGGTTCAGATTCTACTATGGACCTGTCTTTTTATATCATATACTGTTTTCTTTGAGAGCCTAAGTCATCTTAAGATGACAAGAAGATCACCTGAGTTTCTCTCAGGGAGAACAATTGAAAGGAACCAGGAAGACTGGAGGAATGGTCTCTTTAATGACATACCTGTAGGCAGAGAAGTTAGCAAATTGCTATTTCTGGGAGATTAGGTTTTCCTTAAATACATATAAAGAGACAGGAGATTGCAGCGTCTTTTATTTCTGGCATCACATCGGTGACGCAGGAGATGACCTCCCTTGTTCTTGAAGTTGCAACACTAAGTAGGAGCATTTCTTTGCTCTCTTGCCTTCAGCATATAATCCAGGAATGGTGAAATGAGTGTCATTTTAGTTGCAACCTGCTAAGCGTACAAAAACAAAGTTTGATTGCTTCCATGAACCATTTACTGCTTTTGTAGATGCAGTAAATTTGCGATGGGAGATTTTTTTTTTTTTAATGTACAGTTATGTCATTGTAGGTGCAGTGTTGTACTTCCTAATTCCTAAGGCTTCTAGGACATATTATGAAAAGTAACTAGTAATCAGTTATTTTTATAAGAAAAACATCTTATTTGTATGTTGCACTTGAATTGTCTACAGTTGATTTCAGCATAGGTTATGCTTGTGGGAATATCACAACTGAATTTGTTAGATTTGTTTTTGGGTATATAGATGTTACAGGGTGGGGGAGATTGGATTTCAGTTCATTTTTATGATCTGCCTACTTGTTTTCTTGTGTAATTTTGAAAACTTGAAATAATTTAGGTGATGGGATAAAGTTAAATACCTAATCTTTTGCATTTTGTTAGGATGTAAGAATTCGTTTCATCTTAACTGGTTTTGAATATATAAATATTAAAGTGTTCCAAAGGAGCTGCTACATTCCTTTTGTTGAATGTGATTTTTTTCTTGATAAATGAGTGGTAATTTTCAATGAATGAATTTTAATGAAGATATCTGACTTTGAAAGATTTGAAAGGAAATTGACAGCACTTGTATAATCCATTCTTAAGTCTCCTTTTACAGCTTCTTAAAACATGATTTTGGGGAAATGGAAATCCTTTAAAGTTTATAGGGTGACTTGTCATATTATATTCCAGACTTCCAGCCAATTGCTCTTAAAGCAATGCTCTGATGGCACTTTTTCCTTAAAAGGACATATGGACAACCTAGAAAGTGTTAGAATAAAGTTACATTGTATCCAGTTTTGCAAGATGACGCCACTGATCCAGTATCTTTTACTACAGCTCAATTTGTACAATAAATATTTAATGACTGCTTATGGGGCCCCCTTTTTATTTTTATTTTTTCTGAAAGTAGTTAATATGTTTTATACATGGTCTTAGAATAATAGGGAGCATGGGTGACAAACTATATTTTAAATATTTGGGTAAACTTTAACTAAAAATGTATTTGTCAAAAAAAAGCTTAGTATAGTTAGCTACTAGATTACTAACTAAAAGAAGTAAATACTGATAAACAATATTCATTAACTAAATAATGAATGATAAGTAAAGCATAATGACCTGTTTCCTAAGCAGTAGTAGAGAAGATAAGTTTAGTACCAGATATTCAAATAATATCTACTGTGAGCAAGATACTGTACTAAGCACTGATTAAAAAAAATGCCAGTTTTGTTCTTCTGAATGATTCCTCGTCACATTTAAATTTGTGATTTGATTGATAAAGTTAAGATTTAAACATAAAAGAAGGCTTCTTTGCCATGACATTTAAAAAAACTTCTTTGTCATTTAAGAAGTGTTAAATGGAATTGCATAGTTTTGGAGCTCTGAAGAACACTTGAACAATGATAGCAAATAAACTTTTTGTACTGATTTGCATTTCAATGTCTGTATAATTTATGAATTAAGATAGATTAGCTCATAGTTCTGGAGGTGACACAGTCTCAGATGATTTGCTCTCTTATGTTTCTAATTTAAGTTAAAGAGGAATTAAAGGTAAGTGAAGGTAAGTGCAGATATACAGCATAAATAATATACTTAAAATCCAGGAAAAACAAATCAATCAAAAATAGAAATTTGGGAAAATAACTATAGTTAACATTATAGCTCTTTTTATCTAATATTTAAAAAATGCTTTCTTACAAATTTATTTCTTTACCATGCATTTAAAAATTTTATTTAACGATTATGCCCAATTTTGTTTTCCTGTTTTCTTTATTATTCTTTAGCGTAATTTAGCCCTCAGCCCTCATATATTACAACCATTTGAATTTTCTGTTCTGTATTGAGATAGACATTTGCTGGTGATGAGTCAAATATTTAAAGGGAATGGCCTTTTGAGTTGTCCGTGTCTATGGAAGCACAGCTGTCTGCTTCAGATACTTGGCAAAATAACATATGAGATTATCTTAGTCGTGTTTCTGTCTAATGCTGCCTCACTTTTCTGTTGTCCATTTATTCCCTTTTCTGGACAGTCCTTCTACGATGCTTAAGAGTCTTAACTGTTCACATTGCTTACAATTTTCATGCTTTGGAAATTGTTGTTCTCTCCTGTTTTCTACATTATGAGACTAACCTAAGTTAGAAACAGTGGTTGTCTTCACTTTTGCTCTGCCCCTGGCCTTTAATAGTATAAAATCTCCTTCTTTCATGACTATTAGGTTCAGACACCTGGTCTGTAAATTGACCTTAGGATGGAATTGTAGTTTTAAGATAGTATCATAGTTACTGTTAAAGTCCTCATAGGCTTCTCTAGATAGATCATACTTTCTGATTTGAAATTCCCTCTTTTCACTCTGTGCTTAAAACTCAGACATTCTAGTGCATATTTGGAGGAGGGGGCACATTTTATATCAGTGTGAGTGAGGAATTTGTTTTGTGATGTTAATAAGGAGATGCTGACAGATACGCAGGATTGGGTTACTTTCAGCCTAATATGGGACACGTAATTTTATTGTTGCATTTTTCTTCCCCTGTAATCCCTATTACCATCCTTTAGACTTTGAGATCAAAGAGTGACCAGAGTGGCCAGGGTGGACCTGAGGTTGCTGAGCCGGTCTTTTGGGGAGGATGGTGACTAGCTGTGTATATTTGGAAAGATAGGAATCTCTAGAGTAGCTTCCTTGATCCTGTTGGCTCCTTTGAGGCTCCCTTATATTTCCTGCCTTAAAACTAGTAGCATACTTCACTTGCATTGCTTTCAGCCATCACTTGGGACTTTTCCCAGGTCATTGTTGACTTCAGTGTAAAGTTTCTTCTTTACCTTTCTGTCCTTTTAAAAAACAGGACTATAGAAATTTTAAAATATTTTAAGGGAGTTTTAGTTGGAAAATTGTCTAAAGTCTCCATGTCTCTTTGCTCTTATTGCTCCCTTTTTAAAAATTGGAGTAGGATTACATGCTGAGAAATAGATTTTTGCAAAATCCACCAGTTCAAGCATTTCATCCCAGGGACTGAGTGTCAACAGGGCAGTGTGCAAGGCAGGGGATTGGGTCTTGAAGAGAGGCACTAGGTGATCATCAGGCAGAGCAGGAACCAGCGTTTAAGGGGTGCAGCAAGACAAGTTCAGAAGAGGTGGCATGGAGGGTTAAGTAGTGTGTAAGGAAAAAGCTGAAAATATGTTCAGAAGGAAAACCTGGTCAAAGGTTGACAGTGGAAGAGTTTCAAACTACAGGGTTCCTTATCAGGACATTTTTGTTTTGTTTTGTTTTTAAAGATTTTATTTATTTGACAGAGACACAGCGAGAGAGGGAACACAAGCAGGGGGAGTGGGAGAGGGAGAGGGAGAAGAATACTCCCCACTGCGCAGGGAGCCTGATGCACGGCTCTATCCCAGGACTCTGGGACCATGACCTGAGCCAAAGGCAGATGCGTTATTAACAACTGAGCCACCCAGGTGCCCCTGTCAGGACATTTCTAATAAATATGATATGTAGGACATTTTACTTTGATTTTGGTTAAAATGACTAACCTTGAGTCTTATTTTAAGGGAAATTAATAAGAAATTACTTTGTGAATTTTTAAAATTTTTGGCATTCAACTTTTCATTTTTAAAATAGAACAGGTTTTAATTTTGATTAAATAAAAATGGGCTTTTGGTAATCCAATTTTATATTTGAAATATTTTAAACTTTTTGTTATGTAAATTTTAAACATGTAAAGATGGAATAATGTAATGAAGCCTCATGTATTATTTGCTTTGGCAGTTATAAAAGCGTGGCCCATCTTCCATTGCCCACTCCCATGCCTGCTCCCCATAGCCCAGGCATCATCACATCTATTTTAAAATTAAACATACATTTTTGAAAATAAATGAAGTCCTAACCTATTGCAGTCCCACATATGCTTGTAAAGTTCATTAGTTTCTTTTCTTAAAGATACATTATCATTTCTTCATTGAAATACATGAACATTATACTTCATTGATTATATATCCTAATCCTGTGATTATATAGGATATATAATCACACACACAAAACACAGTGTTTTGTGTGTGCCATTTTAGGAATACAAGGGAAGATTCTGGGAAATAAGTGTTTTGTGTGTTTTATTGCAAGTAGCCATTTCCTTATGTTGGTATTAGCACAGATGCCTTCTTTTGCAGCGGACTGCTACTTTAAAAAACAAAACAAAGTTTATTTAAAATAGTTTCTGAGTTAAACTAGATATGAGAGTACTATGATTTTTCAGTTATAATCCATTTGACGTAGTCTATAAAATGACACTTCATGTACTTTTTGTATGGGATCCTTACATATCACACATGCAAGGATTTTGGTTCTGTTTGATGAATAGAGAACGAATTAACTGCTCTTTGTTTCTTCATGGTGCAGACACACTGAAAGGCTTTGGTATAGTTAAAACATTCTTTTGCACCTTTGCCTGCCTTTATGAAAACTGTGATTCATTCAGAAAACTTAACGTTTGCTTATGTGCCATGATATCGCTTCTTTGATATTCCTAATTCTCAGTTGTGTTTCCTAATGGATCTTGTATGTAGTGTCTGGGTAGCATAACGTGAATGGGATAAAATGTCAGTTACTCCACAGTGTTGCATTCTTGTTTTGTAAATGAATCATAATTTTTATTATGTCTTAGGTATGTTTATTTAGCTAATCATTCATTATATACTTAATTCTGGAAGATAATTTCACTTAACCCTAGCCGTTTATTTTGGCTGCAGCTGTTAAATAAAGATATGGAAAACATGTTCAGTCTATGTCTATATAGTTTATTTAAGTTTCGACTGTAATGTTTTTGTAATTGCTCAATACTGGGTTCTTTAGCTGATCTACGGAGGGGGCTCTTTTTGTCTTAATTATATTTCTAGGAATGATGTTCTGAGTATAAGAAATCTGTTGTTAAGTTAGCTCGACAGTCTTGCTTCTGTGGGTTATCTTTTGGTCTTAGATTTTTTATTTTGTAAGATTGTTGCCAAAAAATTATTTCTTTCCTTTCTTGTTTCATTTAGCTTTTGGACCAGTTAAAGTAGAGCTGCTGTTGGCTATATTTGTGTCTAATTTTTTTATACACTCACTGGGACATTTTACTTTTATGTTATAAATGTATTGCTAGTAAAAAAAAAAAGTCAAATGTCTTAGCTCTTTTCATGTGATCTCTAAGAAATTTCCTCCTTTCACACTTTTCTGTTTTTACACAGGTCCTCATGCTGATACTGCCAGCGGATGCCAGAATTTGCAGTGTGGTTTTCGAGCCTGCTGCCGCTCTGGCGAATGACCCTTGACTCCTGACCTTTGTCTACTTCATTTAGCTGAGCAGGCTTCCTTTCATGCACTTTACTTATAGCACATTTCTTGTGTTAACCATCCCTTTTTGAGTGTGACTTGTTTTGGCCCCATTTCTTACAGCCTCAGAAATCTTAATTTACCAGTCAATTGTACAGTGTTGTTTCTCTTGCAAATCATCTTTTTGTTTTAGAAAGGGATTAGATCTTTTCATAAGGGTGAGAACAGTTTTAGTTTTCTTTTAAATGGAATGCTTTGAAAAGAATGTCACTAATGCCATGCCATTTAAAGTATTTTTTAGATTAATTTGAGTTTTAAAGTCAATGGGGTTATTGGTTCTCTTTATATATAAACACTGTACCAAGCTTTGCAGATCTTTTCAAACATACATTTTTGAAGTTTTATTTTCAAAGATTGCACATTTTGAAAACCAATCTTTTTTCCATAATGTTTCCTTTGTTTGAACAATTCTCAGAGGGCCAATTCAAACATACCCACATATAAGGTTCTTTAGGATAATAGAATAAATTGGCTTCTTGGTGTTAGCTCAGTGAGCTAGCAAAGTACCAATGTATTTGTATTTGCTTTCTTCAGATACTCCTGGTTCCTACCACTGTCCCTAAATTGTCAAATTTGGGAGGGATTTTTAAAAATTCCACAATCATTTGAACAAATGTATCAATAAAATCTACTTTGAGGACTTTACCAAATAATTTTTTTGGTGTTTTGATTTCATTAGAAATCTCAATTCAGGTTTATGTTAGTGTAAAATAGGACTAAATATTTTCTTTTGAGCTCCCGTGAAATCATGATCCTGGAAATTTAGACAGATATCTAATTTTGTTGAGCTGAATTGTCTGTTTTGAGATTAATTGTGCAGTAGTCAGAATTTGAATGTGTATGCCTATCTTCATTGCTGTGTGAAGAGACAGTGGGAGTGGGGAACCTATCGTTCAGAAAGGCACATATTGGATCAGTTTTAGGTAATGCTATATATAATTTTATGCCCTGAAGAGAAGAGTTGGCAGCACGCCATCTACTTCTGGAAATGCATGCAAGGCTGTAGAAGAGGAGTTAATCTTGCAGTCTTGTTACTTGTGGTCCCAGGTATTCTTGTTTGTTTTATTGAGGGATAGGAGGAGTTAGGAAAGGGACAAAGTACAGGTAAGCAGATTTCAGTTCAGGCTAAGAAAACTTTGTTTGAGACAGAGCTGTCTAAAGATGAAGGAAGACTCATTTGATGAGAATATGAACAGGGAGAATCCACCTGTCTTAAGTCTCACTAATATTTGAATTAAACACTGCAGGAGAGACCAAGTCTGGGGTGGGGGCACCTCTCTTAATGGCTCTCTCTGAAGTGTTGCCTCCTGTCAGGGTTCTCTCATCGTGTCATGATTGAACGTGCAAAATGTTTCTTGCATGTAGGACAAGGCAGGTGTGTGAGCAGAGCATCTTACCTTGGGAACTTGTATCTCTTAGGTGTAAGTAGTTATGGCTTTTGCGGCACTGTGGCTCCGAGCGTCCTTTCAAAGTTTGGCTTAAGCACAAAGTAAGAAATGATTTCTTGATTCCCTTAGAGAACTTGAAAGGAAATTTAAGCTTAGCACTTAAACGGGGTCTGAAGTTTTATTTTGTAAGGTTGATTTTCTTGTAGTTACTGTGTTTTTATTTCTGTAAGTGTTTAATAAAGTTTATTTGGAAAGTTCACATCAGGGACTATTTTTAAGAAAACATACTAGAAGAATTCTTCCGGAGTGAGTCCATCCAATCCCATACTTTTATCTTATCTGTAGTTATGTGAATCGTAAGTAAAATTACTCCTCTGGACGCCTGGCCCTGATTCATCAAGTTGAGGACTCAAGTTTATCCTCCATGTAGTCACAAAACAGTATAATATTTTTGGGGGAGAAATTTTTGATAATGATTCAATGATGTTTCAGGAATTGACGTAAATGTTTTTCTTTTAGGTTAACTAATTGGAGCAGGGTATCCTCAGGGGTACCAGGTGATTGAGGTGCCTCCCTTTTGCTTTGTCCTGTGCTGCTTGATATTAGCAAACCATTAAATAGGACCTGGCAGTCTTGAACTAACATGGACTTGGGTGTGTCAGCACATCGTCCTGTGGAGACTCACTGTTTTTCCACTCTCCAGTTGCATGGGGAGATTGACAACATAATTTACATTTAATTTTTATACATTAACTTTGGGTTATAGTTAGTATTTGATGAAACACTATAAATACTTGGTTTAAATTTATCTTGGGTTTTGTGATTGATTTAATGAATTTTTGGAACTGTTCATTCTTAGAATAAAATACAAGTTTTGTGAACTGCCTTGGGGTGCCTGACATCAGGTGCTCAGCGCTGGGCAGTGTTCTAAGTACCTATACTTACATATACTGACTTGTTTAAACAGTGAGAGGAAGTAAGTAATGTGATCATTCTGATCCTATATATGGGGAAAATAAGTAGCAGGGAGGTTAAGGAACTCGTCCGTGGATACCTTGTAATGACGGGGTATTGCCTGGTAATGACTGTTACATGTCAGTCCTTGAAGTCTCCTTGGAAGAGTTCATAGTTGAGGTATCAGAGGCATGCAAACACATAATTGTAATATAATCTGATAGAGGAAGGCATAAGGGAATAAAGTAAAAGGTGAATTTTTTCCTTAATTTGGTCCCTCTGGTTTTTTTTTTTTTTTTTTTAAGTGAGATCATACTCCAGCTATATCACTGGTTCTCAGCTGGAGTCAGTTTATCCCATAGAGGACATTAGACAATGTCTGGAAACATTCTGGTCATCACACTTTGGCAGAGGGAAACGATGTCACTGACATCTAGTGGGTAGAGGTCAGGGATGCTGCCAAATATCCTCTAATGAACAGGTCAGCCCTCCCCCCCCCCAAAAAAAAATTACTTGGCCCAAAAATGTCAGTAGTGCTTCTGTTAAGAAATCCTGCTTCATGTATTTCTGTTTTGTGTACATCTTTCCATGTCAGCGCATGCATTTAATGCCTTTTAAAATGGCTTGTATAGTACTACCGGTGTTTGTCTTAGTCTGTTTAGGCTGCTCTAACAGAATACCATACACTGGGTGACTTAAACAGCAAACATTTATTTCTTCTCTATCTGGAGGCTGGGAAGTCAAGGGATAAGGTGCTGGCAGATGTGGTTTCTGGTGAGGGCTCTCTTTCAGATTTGCAGAGGGCCATCTCCTCATCCACACATAGCCTAAAGAAAGGAAGCCAACTCTCTCCTGTCTCTTCTGACAGTGGCATTCATCCCAACACAGGGCCTCCACTCTCACAACCTAATTGCCTCCCGAAGGACCCATCTTCAAATATCATTACAGGGGATTTGGGTCTCAAGATAGGAATTTTGTGGGAGACAGAAACATTTAGTCCATAGCAATGGCTTAATTTTTTAAGCGACTTCCCTTCTGGTGAATGTTTAAACATACTCCCCCCTCCCCATACTATATTGTTTCAATAGGAGTATGTGTGTGTATGTATGGGCACATTTGTGTACATGTACATGTTTGCTCAGTATTTCTATAGGATAAGGTCTTATGAGGTATTTGGTGTTAATCGCAAAGTTGTTCCTGCCCCCAGAGAAGTTGTGTTATTTTGCTGGTTCTTAAAAGTATGATGGGTATTCTGGTGGACAAAGAAGGAGGGCATTCTAAGCAGAAGGTAAGTACAAAGGCATAGAGATAGGGAGCTCTTAGTGTGAGGAGGAACTCTGGGTAGCCTTGACTAAATGTGGGGTCAGAGTGGCAAGAGGTAAGGCAGACTAATAAGTAACACTTATTTTGAAAATAATGATAATTTTATTTCATTATTTACAAATAATTTCTTCTAATATGATCAGTATCACAAAAATATTCTCATACCTTAATTACATTTATTACATGATACAAAAAGTATACAATGAAAAAATTACCTGTTGCGTATAAGGGAGGCAACATAAATCCAAACAGACAAAACATTTTTGGGGTATGGGTGGATATATACAGCTAAGGCAAATTCAACATTGGGAACATCAATATTATGTACTCCGGTGCTATAAACTGCTTCAATTAAAGGTTTCAGTTCAGAATAGGGCATGTGAAGGGGAAATCCAGAGAACTGAAGGGAAAAAAAAACCAAGATTTGTAGTCAGTAGTGAAGCCTGAGGATTTCATTGTATTTTTTTCTCCACATTTAAACATATGCAGTTCTTAATATTCTTGTCTTCTTTCTGCATCTTGAAGTCATTTACTTAGTTCTGCTTTTCTTTTCAGCTGTGTATTAGCAATACAGAAAATGGAGAGGGGCCAAATGTCTTTTCTGTTCAGTTGCTAGCATATTGACTTGGTGTATAAGACGGCTGTTAGCACCCAGCCGCCCTCCACTATTCCCTTCCCTCTGCCTGATAGTCCCTAGTTTGCATAGTAACCCATGTAATTCTAGGGATCTGGATTAATCCTAATCAATGTATTCTATCCCCATGGCCACAGTGACTGATCTATAGGGATGGGCATGTGATCAAAGTGAATCCCAGGAAACTTGCTAGGAATGACGGCACACAGATATGCTCTCCTGCTTTGGACAGTATGTGTGCAGATGTGAGTCCTTCCTGGAGCTGTTCCAGCCATTTGGTTCCATGAAAAAGTGAGCCTGAGGACAGTGCCATCACACAGTGGGAAGACTACACAAGAGTGGTACAGCTCTGCTAGCTACTCACCTCTGACTTTCCCTCACATAAACCAATAAATTCTTTGTATTGCTCAGGGCTGTTTGAATTAAGTTTTTTGTTACTTGACATCCTAGCTGAAAACCTAGTTTTTTTGTTTTTTTTTTGTTTTTTAAGATCATTTATTTTAGAGAACAAGTGGGGGAAGCAAAGGGAGAGAATCTTCAGACTCCCTACTGAGCTCGGAGCCCAACGTGGGGGGTCGATCTCAGGACCCTGAGATCAAGACCTGAGCTGAAACTAAGAGTTAGACTCAACCAACTGAGCCACCCAGGTGCCCTTGAAAACCTAGTTTTAGTCAGTGAATAGTATTAAATGTCCAACTTGACTTCACCCTGTTTAGCCAACAAGGCTTACTGTCTTAATTTGAGACTGCTTTCTAGGTTTTATTATCCATACAGCACTACTGACAGTGGAGAGGACTTACGAGAATTTTTCTTAGCACTGAAAAACAATTAGTATAAAATCGTCTCCTTAGAACTGATCAGGAGTGGTTGGTTTCACCTTTAGAGTCTAATATGATTTAGCCAGATGTTTTAATTGTATTTAATACTCTTGCAATGCATCTTATTAAAGGTATTTTTCATTGCATAGGCTTATAGCATTTTCAGTTTATAGAGGTATTTTGCTGTTTAATAAGAGCTTAATTACTGAGATTTGAACTTTAATTACATCTTTTACTCTTGCTGCTTCACCTATGTACTGTGGAGAGCAAAGTAGTTACTTTGATTCTTTAAAAATCCAATACCACAGAATTTCCATTTTGAAATGAAATCCACAGACTCAGTGTAGAGCCATTTGTACTTACTCGGTAGTCTCCCAGCTGTTTGAGCAGCTCCGCTCTGTGGTCATCTTCTACGTCTTCTCCTCGATTTCTTTCTAACACAGGCAAGAAGTGCCGTAGAGCAGAGGTACAGTACCTGTTCCATCTAGTCAGATGGCGTGGCCTCCAGTCCATGATTTTTTCTTTTAGTATTTTTTCAATCCTGTTTATAAAAAAGAAGCTCTATTTTTTGCAGGGGTGACTTTTGTAAACAAAGATACAGTTTATATGTAGTGGGGATTCAGGTGGCATAGTTTATGCTTGAAAGCCTTAATATTTGTAGGGCTTTTAATGCTGCATATTGATTCTTTACCCTGTGCTCTGACTGCTGTTAATGAAGATTATTTTTCTGAATTTCCTTAAGACTGTTCTTAGGATATCCATCATCACTAAGCTTTACATTCTGTAGATCCAATACCTATCATATTAACTACAAAGCAGGATATCAAAAATTAAGTTGAAAACACAGAATAAAGGAAAATAGCTAACATGTATTGAGCCTTTATTTACCAGGTACTGTGTAAAATGCTTTCTATTCATTTTTACTTAATCCTAACAGTGACTATGAGGGGGATATTGTCCCAGTTTTACTTATGTGGGGACAGTTTGAGGTAGGATGAGTACTTGACAGTGGCAGGGAAAACGGGGGTTTGCGTTGAAACCCTGTCACTTCTAAAGCCTCTTGGGCATCCCTAACCAAATGCACAGATTTAGGGGACCCAGCCAGCTCCCCACTGCTTAGCTGCAGGATCCCCTTCTTATTTGGCACATTATACATATTTTTGTTTGGGGTTTCAAGATGGTCTGAGCAAGAGTATGGTTGAATTGCCATGCACTTCATCAATATTGGATAAATAAATAATGTGGGTCTAATTAATAGTATCCTGAAACTATCAGAAGCAGACTTTTGGGGGAATTAGTTGTTCTAGGTAGGGATCTCCAGTAAGGTTTTATTTAAAATTTGAAATTGAGAATAAATTGGAGTCTTCTAGTAATAATACTAACTTGGAAAGGGTCACATTTATTCTTGAGTATTTGACATACTGCTCTTTACACAGCTTGATACAGTAGAAACGGCACACAGACTTTGAAATCAGAAAGATCTGACCAGGCTCAGAACCCCCTCTGACACTTAACAAGTACGTTGACCCCTTTGAACCTTGGTTTCCACATTTGCAAAACTGGAAGAGTAAAGTTTTGTTTTACAGGGTTATAATGATTATAGGGACTCTTACCAGGCTTCTCCATGTGTTAGGGTTATAAACTAGCTGAAGCTCAGTAAGCCACTAATGGGACAAAAGAGGCATATTTAATTAAGCTGAGGATTATGATACATCTGAACAAGACCCATAATAACATGATGCTGAGCTCTCATCTGAGGTGACGTTTTGGGAGAACTACCTATCACTGCTGGAGGTCACTTGTGTTTGTTCCATACCATGCTGATGCGAAGGCCTCCCTTTGAGCTATGGGATTTAGAGATCACATCTGTATTTGGTATCTGTCTATAAACATGAATTAAAGTTTAATTGCTCAAATTATTGATCCAGGCTGAGAATTTAGTTTGGTATTACACTCCTAGTGACAGACTGTGTGTGGATTTATGGGTATCATATGACCTGTCTTGTAGCTCAGCTGCGGCCGCTTTGTCTGTCCGCTGGTAAATCATTTCTTCTGGCTATAAAAGAGAAAATAGTTCAGAAATTCTAGAAATCACTTACACTTAATTTGGATAGCTATCCATTCTCTTCTAAATCTTTTAAAAAAATTATGAAATCTGAGACATTCCTTCAGATACAGAGGATAGTATCATGGATACCAATGTACCCATGACCCACGTTAAGTACAATATCACAAATAAATTATAGCGCTGTGTAGTTCTTAATTTCATCTCCTTTCTCTGTCATCATAGAAGCAGCTATGACCTGAATTTGTTTTTTAGCACTTTGATTCAACATGTATCTACTGTGTGCCAGGCACTTTTATAGGTGATAGGAATATATCCATGAATAAAAATCCCTGTCCTCTTGGTGTTTACACAGGAGGTGGAGATAGACAAGTTAATGAAATGTACTTATGATTTTATTACAGATTTATGTATCCCCAAACAATGTATTGTTTTGGTTTGGGTGTTTTCTAAACTTTTTGTAATAGTTTTTTTTTTTTTTTTAATTCAAGTATAGTTGACACACAATGTTACATTAATTTCAGGTGTACAAAGTAGTGATTTGACAAGTCTATGTAATAGTTTTTATACAGCTTGCCTTTTCTCCCTTAATACTTATTTAGGGGCGCCTGGGTGGCTCAGTCATTAAGCATCTGCCTTCGGCTCAGGTCATGATCCCAGGGTCCTGGGATTGAGCCCTGCATCGGGCCCCCTGCTTGGCGGGAAGCCTGCTTCTCCCTCTCCGACTCCCCCTGCTTGTGTTCCCTCTCTCGCTGTGTCTCTGTCAAATAAATAAATAAAATCTTTAAAAAAAGTTTATTTAGAGAAAATATCCACATTTTTAGAGTGCTAAGATTTATTAATGCTGATTCATTTGTGTAACTACTATAAAATATTCCATTACATACTCTTCATAATTTGTCCCTTCTGTAATTCCAGTTCTTAGGCTATTATAAACAATGTTTCAATGAAAAGTCTTATATATGTCACCTTGTACACATGGAAGAATTTCTCTAGGGCACTGTTTTTTTAAACTTTTTTTTTTTAGAAAGGTCTGGGTCACAGCAAAAAAAAATATATTACACACTCAGTATACATATACACACATACATACATAGCTAACAAATTAAACAGAAGTTTTAGTAAACAATTTTCATGCTTACTACTTATAATCTTGCCACTGGCCAGGACCCTCTAAATTAATTTTATGAGCCCCTACTGGACCATGCCCTGTGATTTGATTTCATGTTTTAATAGCAGTCATGAAATTCACTCATTAATTTAGTGAATTGAGACCAGCATTTAAGAAATTAAATAGAATATATTTTGAGGTACTTTATGTCATGAGGTTCATTATATCAAAACTTCATATATATATATATATATATATATATATATATATACTGGTTCATGATATGGTGGTAATTTCTTATTGGGAGTTGGGCTCAACTAAATTTGAAAAACATTATTTTTGACTGAATATCTAGGAGTAGAATTAAAGGTCAAAAAATATCTGGCTACCCAGTATAATGATTTCAGATTCCTTCTTTGTCTACTTTTTTTTTTCTTTCTAAGAGAGGGAGACAGAGGGGGTGGGGAGGGGAGGGCAGAGGGAGAGGGAGAGAGCGAATCTTAAGCAGGCTCCACACCCAGCGTGGTGCCCTACCTGGGGCTCGATCTCACAACCCTGAGATCATGCCCTGAGCTGGAATCAAAAGTCAGACACTTACTGACTGAGCTACCCAGGCACCCCCTTTGTCTACATTGTTAATAAAAGAATTATATACCTGAACACTAGAAAGGCCAGGATATGGAAGGCTTCTTGAAAAGAAAGATTTCCATAGCTTGGGCTTGGTGACATCAAAATTTATCCGTAGTGGGGAGTCATATCGTTGAATATTAAACCAAATCTAAAAAAGATAAGACTACATTAGCATATATGGCAGCAGATATATATACATGCGTGTGTGTGCATGTATGTAGAGAGAAAGCAGAGTGACAGCAAGAGGACACACAGGATGCACATTTTTTTTGCATATTTTAATTTGTAAAATCAGCATGCCTTTTACAATCAGAGGCATCATAAAATGGTCATTGGTCACTTTTTCATATTTTTTATATCTGAAGTTGAGGTGCACCTTACCACTGATTGTAGGTTGATGAAATAAGATAGTTTCTGATAAGGAAAAACTTTTTAGAAGATAGACAAGGCTATTCCTTTCTCAGTCTGGCTTTTCCTAGCTCGGTTCTTTCCTAGCCTCCTAATTGAGTTAGGTGTCTACCTCTTTGCTTCCACAGCACTCTGTAATCTCTGAATGGCACCTGTCTTGTTGAGGCATGCAGATATTGGTTCTGGAATCAGGCTACTTGTATTTGAATTCTGGCTCCAACATTTACAATGGTGTGACCTTGGGTGATTTTGTCAGAGAGAGCACAAGTAGGGGGAGCAGCAGAGGGAGAAGCAGGCTCCCTGCTGAGCAAGGAGCCCAGTGTGAGACTAGAACCCAAGACCCTGGGATCATGACCTGAGCTGAAGGCAGATGCTTAACTGACAGCCACCCAAGCATCCCTTGGGTGTAAATCCCTTACATTTAACTTCTTTGTACCTCATTTTCCTGCTCTGTGAAACTGGGATAATAGTACCCACCTTAAGGTTGTTGAGGCAGATTAGTTAATTCACCTCTTAGAACAATGCCTGGCACATAGTAGGTGCTCAGTAATTGTTAGCTAATTTATTACTATTATTGGTGTTTATCATTGTTAAATAATTGCCTGTCCATCCACCTGCCTCCTCACTAGGTACGGCATTGTCTTGAGGACATTTGCCATGTGCCTTATTCACCACTTATCTTTACCATGTAGCATAGCTTCTGGCATATAGTAGGCATATTGAACGCCCTTGTGCATCAGTGGTAAATTTGTCCATTCAGCATATTTATCAAGTACTGTGGGCTGAGTTTCAGTCACTAGGGATAAAGTAGTGAATGAAACAGAGTTCCTACCCTTATGCAGTAGCTACTGAGAAGATAGTGTGAACAAATAAGTAAATATATGGGTTTCAGATGATGTTACATGATGGAGTAGATTGTATCACTGACCTCAATTCTTCACCCCTTCCTATATCTGCACTCTGTCATGTTACTTTGCAGTTCCTCCCACTAAAAGGGTTGAAATGTATTTCCCTGCTCCTCGATGTTTGGTCAGTAGAATAGGACGGAAGTGTTAGTGTGTAACTTCTGAGTCTAAGCTTAGGAGGCTTTGTGTGTTCCTGCTTGCCTTTTTTGTGCTTCTGCCATTCACTGCTGAGTCCCAGAATAAACACACATGAAGCAGAGCTGTCCCAGCCGACCCAGAGAGTCATAAGAATAACTATTTGAAGCCATTTAGTTTGGGGATGGGTTTTTACTATCTTTGCTGTGGCAACAGCTAACTGTATGAGGGCTGTGGAGAAAACATGGGATGACATGAAATTTCAGGGTGGGCAGGCAAATTCTTGCTGGAAAGATGACATTTGATCAGAAATGCAAGAAGTGAGGGAGAAATTTATGAAGATATCCAGTAAGGGGAAAGGTCATCTATGCAGAGGAAACAGTAAATGCAAAACCTGTTTGATGTGTCGAGGAACAGTGAGGAAGATGGTAGCTTTAGAGGACTGAGCAAGTTAGAGCAAGTAAGAGATGACATCAGTGGAGGATGGGAAGGGGTGGCAGGATGGCTGTCAGGTCACAAAAAGGCCCTGTGGATTATTTTAAAGAGTTAGACTTTGATTTTAGAGTGAGCTAGGAAGCCATTGGAGTATTTTAAGCAGAGGGGTGACATAGTTTGTCTTCCATTTTCACATGAATATCCTCTGCTGTTTTGAGACTAGACCCAAGAGGGTAAGGGCAAATAGTGAAGTTTCCAGTTAGGAGGCTATTTCAAATAATCCAGGTAAGAGCTCCAGTAGTGTGGGTCAAAATAGTAGCAGTGAAATTGGTGAGCTGTGGTCAGATTCTGGATATACTGTGAAGCCAATAGGATTTGCTGATGAATAGGATGTGGGAGAAAGAGAGAAAGGAATCAAAGGTGACTACAAGGATTTTGGCTAACTGGACTGATGGAATTGCCCTTTATTGAGATCAGAAAGATGGCAAAAGGAAATGAGTTCAAGTTTGGGCATGTTAAGTTTGAGATGTATGTCTGGCATCTATATGAAGATGATGAGTAGGTAGTTGGATATTTGAGTCTGAAGTTTTGGGAACTAGGTGAGCTAGAGATATACATTTGGGGATTATCAGTATATATATGTTCCTAGGGAGGAAATATAGATAGAAACGATGTTCGATGAACTTGAGGATCTGATTTTCAAATCTGAAGAAATAACGAAAAAGCAGTAAAGGATACAGAGAAGTCAGAGAAGTGGCAGCCAGTGACGTTAGGGAGGCTTTGATACTTGGAATTCAAATCAAACTGTTTTAAGAAGGCAAGGTCTTTAAGAACTACAATTTGGCCATAGGGTAGGGATTGTGCAGAAAAGTAGTGGGAAATACTGCTGGAAAAAGTTGAGGTCAGTTTATATAGGGCTTTGAAATCCAAGGCAAGAAGTTTGTTCTTAAATCTGTATGTAGTGAGGTACCTCTGATACTTTTTGAGCGATAGAATGATGAAGCCGAAGGTTCAGAAACTTAATCAGTCATCAGTGTACCAAATAATTGAGTTGGAAAGATTGTTTAGTTGGTTATTTATAGTAATGCAGGGTGAAACAATAACGGCATGGCCTGGGAAACAACAGGTAGAATCTGTATGATTTGGTATCTGTTAATGGGATTGAAGTAGGAGGAAGTAAGGGAGAGAGGAAATCAAGGACAACTGAGGAGTGAATCTGGGTAACTGACATCTATAGAAACAGGAAGCCAGGAGGAGGAGCTGGTTTTGGAGGCAAGGGGGAAATGATTTGAGTTTTGGATGTGCAAAGTTTGAAATTTATTATATATATATATAGAGAGAGAGAGAGAGTGAGCACTTGTGCATGAGCAGTGGGGGCAGGGAGAGGGAGGGAGAGACTCCTTGAGCAGACTCCCCACTGAGCACGGAGCCAGAGGCAGGGCTCTATCCGAGGACCCTGAGATCATGACCTGAGCTGGAGCTAAGAATTGGCTGCCCAACCAACTGAGCCACCCAGGTACCCCCAAGTTTGAGATTTTGATAAAGCACTTGGGTGTCTCGCAGACAGTTGAAAATTCAGGATCCAAAGAAAGATTCTGGAGCTAGTGACAGGATTATAACTTCTCTGCCAGCATAGCCTAGATAGAGTTACAGTTAATAATAATAGGTGTGGTCCTGCAAGAAATCAATATAGAATTGTCAGGAACATAGACTTTTCTTTTTTCATTTAGTTTACTTTTTCTTTTTTTAGTGGTCTCCAAACCTTTTTTTTAAATTAACATATAATGTATTATTTGTTTCAGGGGTACAATTCTGTGATTCATCAGTCTTACACAATTCACAGTGCTAACCACAACACATACCCTCCCCAGTGTCCATCCCCCAGCCACCCCATCCCTCCCACCCCCCTCCACTCCAGCAACTCTTGATTTTTAAGGGGTGGGAAGAAGAGCCAGTGAAAGAAACCTAAGAAACTCCTGCAGAGAAAATGAAAAATGAAAACCAAACAGTTCTCTATCTGTAAACCAAGGTGGAGAAAGTGTTTTTTTTTTTTTTTATGAAGAGGGTATTAGTCATGTCATGTGACATAGAAGAGGAGAAGAGAATGAAGATGAGAGTAAACCATTGGATTTATTTATCCATTAGCAAGACAATGGTACTTCTTAGAGTTGAATTTCTATAGGATGGTCAGGGAAGAGGAGCTAGATTATTAAAAGGGTTAAAGTCTGAGTTTACTGAGAACACAGAAGCAGGGGATATAATTAGTAGTTGAAGAATTTTGGAAGCAAGGAAAGAGGGGCAGTGGTAGTTTAGGGTGTATCTGGGTTGGCAGAAGCATACAAGCACACCTCTGAGATACTGTGGTTTGGTTCCACACCACTGCAATAAAGTGAATATCGCAGTAAAGGAAGTCAAGTGAATATTTTGGTTTCCCCAGTGCATATAAAAGTTATGTTTACAATATACTGTAGCCTATTAAGTGCACAATAGCATTATGCCTAAAGAAACAATATACATACCTTAATTAAAAAAATACTGCTAAAAAAATGCTAACCATCATCTGGGCTTTCAGCAAATCATCATCACTGATAACAGATCATCATAACAAATATAATAATAATGAAAAAGTTTGAAATACTGTAAGAATTACCAAAACATGACACAGAGACACGAAGTGAGCAAATGCTGTTGGAAAATGGCGTCAACTGACTCGCCTGGCACAGACTTGCCACAAACGTTCAATTTGTAAAAAACACAGTATCTGTGAATATAACGAAGCATAACAAAATGAGATATGCCTGTATTTTGGGACTGTTGGATTTACGAGCATATCATTTGGTAGAAAAATAGAAAAAATATAGGGGCAAGTTGGAATAATGAGTAGAGGTATGTCTTGCAGTAAGAGTGGAAAAAGAAACATAGGTAGAAAGGGGAGACACTTCTTTCCTGGCAAAGGAGTACAGGAGGAGAAAGGCTGACAATCCAGAGAGGTTGTGTGGTGGAGCAGAGGGCAGTGGAGGTTTTAGAGCATAGTATCAGGCCAACGTGGCGAGGGTGAGGTCCTCTACCAAGAGAGGTCAAGGCTTAGAGCAGCTTTGGAACAGCTGCCATGAAGGATGCCCAACATCATGAGCAACTGTTATGCTTCTTGTTAGTAAGGGGCAGGGGGTCTTTCTTCCTCACAAAACCTGGGCTTTATGTAATTGGCCATATTGTTTTGTGAACAAACAGTAATTGTTTTGAGAACTAATAATAATTTTGACAGAGAATGGAGTTCTTTGAGGGCTTTTTCAATGCCCAGTGACTCTGCTTGATTACAGATGTCTTTGACATGGTTCTTTAAACATAGGAGGAGCTTAGCAGATCATTCATGATTATAATAATGCTTCTAATTAAAAAAGTAATGAACATGAGGGGCGCCTGGGTGGCTCAGTTGGTTAAGCGACTGCCTTCGGCTCATGTCATGATCCTGGAGTCCTGGGATCGAGTCCCGCATCGGGCTCCCTGCTCGGCGGGGAGTCTGCTTCTCCCTCTGGCCCTCTTCCCTCTCGTGCTCTCTCTCTCCTCATTCTCTCTCTCTCAAATAAATAAATAAAATCTTTAAAAAAAAAAAAGTAATGAACATGAGAATGGGAGTCCACAGTGCTCTTCACACTTGCAGTTAATAATAGCTGCCATTTGCTGGAGACCTATGAAAGATACGTACTTTGTTGGGTGCCTGGCATATATTCTCAATTTTAGCAGTAACCCTAAAGGGTAGACTAGTGATTTTATTTATTTATTTATTTATTTATGAGAGGGAGGGCACATGAAGGGGAAGGGGCCGAGGGAGGGAGAGAGAGAACCCCAAGAGGGCTCCACACTGGCTGTGGAGCCTGACGCGGCCCTTGGTCGCACAACTCCTAGATCATGACCTGAGCCGGATCAAGAGCCTGACGCTAAAGACTGAGCCACCCAGGCGCCCCTAGACTAGTGATCTTTAAAGTAGGGTGCATACACCAGAGATAGGAGGAGAGAATATTAGATCTTCTAATGCCTTTTTATTTTTAACAGTTTTTTCTGTGTATAATGTAATCATATGTTGATGGGCAAATAAAATACATAATTTATCAATAAAAATGCATATATTGTGGGTGCATGCTCAAGTGATTTTTTTCTGACATCCATGAAGATTGAAAGTGAAGGGATGGAAACATATCATACAAGTGGAAGCAAAAAGAAACTGGGGTAGCAATACTTATACTGGAGAAAATAGACTTTAAAACAAAGACTATAACAGGAGACAAAGAAGAACACTACATAATGATAGGGGACAATCCAAGAAGAGGATATAACAATTGTAAATATCTATGTACCGAAGACAGGAGTACCTTAATACACAAAGCAACTACTAACAGACATAAAGGAAAAAAAATTGACAGTAATACAATTATAGTAGGGGACTTTAACACAACACTTACATCAATGGAAAGATCATCCAGACAGAAAATCAATAAGAAAACAGTACTTTGACAGAAAATCAACAAGGAAACAGTGCTTTGAATGATATGTTAGACCAGATGGACCTAACAGATAGATATATACAGAACATTCCATCCAAAAAAAAGCAGGAAGCACATTCTTTTTAGGTGCACGTGGAACTTTCTCCAGGACAGAACATGTATTAGGCCACAAAACAAGTCTTAATAAATTCAAAAAGACTGAGATCATATGATGCATCTTTTCTGACTACAGTGGTTATGAAACTAGAAATCAACCACAAGAAAAAATCTGGAGAGAACACAAATAAGTGGAGGCTAAATAACATGTTATTAAATAATGAATGGTTGAACCAAGACATCAAAGAGTAAATTAAAAAAAAAATACATGGAGACAAATGAAAATGAAAAAATCTTTGGGATGCAGTAAGAGCTATTCTAAAGAAGGAAGTTTATAGCAATACAGGCTTACCTCAAGAAACAAGAAAAATCTCAAAACAACATAACCTTACTCCTAAAGGAGCTAGAAAGAGAAGAACAAAAAAAGTCCAAATTCAGTAGAAGGAAGGAAATAAGATTAGAGCAGAAAAAATGAAATAGAGACCAAAAAAAAAAAAAAACAACCACCCCAGAAAAGATCAATGTAACCAGGAACTGGTTCTTTGAAAAGATAAAAAAAATTTATAAACCTTTAGCCAGACCCATAAAGGAAGAAAAAAAAAAAAGAGGACTCAAAATCAGAAATGAAGACAAATAACAACTGACCACAGGAATACACATGATTTTAAGAGATCATGAAAAATTATATATACCAACAAACTGGACAACCTAGAAGAAATGGACAAATTCCTAAAAATATATAACTTAAAACTGAAATCAGGAAGAAACAGAAAATTTGAACAAACCAATTATTAACAATGAAATTGAATCAGTAATCAAAACCTCCTAACAAAATTTTAGGACCAGATGGCTTCATAGGTGAATTCTACCAAACATTTAAAGAAGAGTTAATACCTATTCTTTTCAAACTATTCCAAATAATAGATTTGGAAGGAAAGCTTCCAAATTCACTCTCTGAGGCCAGCATTATCCTGACACCAAAATCAGACAAAGACACAACAAAAGAAAACTGCAGGCAGGTCAATATCTCAGATGAACATAGATGCAAAAATCCTCCACAAAGTATTAGCAAACCAAATCAACAATATATTTTTAAAAATCATTTATGGTCGAGTGGGATTTACTCCAGGGATGCAAGGGTGGTTCAATATTTGCAAGTTAATCAGTATCATACATCACATTAATAAGAGAAAAGATATAAACCATATGAGCATCTCAACAGATGAAGAAAAAGCATTTGGCAAAGTACAACATCCAGTCATAATAAAAACTCTCAACAAAGCAGATTTACAAGGAACATATCTCAACATAATACAAGCCATACATGACAAACCCACAGCTAACATACTCAATGGTGAAACTGAGAGCTTTTCCTCTAAGATCAGTAACAAGACAAGAGGTGTTCACTATCACCACTAGTCACAGCAATGAGACAAGAAGAGAAAAGGCATTCAAATTGGTCAGGAAGAAGTAAAACTTTCACTATTTGCAGATGACATGATACTATATAAAGACAACCCTAAAGACTCCAGCAAAAAACTCCTAGAACTGATAATTGAATTCAAAGAAGTTGTAGAATACAAAATATACAGAAATCTGTTACAGTTCTACACACTAATAATGAAGTAGCAGATAGAGAAATTAAGAAAACAATTTCATTTATAGTTATGCCAAAAATAATAAAATATCTAGGAATAAACTTAACCAAGGAGGTGAAAGACTTGTATTCTGAAAACTATTAAACACTGATGAAAGAAATTGAAGATGACACAAACAAATGGAAAGATATTCCATGCTCAGGGACTGGAAGAACAGATATTGTTAAAATGTCCATACTACCCAAAGCAATCTACAGATTTAATGCAATCCCTATCAAAATACCAATAGCATTTTTTTCCCATAGAACTAGAACAAATAATCCTAAAATTTGTATGGAACCACAAAAGACTCCAAATAGCCAAAACAGTCTTGAAAAAGAAGAACAAAACTGGAAGCATCTCAGTCCCAGATATCAAGATATACTACAAAGCTGCAGTAATCAAAGCAGTATAGTATGGTACTGGCACGAAAATGGACACATAAATCAACAGAACAGAATAGAGAGCCCAGAAATAAACCCATGCTTATATGGTCAATTAATCTTCAAAAAGGAGGCAAGAATATGCAATGGGAAGAAGTCTCCTCAACAAATGGTGTTGGGAAAATATGCAAAAGAATGAAGCTGACCCACTTTCTTATACTGTACACAAAAATAAACTCAAAATGGATTAAAGACCTAAAAATGAGAGCTGAAACCATAAAAATCCTGGATGAGAGCACCGGCAGTAATTACTCTGACATTGGCTGTAGCTACATTCTTCTAGATATGTCTCCTGAGGCAAGGGAAACAAAAGCAAAAATAAACTACTTGGACTACATCAAAAGAAGAAGTTTCTGCACAACACAGGACACAACAAAACTAAAGAACAGCCTACGGAATGGGAGGAGATATTTGCAAATGATATACCCGATAAAGGGTTAATATCCCAAATGTATAGAGAACTTACACAACTCAACACCAAAACAACAACAACAAAATCCCCAAGTAATCCGATTTTTAATTTTTAAATTAATTTTTAATTACTTAAATGTTTAATCCATTTTTAAATGGACAGAAGACATGAACAGACATTTCTCCAAAGAAGACATACACATGAAAAGATTTCCAACATCACTAGTCATCAGAGAAGTGCAAATCAAAACTACAATGAGGTATCACCTCACACCTGTCAGAATCGCTAAAATAAAAAACACAAGAAACAAGTGTTGGTGAAGATGTGGGAAAAAAGGAACCCTTGTGCACTGTTGGTGGGAATGCAAACTGGTGCAACCACTGTGGAAAACAGTTATTTTTTTTCTCAAAAAATTAAAAATAGAATTACCATATGATCCAGTGATTCCAACACTGGGTATTTACCCAAAGAAAATGAAAACAATTAATTTGAAGAGATATATGCACCTCTGTTGTTCACTGCAACACTATTTACAATAGCCAAGATATGGAAAGATCACAGTGTCTACTGATAGATGAATGGATAAAGAAGATATATATAATGGAATATTACTGAGTCATAGAAAAAAATAAGATCTTGCCATTTGTGACAACATGGATGGACCTATGGGATGTAATGCTAAGTGAAGTAAGTCAGAGAAAGACAAATACCACATGACTTCATGCATAGGTGGAATTTAAGAAACAAACAAAAGAGATAAAAAAACAGACCCTTAAATAGAACACACTGGGGGTTGCTGGAGGGGAGGCGGGTGGGGGGTTAGGTGAATAGATAAAGGGGATCAAGAACACACTTACTGAGATGAGCACTGAGTACAGAATTGTTGAATCATATTGTCCACATGAAACTAATATAACACTGTGTGTTAATTGTACTTCAATAAAAAATACACATTGGGGATGCATGCTAAGATGATTTTTCTGACAGATGCATAAAGTTCAGACCACTAAGACAGATGATGATGATAAAAACAATCATAGCAGACAGTATAGAGTTGTCCCTGTGTGTTAGCTGCTTTACACTGGTCATCTCATTCATGGCTCACAACACTCTTCAACCTAATTGCTACCATTACCTCCATTTTACCAGTGAAGAAGCTGAAGCTGTATGACATAAGAAATTTTCCCAAGCTCACACAACTAGTAAACGGTGAAGTTTAAACTCAGGTAGTCTGACCCCGTAACTCACGTTTTTAACCATTGTCTTATATGGTACCCTTCATAATTAAGTTTGCCCCCTATCACCTGGTGGGCACTAGGAGTCTCTCTTTAAAAGGGGAAGGGAAGGGAAAGGAAAAAGGAAGAAAGGAAGGGAGGGAACAGGGAAGATGGGAGGGAGAAAAGAAGGGGAGGGAGGGAGAGACCCAGTCTTCTCAGGTGATAAATTTGCCTTACTTAGTTCTCAAAACACTATGAGTTAGGTACTTACAAACTCTGTTTTGGAAGAGACAAGTGAGGACAGAACCAGGACGTAAACCCAGGCCTTCTGAATCTGAGTTCTATATTCTTTAACATCATTGTGCTTCTCTGCAGATCAGGTGACTAATTCAACCAAAAGTTACTGTTTAGGACGTCTTGCCACTGTGCTTGACACTACATTTCTTTAACTGTGATGTATTATGTTTATATAAATTTTTTGATACATAAAATTTTATTAAATCAGTAGGTCAATTAAAAAAAAAAGAAAGCAACAGTCATTCAAAGGTAATACTTACATTATCGGGACCTATTAAACAGCCCACACTTTTTAAGGGACAGAATGTATCAAATTGTCCATAAAAATGTCCACTGCAGGGATTCCATATTAAATAGTGACTTTGCTCCCGAGTTAGCACATAGGCAGTTGGACCCTGAAGGAAAATAGTCATTAAAACAGTTTCCAATTAATTATGCAATTGAGGTCAAGATTAGTTTGCACACAGAATTAATTATTTTGGTTGGACCCCTAATTTCTAAAATTCATGGCTAATGATGAAAATTAGTTTGAAGTTCTAGGTTGCATTGGATTTAAGAAATAAAATCAAATGTTCATTTTTGCAAAATGCTTGCATCTGCTAGTACAGTAGACCAAACAGGGATAGTTGATTAAGTATTTAGAAGGCTGATTATGTCTGAATACGACTTCTGTTTCTAATACAGTAACTAGTGTTTGAGGTACATTTATAATTATGTAAATGCATAGAAGATGTTTTGAAAAGATACATACCAACCTGTTAGCAGTGAATACACCTGGGGTAGGGAGTTGGTTTGGGGGTTAGAGCCTGACAAAGTACTTTAATTTTTTACTCAGAATACTTGTCTATTATTGTATTATTATTATTATTATTATTTTTTACAGTGAGCATTTATTCATTTACTGCTTGTGTATGGACTTCCTTTGATGTTCACAATAGCCTTCTGGGGAAGGCAGGGCAAGATTTATTATCCTGGCTTCCTTATAAAGCTCAGAGTTGTGAATTGACTTGCTCAGAGCCACACAGCTCATGAGGAGTAGGCAGAGCTTTGAACCCAGGCTTCGTGACTTCCTAGCCTAGTGTTCTTTTCCTTGTACCAGCCTCCCTGAAAGATAACGATGGAGAGTGAATTAGTTTTTGGATATGATAATACCTGCCCAGTGGCAACTCGTGCTACCTAATTCCCAAGGATTCCTGGAAACTTGTGGCCTCCTTTGGATACACTCTTTGGATAAGCTGCTTCAATTCATGTGAATTTTCTAAACTCGTACCCCAAATTACCCTAACATTCCCAAAATTTAGGGACATTTGCAGTGGGCTGGGGGAAACATTCTAATAGTTGGTATCTCCAGTCCAATAAAAGTAACAATAATATCAAAATATAGCTGCTAACATTCTTTTCTTTGCTCCTGTGGCTGTCTGCTGCATTCCCCTTTGCCTGCTGGTTAGTCGCAGATGCCTGAGGAAGCAGTGGGCGTGATAGAAGAGATCTCTAACCTTGCCACACTTCTTCAGATCCCCTTCACTCCTTAGCATGAGTAGCGTTGGATCACTAAGGGAATCAAAATTCTGAGTACCATGGGCAGCTGGGGGCTCAAACTAAAAGGACAGAGTCAGGTGGGGCCTTTGAGTGATAAAGTGTTCAGATTTGCCAAAAAAAAGCCCCCAATCAGAAGCACTGATCAGAGCACTAGTACCACTAAAAATCATTTCATGTCTTATCACTGGTCCTCTCTCCCCACGGTGCAATCTCTGGGCCACTTTCCTTTCAACTCAAAGGATCGTTATGCAAATTAGTACTGTTCATAATCTGGAACCTAACACAAGTGTCTTAAGACAATTACACTCCTCTGTTGGAGCCAGCCTGCATGGTCTTACCTCAGGAATAGCACTGCCCATCATGAGCCAGGCCTTCTTCCCCAGAAAGAGAAAATAATTACATAGTAATACTGCATGCTCTTCTTCGTCTCCTGCCAGGAGATCCAGAAATTGCTGACGGAGATGGAAAGAAAAGAAAAATGATGTTGTTGACTGACTGCTTCATTCTGTATGGGCCATACAGGATTTTTAAAAAAAGTCACTGTTAAAACTAGTGCCTTAAAGTAGAAGACCTATTTTAAAAATCTTTTTTTCCATATTTTGGTACTATGTTCTAATTCATTGAAACAAACAAACCAATATGGTATTTTCTCTGACATTGATGACATGGATTTCTAGAATCAACACTATGGTGGGGGAGACAAATTTCAGTTTTACTTCTTGTTTTTAATTTATATATGATATATTTTTTTTTACTATTTAGACTATTTTTACAGCAGTTTTAGGTTCCCAGCATAATTGGAGGAAGAGATTTCCCATCTACCCTTGCCCCCATATGTTATCAACATCTACCCACAGAGTAGGATGATTGTTACAACTGATAGACCTAAATTGACACATCATAATCACTCAAAGTCCACAGCTTATGGGAGGGCCCACGCTTGGTGTTGTACATTCTTTGGGTTTTGACAAATGTGTAATGACATGTACGCATCATTAGAATCTCACAGAATATTTTCACGGCCCTAAAAATCATTTGTACTCTGCCTGTTCATATCTCCCCCTGCCCTGCCCCCAAATTGTTTTAAGCACATTGCATGCATTAACTCATTTCATCCTAGAATAAACTTTTGAGGGAGGTACTTCTCTTCCCATTTTAAGGATGAGGACGTAGAAACACAGAGAAGGAATACCTAGGGAGTGGGAAAGCCAATCTGGCTCGAGAGCACATGAATTATTCTGTTCTTTGCATATTTTCTTTAGATGCCTTGAGGTTGTGGAAATGTTACTTCTAATACTGTCAACATTATGTTGCCAAAATATCCTGGGAAACGAAAAATTTAGTGTACTTAAATTTCTTTGGTTTAGAGCTATCTTTCAAAGGGAATTGTAGGATATTGTTTAATATCCTACAATTATCCAAACACAGTACACATGAGATCCAGAAGCAGAATGAATACCTGTGATGATATATGTGTTTGTTTCATAGAAGATCCATTTGGATGTAACATACACAGATTGTAAATTCCATGAGGGCAGAGGCCATGTTTATTTTGCTCATAGCCTGAATTTAGTACAATGTCTGAGATGTGGTAGGTGACCAGGAAGTACATACAGAATCAGTAATGACATGGCATGCCTTAGGAAGCCCATAAATTATGGAATATATGAGTTCCATGTGTAATATAGAGTGTAATTTTGATTTTTTTTAATGAATAAAACTGGGATATTGTTAAGGTAATACTGGGAGGATAAATCAGTATTAAGACTTCTGAAATGTTTTTTATTCTTTGTGCAAATATTTTTTTCTTAATTTCTGAACTTGGTCAAATGGAACCAGAAAGAAAAAATACTTCAGAATTTAGTTCAGTCTGCTAAACAGATGACCAAGTGGATTTTTATGAGGACCAATGAACGTTGCAATTTAAAATTATACAAGCCTTTGGCCCGTGTTCATCGAAGTCAGCACAAACTAGTAAATCTGTGAGGAAGAACTACTCACATCAGACGTGCTCCACATGTCACAGATGCCAGCAAATGAAACAGTGTCAGGCAAGAAAGGAATCAATGACACATATCGAGCCACCAGTTCCTGTTTGAACAAAAAATAATCGAGCAGTTCCTGTTTAAAAAAATAACTTGCGGTAAAATAGAATGCTGGATACTCTACCTCATTCCTTGCAAGACAGGTTCATGTATCACAAACATTTATGTGTACAAAATGAAGTGAATGCTCACCAAGTGTTTACTGAGTGTTGTATTAACATTATGTCCTTTCAGCCTCTGCACACATCCTACAAAGGAAGTCACTGTTAATATCCAGCTTTCACACATGAAGACACTGGCTGCTAGGTCGCTTTGAAATGTCCTCTTTTTTTTTTTTTTCCTGCACTTCCTTACTTTCTGGTATAAGAGGACTTTCACAGTCATCTTGTATTTCTTCTAGCTCAGTTCAGAAAGCAGCCATTTCTCCAAGGAGCTTTTTAGAGAGCAATAGTATTTAGAAACCAAGATCAGGACATCATTGTAGTTACGACTCATATTCCTGCAGTTTGTAAACATCTTATTTGTGGCTTTTCATTTCCTTTGTGGTGTCTTTGATAAACCCAAGTTCTCACTGTTAATATGGCCAAATGTATCTTTTTTCTTTTCTTACAGCTTGTGTTTTTTTTCTGTTTAAGAAATACTTTGTCTCATGTCATAAAGATGACTTGTAGTAAGTCATAAAGATAAAGTTAAAAATCATAAAGATAAAAATGCCTTCATATTTAAGTCCTCAATCTGTCTGCACTTGAGTGATGTGAAGTAGGAATCTATTTTTATTTTTTCCATATGTAAAAATCAGTGATTCCAGTAAAATTTATGTAATCGTCAATCTTTTCCTTACTAATTTCCAATGCTAGCTTTGTCATCTGTCAGGTTTGAGTGGGTTATATTTGAGTGGACTTTTTATTCTTTTCCATTTTTCTCTCTGTTATCTGTGTGTCGATACCATTTTACTTTAATTACTGTGGTCTCATAATAGCCTGGATGTATGGTATGGCAAATCTTCCCACTGAGTTCTTCTTATTCCTCAGGATGTCTTGGCTATTTTGGCCCTTTGCACCACCATATAAATATTAGAATCAGCTTGTTAAGGTCCACCATAAACGATTTAAAAATCTAGTTTGACAGTTTGTTTTTTACCTGGAAAGTTTAACCCCTTTGCTTTGATTGCGATTACTAGCAAACATTTAGACTATTTCTACTACCTTATTCTGTGCTTTTTATTTTTCACACTTTTTTCTATGTTTCTTTTTTTCTCACCACTCTCTTCTTCATCCCATTTCATTATTTTATCTCCCGCCACTTTGGAAGCTATATGCACTTTCTTTTATTCTTTTAAGTGATTAATTTAGAAATTTCAACATGGGGGCACCTGGGTGGCTCAGTTGGTTGAGCCCCTAACTTTTGATTTCAGCTTGTGTCATGATCTCAGGGTCATGGGATTGAGGCCCCCGCTGGGCTCCGCACTAAGGGCAGAGTCTGCTTGTCCCTTTCTTTCCTACTCTGCCCTTACCCGCTTGTGCCCTCTCTAAAATAAGTAAATAAAATCTTTAAAAAAAAAAGAAATTTCAACATGAATATTTAACTTAAACTCTAAAAGTTAATAAATATCTTCACTTTCCTCTTGGAAAACACAAGGGAATTAAAATACTCTCATCGATCCTGTCCTGACATATATGCATTTTTTTCCAGGATTTTTGTTTTTAATCACTATTTTCCATCCTCATTGCTAGTATTATTGACATGAAGACAATGCCTGCTTAGATTTACTCACAAATTTTCCATTTTCTTTACCATTATGCGTGGTGTCTCGGATTTTCTGAGAGTTTTCTTTCTGTGAAGTATATTTTTTAGAAATTTCTTAAGTGAAAATCTTTTGGTTGTAAATTCTCCAATGTTTGTGTGAAAGATGGTTTCACTGGATATAAATGACTAGTTTGATGGCTATTTTCCTTCAGCCTTTTGAAGATATTATGCCTTCTCTGACTTTCATTTGTGCAGCTGAAAAGTCCATTGGTTGAATCATTGTTTTTTTATAGAAAATCTGTTTTCTCTCCAGCTGCTTATAAGATCATCTTTGTAGTCCCCTATGATATGCCTAGATTTTAATTCTATTTTATTTATCTTATGTAGGATATACTGGGCATCCTGCATCAGAGGATTGTTGTCTTTCATCAAGTCTTATAAATTCTCAGCTCTCTTTGAACGTTGCCCTTCTCCTTTCATACAGGGTTTGGCTGTTCTGCCTCTATCATCCATGTCTCTTAACCTTTCCTTTAAATCTTCTATTTTTTGCTATCTCTGTGCTATATTCCAAGTAATTTCTTTCATGCATATTCCAGTTCATGAAGTCTCTCTGTACTTACCTGTATGTAACTTAACTTGGTATTTAACTGTATTTTATGTCTTGGTTAAGCCAGTTGTTCATTGTCTCATTTTAACTATTCCATTTTGTATTTCTATAAGTACCATGCAATTATTTTTAACACCCACCTGTCAGTTCTGGTAGTCTACTGTTCTTCTGTTACATTTTCAATTCCCTGGATTTCTTAAACTTAGCAAACATATGTATTTTATATTCTGAATCCGATAATTCTAGTATCTGCAGTCTTTGTGGACTACTCTGCAGTGTGTTGTATGTGCTAACTCTTGCCTTCCTCATGGTGACTTATTTCTTTATTGATGATTTTTTTTTTTAAGATTTTATTTATTTGAGAGAGAGAGCACAACAGGGGAAAGCATAAGCGGGAGAGAGGGAGAAGCAGACTCCTCATGGAGCAAGGAGCCCAATGTAGGGCTTGATTCCAGGACCCTGGGATCATGACCTGAGCTGAAGGCAGCCGCTTAACTGACTGAGTCACCCAGGTGCCCTATTGATGATCTTTTATGTTTGTGTTGCTTGGAACTTTGGAACTTTTCCTGTTTGTTTGTTTTTAAGGTTGAGTTTAAAGGGTGTTCTTCTAGAAAGATTTCTTTTTCCTTCTGTCAGGGATTTAGGGGCATTAGAACAGGGAACGCTTTCAATTAAATTTTCAGCTGAAGTTTTTTTTGGGTCATCCGGGCAGTGTAAATAACAGTCTCAAGTGTGAATAAATACAACTTAGTGATTAGGAATTCCCTGGAGAAACTTTTCTCGTTTCTCTTCCATCCACAGTCAAGGCTGAGACAGGCAAGATTCCTTCTGCAAAGCTGGATATTTCCTGGTGTACCCACTGTTGACATTACCTGTCGAGAGTCCTAACTGTGTACCTGAGTCTCTAATTCAGCCCCCCTCCCTGCCCTGGCACCACACATTACCTCCTTCCCCCCCAGCTTGTGGGCATGACTTGTGTAGATGCCCAGCTCTAGGCATCAGGAATTATTGGACGACCTCAGAGCAGACACTATTTCAGACTCTCACCCTGTGGAACCTGCTTCATTGTTTCCTGTCTCTGAGCTTCCCCCCTGCCACCTTAGTTCTATGTCAGCCACGATTTTAAAAATGGTTTAAATATTTTATTCATCACTCCTAAGTGCTCTCTCCTGGGAGAAGTTTTCTGCATATTTACTATGCTAGGAAGAACAGAGGGAAGTCCCTATTGTGGTTTTTAATAAAAATTGATTAATAAAAAAAGTATCTGAAATGTGGAGCACAGGTTTTACTTTTTTGCTGTATCTATATCTGCAAATAGATATATCATCACCCTGTTCCTAAATTATTATGTTAATGGCTTATTAACAGCAACTACTCCCTAGACTACCCACTCTCTGAAGATAGTTATGGGTTACAGTAGCCACTTAAAAACAGCCTGTTTAAAATATGGCTTCTGTTCATGTGTGGTTGTGATGGGGAGGGTGCTCTGCAGCCAGAGAATGCGCATGTATATTTAATGGCTCAGTATGGATGCGTTCTGTGGTGACGGCTTACATGCTGTACATCCTCAAATCTTGGAAATAATTTTTGCTTCATTTGAAGTCAATGATGCCTATAGTATTAAGTATAATACTGAATAGTTATCTTGCTATAGTAGAAAGTGCATGAGTTCTGAAATCAGAGGCCATGGTTTGAATCCCAGAAAGTGATGGAGGACGCATAATGAAGGCATGTTTATGTAAGACATTGCCAAAGTGTAAAGCATCTTCCAAATGTTAATTTCCAGAACCCAGTCTAGAGCCAGGGACATGGTAAGTACCCCACAATCGTTAACTGAAAGAATGAACTAAGGATTTCTACCCTCTCTGGTACCTTCAGACTTTTCTAAAGAAAGTGAGCCTCAGAGTAATAAAAAAGTGTTAATCATTTCTTTCACCACTAATGATCTCAATATAGTGACTATATTAAGTCCTAGGAAATATGGTAATTAAGAGGGCGGTATATTAAAACTGTAACACATTTTTAGGAGCAGCGTGATGGGCTTGTGAAACATACTCACCACTGTTGCCTGGGGGCTGTTGGGGCAGGCATCCAGGAGCTCCTGTGGAGGGTTTAAAGGCTTGAGGTAACGGGTGACAAAAATGGTTTTTCCACTGATGTCAGTCACTGTTGTGAGGCACTGGCGGTGTGGAAACTTTAAGGCACATTCAGTTTGAAACTTCTCTGTTGCTTGAAGCAATTTCTCATCTTCCTGAGAATCAAACTTCAAAAACAAAGACTCTATGGAGTTTACATGTGATTACAGGAGGCACAGGAGAACTCGTTGAGATCCCACAGTCGACATGAACTAAAAATGTGCTTCAGGAACTATGAATAATTGACCCCTTACACTATTGCCATGCCCTGGAGTCCTAGGGCTTTATTTAATTATATTTATAATCTAAAGATTAGATGGATACATTAAATACTTAAAATATATTGAACAGGATTGAAAGTAGTCAACAGGCAAGCAGCCCTATGGAAAACTATAAACACCTATATAGAAAGTAAAGTATAATGTACTAATTCTGATTGATGAGACCAAGCAGTAGTTTTATGTGTATTTTGACATTGGTTTTAGAGGGGGGAGGGTCCCAGAAATCTAACATCTCAAAGGCAAAGCTTGAGCAACTCATGTTAAATGCGTAACAAATTGACAGATATATGTTGATATGTTAAGTTTGAAATCCATGATCAATGTAATACATAATAGTAATGGGTCTCAGGGAAAAAGGAAACAGAACTAGAAAGATCAAATGTATTATATTTATTTTAAGCAGTTCTCTGATCCAAGATGAGCTACCAATTCCCAAACTTCTGATAGTAACTCAAAGCAGATGAAACAGAACAATTTTCATTTGCCTTTAGACACATGTTGTAATTTTTTTCCCTAAAGCTATTGCTAAAAAAATAGTTTGAAAAAAGCAGATATTTAAATGTTTTTATAAGAATTTTATCGCTTAATCAATACCTAGGCATATTAAAATTTCAACTACGTGTAAAAAAAAAGAATTTTATCGCTTAGTATAAAAATATACATATTGTTGCTTACATTTCAAAGGGTTTCAAGATAAACTGAAATAAAATTTTATTAGAAAAATTAACTGTTAAGTAGAATTTAGATTCTAGGCAGTGCCTGAAAATGTGTCTATTTTGAGAAGGGAAGTGCACCCAACTATCCTTCTTATACTCTGCTTTATTTATTTATTTTTTTAGCATTTAAAATCGCTGATAAGTTTACTCTGTCTCCCCCTATAGAGTAAGATTCCTAGAATCAGGGATTTTGTTTTGCTCTTGTTTTTTATCTCCAGTACCAATACCACCTGGCACGTAGTACACATACTAAGTTTTTAACAAATATTGCTGAGTGAATGAACAAGTGCACAGAAAACATCCCCTTACTTTTTTATGACTTCAGATAGAATCTAGACTATCCCAGCTGTTCTTGACTTCTGTTTCATTGGAGCTGGACTGTGGCTCCTGTTTCTAATTTGATTGCTGTACCCTGAGGGATTGGGGTAGCAGTTGGGATTAAGTAGGATGGAGGCACTTCCGGAAGCCTCCCACATACTCTCATGGGATGTCCCTGACATCTGAAACTGAACATCATCATCATCTGCATCATCACTGTAACCACCTACCGCTCGGCATACCGCCGCCCCACGGTAGCTGCCCGACAGATGTTAGGACGGAGATATAAATAAATGGAAACGGTGAGCTCTGAAGACTTTTTTGGTATGGGTGTGTCACAGACTCCTGGGATAGAACTGTCACCCCAGAAATAACTGTAACTTTAGAAAGATGGAGAATCATGCAACAAGAGTGGTATGAAACAAAGCACCAGTGAATTCATCCCTATGTTCTTTACACTTATTCATTTACTTACTCATCCAGTTATTTGCTGAGAGTCTGAAAGGTTCCAGACACTGTGGATAAATGAGTATGAAACAGTGTCTGAAGCAACTTCTATTCTAGAGGAGAACACTAACAAGCAGTCAGGCACTTGAACTAAACACAGGGTGCTAGGGGAGCACTTAGGAGGTAGCAATAGGCTTTGTCCAGAAAGAGCAACAAAAACCTTGAATCAGTCCTGACTATTGGCCTTCCAGGTTGAAGAAACTGTTTTCTCCCACTTGGACCTGGACGTGCAGTTGTGTATTTTGACTACATACCTAGTGCTTTGTGAGAGCAGGGCCCATGTTTGAATCATCTTGTGTTCCTCTCTGCCCCGAGCATACACAAGGTAAGCATCTATTAATGGTCATTAATACTTGCTTAGGCCACCAGGATGCCATTCCATGGAGCGAAACAGTGATTTATGGAGGAGTATGCCATCTTGGAAATCTAAGAAGTGCCAAGCGAAAGCTAAATACTAGAAGAATTTGGGTTGTTTATTACAAAACAAATTAAGGGCTAACTGACAAATTTGCAGTTTGATTCAACACAAAATGTGGAAGATTCTTAACTGATTTTTTTTTTTTTTTTTAACCTCTAGGTTAGTGTCAGTATTTACAGAAAATCGAATGGGTTTAAAAGCTCTCTTTGGACACACTGTGACAGCTCTGCTAATCAGAAATCATTGTCACAGCTGCACTGTGTCTCTAAGAAGCAGCTCATGGATTTTATAGGCTTGGAAACAGTGGAGATGGTGCCCAGCATGCAGGCTACATTCACACCTATGACTTCCTACATTCACAGCTAACTAAGAATCTCTCTGACAAAATGAAATGGGCCGAAAGACAGAGCTGGACATTCTTCATGGAACTTCCAACGTCTGTACCTCATCACCAAGGGATCGCATATACACCAGGACCCATCAGCTTCCATGAAGGGGCAGGGGATGGAGAGCAGCTAAGTAAAAGCCTAATAACTACCAATGGATGTAAAACAAAATACCTGGTATACCTTTTTAAGCATGTCACTCATCTATTAGAGGCAAGAAAGAAAAAAGAAATGAGAGGAAGACTTTATTAACAGAAATAATCTATTTTTAAAAACTTAACTTTTCTCAAGACAACGTAAAGCAGTTACAGAAGAGTTTCAGGAGTCGCTACTGATTCTTATGAAAATTCCATGAGTAAATCCCTTAAAAAGTCAGGGAATGGTTCCCCATGGGATGATGGTGGAGGGAAAACTCTAATCTGCTAATTCTGGAAGTTGCTGGTAAGTAGAAAACCGATTCCAGGTTGTGGGCTCTGTGCTCTTAGGGTGAGATCTTGTCTCTCCCGAATCATCTGCAGGGGACTCATCCAGCAGTGTTTTCTGCCACTGTGTTTAGGACATCAGGGTGCTTCCTCATCAAATAGCAGCAAAGAACCTGGCCTCCAAAGGGGTTTCTTAAGCCTCCTTTCAAGAGGCCTAAGAGAAATGCTCCGCACAGCCACAGCAGGGCAGTGACCTGCCACTGAAGCAGCAGTGGACAGCCCTGTTACCTGGCTGTAGGCAGGGCAGGTTGTGGGACCTGGGGGCTGGGCTTCAGAGCCCAGGGGGGAGGGGCAGTGCCAGGTGCTAAGAGGCGGCTCTGGGCTCTGGGTTTCGCAGACTGCTTTCACATGCTTTGGAAGCTCACCTCCAGATGGAGTGCTTTTCCTTCGTGAAGAAGACATAAACATAGTAAAACCATCTTTTGTCTGGGAGCATTTTTCTGTATCAACAGGCTTGTTGGCTTTCTCTTGAGTTTATACATGAAGGAAGAACATTCAGAATACATGTTTCACTTCCTAGAAATATTTTGAAGCGCATGTATTCTGCCATGTTTTCTAGAGAACAGATTTGTCACAGCGTTTGTGACAAAGGCTGGCATGTGAGATTACTTTGAATTTCAGTAGATTTATTTTTTCCAATAATCCTTTCAAAGGGGAATAGGGAATAGGGATTTTTCTCTTGTGAACCAAACTGTAATACTGAAACAGAAACAGAGGAATGTGCTCATTGTTTTTTTCCATCTCCATCTGAGTCGTAATTACAAAGCTAAGATGGATAAACTACAGAGTCAGCAGGAGAATCCACGTCTCATGTAGTAGGTGACAAGCTGGGTTTACACATGAATGTAAGCTCCGTGGGATTTTTCTCTGCTTTTCTAGGCTGCTGTATCCCCAGTACCTGAGAAATGCCTGTCACATAGAAGATGCTCAGTAAATATTTATTGAATATATAAGGTTTCGAGTCAGACAGACTTGTTAGCTCTGCATTTACTGTCTGGGGGAACTGGAAGGTTGAGCCTCATTTTCCCCCTGTCTCAGTTGCAGACCCACTGTACAATATAGCTGTGAGTATTAAGAGAGAACAGGTGTCAAATGTCTGACGTGGTGCTGAGGACCGAGTAAGAACTCAGTATGTGGTGGTGGCTGTGACTGTATTAGTTTATAGTATGAAGAGGTCATGATCAATACTTTCCCCCCAAACCAGTGACGGCGGTGCACGTCAAGACTGCATAAGCATGTTACATTAAGGAAGTGTCTCCTGGCTATAAGGGTTGGGAAACAGTTGCTAACAAACCTACGTTCTGGAAACTCTTTGTTGTAGAGCTGTTCAGAATTGGAGCACTTGTGCAGATACTTGTTTCTGTCTGAAGGCACTGAAATGAGGTGACCCCTGGAGGTCTAGCCTTACGATCCTATAAATTGATTCAATGCACAGCCCAACCAGGGATGTGAGGTCACACGTGGAGATGTGTTTCAGCATGCTTGCCAGTAAACATCAAGATAAAAGCGCAGTCTGCTTTTTTTCTTCCATTAAGAAAATTCTTCTAAACCTGGCGCATGTTTATGTTTGTCTTGCTTGGCCTGAAAGTTTAAGTTGTGGATCAACCTAAGTATCGGCTCAATGGAAGTACCCCAATCGGCAATCTCCCCTTCCTTCTGTCCAGACTCTAAGAGTGCTGAGTGGACAGTGTCAGGAGCCCTCGGCCTGTGCCATGTGGTCTGCGTTTATAAAAGCACAGCCCAGCAAGCATAGTCGTGTCTCATCAGCATCAGACATGCGATGCTCAAGTGGGGGCAGGGTTACCTTTTCTCGAACAGACTCCCCGGGAACCAGCTGAGGCTCGATGGTAATGAACAGGGTGATGTAGGAGCCTTCACTCAGGCTTCGCACCGAGTCAAAACTCCGTTCGATAATCAGGCTTCGCTCCTTACTGTAGCCCAGAAGAACAGGGGGAATGTCTATTTTAAACGTCCCGTCAATCTGTGAAGAACATATGACTTGGTGAACATCCTGGTGGTTTTCCAGTGAAAGGTCAAAGGCAAGTGTCAGCCCCTCACTATCTGATGAATCCAATAAAGACTGCTCGGACTGACATTCAGGGCTCCCCCCTCTTTCTGGGCGTGTCTCCCTGAGCTCTCACGGGAAGGGCTCTCTACTTCCCTGCCTCTGTGAAGTTCTGCAGAGCGTCTGCCTGCTCTGCAGGTTGACCGTGACAGCAGGTCACCTGGGTTCAAATCCTGGATTACACTCCAGGTGCCTCAGCTCGTGCATTTATAAAGAGACAATAGTAGGACCTACTTGTAGGGTAGTTCTGGGTGCTGGATGAATAGATGGCAGACACCCAGAAAAATGCCTGGCGTATGCTCAGCACTCAGTATGGATGGGCCAGCAGCCTTTCCCCCTTTTCTGGAATGCTCCAGAGTTTCATCCCCCCTTGCGGAGTATCAATCATTATTTCCAGGTTTGGGTTGGATGTCATCTCTTTCGTGAATTATTTTGTTATCTCCAGCAGCATCACACAGTGTGTATCTCCTGCTTGTTACCGTGACCCATTCTGCCCCACTTTGCAGTCATGTGCCTGTTTATCACTTTGCTCTGGAGACCTGATTTCTCTCTGTGAATAGATCTATATGTGACCCCCATTTCTACCACCCTTCTCCAATGTAGAGCAGCGTTTTGTTTACACAGCAGGTGCTCAATACCTGCAGGTCTAATGCACTACAAGCCATTTAAATAAAATGACCTGACTTCTGCAGAGGCTCCAAAAGACAGGACTTTCTACTCTTGTGTAGTCAACACAACAATAAGTTTATTAAAGACTGTCTGGTGCCACACAACTTTTCAGGGCCAGAATTTGAAATTCACATGCTTACAGAGAATCTGATTTTCATTTCAGTCTTTAGTGGCATTTATGTCTCAGGAGAAATACAGAAAGAAGTTAAACTTTCAGTGACTGCGCCTTCTAGGGAGGAATTAAGTGAGCTGTTGCTTATTTTCCTCCTTATATCAGTGCTTTGCCCCAGAGCCTGCACTGGGGGGCAGGTAAGGGGTACAGGGAAAAGGATACAGAAACAGGGCGCCTGGGTGGCTCAGTCATTAAGCGTCTGCCTTCAGCTCAGGTCATGATCCCAGGGTCCTGGGATCGAGTCCCGCATCCGGCTCCCTGCTCAGTGGGGAGTCTGCTTCTCCCTCTACCCCTCCCTCCTGCTTGTGCTCTTTCTCTCTCTCACAAATAAATAAATAAAATCTTAAAAAAAAAAAGTATCCAGAAACAACGCCGTGAAACGTGCAGCTGAAACAACCAGGTGCATCTGATGGGGCAACTAGGCCGATGACCCAGAAAGGAGTGGGTATTTTCTCCAGATAGCTGGAGCATCAGGATTTAAGACAGGGTTTCTCAGCCTGGGCACAGCTGATCTTTGGGGCCTAAGGATTGTCTGTGGTGGGGGCTGTCCTGTGCACCGTGGGGTGTCTGCAGCATCCCTGGCCTCCACCCACAAGATACCACTAGTTCCTGCTCTAGTTGTGACAACCAGCAGCATCTCCAGATCCTGCCCAATGTCCGCTGCGGGTGCATGGAAGAGCACGAGTTTTGGAGTCAGACAAAACTTTTAAATGACAAATGTAATAAAATCATTCTCAAAAGTAATATTGAAATGTATAAACCCCAATGTTGAATAGTTCTCTCCGTTTACCAATCTCACTCCCCAGGAATACGCAATGTGAGCATTGTGGGAAGTGGGTAAAAGCTGAATCCCGCTCTGCTGTAAGCTTTGGGATTTGAGTAGTGACTTCACATCTCTAGGCTTCTGTTTCTTCGTCTGTAAAATGGGGACAATAAAGCCGACTGGGTTGTTGTGAGGTTTAACTGAGGTGGTGTACAAACTAGCTAGTAATGGCATGTAATATAGTTACTCCTACTGTTATTTGTGGGTCAGGATTCGACTTGTTATGTGTAGCTTCAAACCAGGACCTACAAATAAGGAAGCACACAGATTATGGTACGGTTCAAGGAAGAAATTTATAATACAGCTATGGCAAAGAGATTACATTCCCTGTTTCTAGAGGCACTCAAGCAGAGTATGGACATTACCACAATAAAGGAGATTAATTTATCAAGAAGGGATTGGGAGTAATTACCTCTGAGTACCCTTCCAAATGTGAAATTCTGCAATGCCAAACAACATGGCAGTTTCGTTTACAAACTCGTGTGCTCTTAAACAAAAAAATTTTTTCATTTAAGATCGATTCAAAGAGGGAAATGTAAATTTTTGGCCAGCACATCACGGAAGCTTCACCTGTAGACTGTCCCTTTGTCTAGGGAGAGAATTGCATCTTGGCTCTGCAATTCCAATTATCCTTGAGCTTCCAACCCATCCAAGCCTGGGTCTTGCTGTAGACTGTGGCCCGGGAGACACCTGGTCTGGGTGGTCATCACGTGTGGGATTAAACTGCTCTCTCTGTGGCTGTGGGAGATTAGCTACAGGTTTGTGGCTCAAAGCCTCCCGTTGCCATGGATTTAATACCAGGATATTAAAGCCATTGCAGAATCTTTCACTGTCCCAGATTAGAGCTACTAAGTCATTCAAGAGTTGTTAACCTAATGGGTCTCCTTAAGCAAAACCACTATACTCTGAAGAAGGGTGTCTTAGTCGAACGGGTCTCTGCTAACCGTTTTCTGTGTCGGAAATGGGGAGCACTCGAGAAGCACTAATAGAATGCACGTGATTACATGGGCCATCACTGTGCTGACTATTCCCTTCAAGTTACTTTCAGGCATCCATCCACTCCACTTTGGTCGTTTTGACACGTTTCTGCTCCATCCCACCATCTGCTTCACTTCTACTTAAATGTTAGAAAAATTCTCAGACTGGAACCGTCCTCCATTAACTCCTGACTCTAAGGCAGATGGATGTTTTACAAGCCACGCAAATATGACCCAAGATCAACGGCTTTTTATCTTGCCGACGGCGGCTCCCGCATAGGTTCTCTCAGTGGGGAGGGTACAGGAGCAGTGGACGCAGCTGTTCCCGAGCCCCATGGAATTTGGATGTCGGATGCTTACCTTGGCTTGGAAGTAAATGGTGCTAAATGGGATTTTCACGCTTCCCAACCAGTGTCTCTCAATATGGGTGTGGATTCCCCTTCCTCTTTCACGGTCATCCTGCAGCGGGTGGGAAGCGGTAACTGTTGAGCAACGCAACGTCGGCCACTCATGTAATTAACCGGCCCCAGGAAAATGGCTGGGCTGTAGCCGGAAGCCCGTGGGGTAGGTTAGACAGACCTATGGCCCATTCTGGCTCAGACACTTCATTGTTTTGTGGCCCTAGGAAGGTCACTCAATCCCTCTGCACCTCAGTTTCCCCTTCACTAAACTGGAGATTTTACAGTCTCCTTCACAGGGTTGTTCTAGAATTAAGACCACGTAGGTAACCCACCCAGTGCAGTTACTGAAAATCAAAAAGCAAGTTCTGTTCCTCCCTTCTCCCTTTCCTGCTCACACATGTCAGGTCTGAAACATGTCAACCAGCACAAAGACAGAATGTGTTAGGGACTTACAGTAGGTAGAGGACGTGAACATGGGTACAGATGCCTTTCTCCAAACTGTGAGCTTACCTCTAGGACGTCGTTCAGCACTTCATCAAAAATGTTAATGAACACATCATCTCTCACTGACTGCAAACCGGTGGTGCTGTAATCCCCATTGGGGGCCCTGCACATGGGCACATGTGACCAGGGACCATGACAATGGGCAAGATAGAAACAATGAGCACTCAAATACCCAAATCTGAAAAGTACTCAAATAGGAGCATAGACATGAGGATTAAAAGCGGTGCTTTCATTTCAAATATTTACCTTTGTACTGAGACGCTTTAACATAATACCTATACTCAGGTGGAAGGGGCCCTAGACTGGAGGCTCCGTACAGAGAGAAGCCCCCTGTCTGCTGGCTTGTCCTGCCGAGTCTCCTGTCAACCCCTCAACCTGCGTGGTGAGCTTTGCGAGAAGCCAGCTGGCCACGGCTGAGCTGGCTCGTGGACAGGCTACACTCAAGGGCTCTGGCTGACACTGGTGCGGTCAGTATGCAGGTTTCCTAAGCAACTGGGCTCTAGAAGATGTGCCTCCAGCAGACCACGCCCCAGTCTTAAACCTCCTGGTGTTATAAGGCTGCTGGAATGGTCCCTGCTTCCCACTCACTTTCCCATAGCTAACTAAGCAGCGCAGGGATGAGGTTCATCTCCTGTAATATCACCTGTTCTGAGTCCAGCCCATACTGGGCTGTTGCATGTATTTTGTTGAGCATCTGCCTTTATGTTTTCTCATTCTTTATGCTCGTTGTGTGCATAATAGTGGTATGTGTCCCTCTCTACTGACTGAACCAGCTCTAATCCTTGCTCCATCTCTACGATACTATGTGGCCTTATGCCAGTCACCTTCCATCTTTGGGTTTTCATTTCTTTTCTATAAAAGTAGAGTGGCACACTAGGTAATTTCTAAGGTTGCTTCAAGATCTGAAATAAGGACTCTTTTAAATACCTAAAATCACTTAAAGTTTTAAATGCCTATGTAGTATTTCTGGTGAGGAAGAAAGCATAATTATGGAAAGCAGGGAGTTACAGACTGGGGAGTTTACTTGAAGCTTCCAGAATCAGGGAGATGAGGAACGATGGAAAGCTGTGTAGGGACTGTGGGGTCCAGGGAATGGGAATCTTGGGGCTGCAGGATGCCAGAGCCTGGAGAGGCATGGGGGTGTCTCAGCAGTGAACCCGAGTTTCAAAAGTTGGACATTTTCCCATTTTACTCTCGACTGGAGTTAGTTGTGAGACCAGAGGAGCAGTGTGGGACTCGGGGTCAGACTCCTGGATCTTGTCCTGGCTCACAAGCTACAGAAACTTTCACCCCCGAGGTTCCATTTTATTCACATTTCTTCAAAATATCCTACTTCCCTAAAGAGGAAAATACGCTCACCTAAAAGGAAGTTCCAGTTCTTCATTCCAGCTGGGGTTCGGTCCTTCAGCTGTAGTTGTGTGGCAAATCGTTCGTTGAAAAGAAACTTCTACAAAAGGACGTACTAAAACCTTAAAGAGGAGAGCAAGGTGTTAAAGTCCGTAACCGCTCGTTGAGTTATTTTGTTCTTGGCAGAGGTAGAATACGTTGACTAAGTAGTGTGTTTCCAAAGCAAATAAAGCATTAAAGAGACGATATAGTTTCTGGGCAGTTCTGAAGGGGCAAGGATCTAAGCTGACACGCAGCATCCAGGTACTTCACCTGGCCGAGGGGGTAGTCCGCGCTGTGGGTGGGGCTGTGTGTGGTCGGGGAGGCAGCATGCTTCTCACTGAAAGTCCGTGACGGTCTTGATGGCTGCTGGAATTTGCTAGGAGGGAGAAATGCAGGACAGAAATTAGATACTCAGCAAGATGACTTCTCCAAAGAGGTATGGCTCTGGTGACAGTCTGTTGACACTTCAGAAAGCTTTTAGTATGTTCGGGTCATCTCCATTTCCTAGTGAGTAATAGAGCCACCCCAGCTCCCACCCCTCGCCCTGCATGTCTGGCTGGAACAGACAAAAGGGTCTTCTCCCCACTTCTCCTCTCCATGGGGTGCCTGAGTGAGGAATCTGTCTTTCCCCCGACAAATGAGAGCCTCAGTCCCTCTCAGGTGGCAGAATCCTGAGCTCCCTGGCCAGTCTGCCCTGTCTCCACCCAGGTCCCCTCCCACTGCATTCATTCTCTGTGACCTTGCATTCTACAACAACTGTGAGCTACATATCCCATGTAAGACCCCTCTCTCCAGGCCCTGGGAAAGAGACCCTCACAGATTCCTAGCTTGAGTTAGGATCTATGGCTCTTGCCTTCTTTCCCTTTTGGGATTCTTCTTCTTTTTTTTTAAGAAAGAGAGCATGCATGTGAACCAGGGTTGGGGGGAGCCAGTGGGTAAGGGTGGAGGTAGAGGAGAGGGGGGCAAAGGGAGAGGGAGAGGGAAAATCTTAAGCAGGCTCCACGTCCAGCATGGAGCCAGACGCTGGGCTCGATCTCACGACCCTGAGATCATGACCCGAGCCGAAATCAAGAGTTGGATGCTTAGCTGACTAAGGCAACCAGGTGCCCCATCCCTTTTGGGATTCTTAAAAAAGAAATGAAGATCATCTCCAGAGAGTCTCTCCCAGATACCTCTCCCCTCCTCCTAACGACACTCCTGCATATGTGCACTGAACTTTACAATTTACCAAGTATTTCTTATTCATTACTGGCCAAAGTATAAATTGTCTCTTTCTACCAGACTGTCTTTCCTTTTCACAGATAAGGGTATCAGACAAACCATGAGACAATAGAATTGGAATACTTAAGACAACAGCTGCCAGAGAAACCCTCTTTCTCTCTGGAACACCACTGATTACAGTATTACAAAAACATCTGTGAAGCACCTACTATATTTGCGGCCTGTGTTAGACTCTGGGGTTGCAGAGATGCATCAAATGCACTGAAAGGGCCAGCAGACATGTAAACAAATAATCACAATCCAGTGGGAGGCACGTTAGACTACAGGCATGGGCATGGGCCAGAAGAGTCCAGAGAGGGAGATGAAAAACCCAATCTAGTGGATGCAAGGGTAGAGGGTGAAGATTTGGGCAGGCTTAATGCAAGCGTTGATATCTGAGCTGTCTTAATGAGCCTACACGGAAATGTATAACACAGAGGATCAACCAAGCTTCCTTGTAATTTGAACGGAATGGTTCAACACTTAAAAAAAAATTCTGTAGAGACCAAAATAAGAGAAACACCTATATGTTATTTTAAAAAAGAGCTTTTCTCCCCACAGTTGAGCTTTGATGCAATCAAGGTGAAGGGGTTGGGCTATGGCTCGAGGAAGCAATGTTATGCACAGATTCAAGAGCTTAAATGGACATTTACTAGTAACCAAATGCTGGAAATGGTGATGATCAGATGTTCTGGAGTGGGTGGAAGAGTTAGGCAGTAAAAAAAAAAAGAAAGAAAAAAGAAAAAAAAAGGGTAAAATGATGGGGGATAAATTTAAAAGGAAGATCCTAGATGCCAAAGGCCAGAACGGTGCTCTTCAGTGAATCAGATGACGCTGGGTGACCCTGGATAAGCCACCGACACATTTTCCCTTTTGTAAAATGGAGATATTAACAGTAGTGAGAAGTAAGTGAAATAATCTGTATGAAAGAGCCTTAGCATAGTTCGGGGAAGCTGGTGAATGGACAGGAAAGATCAGCCTTCCTCATTACATGGGCAAGGGTACCAGCGGGTAGAAGTTTTAATTTTTGCTCTTTCTTTCTTTAATTTGTGCTCTAAAGGGGGTAAGAGACTCAGGCTCACCTTACCCTGGTTGGGGGTTCCCCACTGCCCCAGTGTAGTGAAACGTAGTAGGCATCACTCATGTCTCGGAGCAGATAAAAGGGAAGTCACATTTTTATGCTCAAAGCATGTGTGTTTAGAACCTAGGACATACACCTCTCGGGTATCTGCCTAGCTCACACCCACTTCTCTGAGAACCGTTCCCCACCTTCAGGCCAGCGCCTGGGGACCCTGCCTCTCTGGCTATAAGTGATTAGACCATGGATCAACACCTGACCCAAGTTAGGACCTTCAGCTTGTCTCCTGAGAAGCTGATGCTTGGTGGATGGTACCGTGGCTGAAAGGACCACTTCCTTCACGTGGAGATGAAGCAGACCCACAGAGGGAAGCAAGCCAAGAGAGCAATGGGCCTCCGAAGAACCATCTCACTCTTTTACCATCCACCGTCCACCATGTAGTTCAGCTGTACCTCTTAACCTTGTGTTCTCTGAGATATTCCCAATGAACCCCCTCTTTAGCCTAAATAGACTGAGTTGGTTCTATTACTTGCAACCAATAGGGTTTTGGCTTCAGTAAGACCGCCCCTCACCCCTAGCCCCCATGATCAACTACTATGTTCAACGTGGGGGTGGACATGCTACAAAGAAGTGAACCACTTGGCTGGGACCCTGTACTCTCCATCCCAGGGCCATCTGGAGGGCTCTCACCTTGCTGTGGGCTTCCTCACGGGAATGTCATAAGCCCGGATGATGTTCACCAGCACCTTTATGTCTCCATCGGACAGGTTTTGGGCTGTCACCTTCTTCCGACCTTTTCTCCTTGGCCTCAGTGGTCGCTTTTGTTCTGCCAGCTTGAAAAGGCTTAGCCCCAGAAAGCTAATGATTACAGAACAGGATTAGGACTCTGAGGAAAGGATAGGTCTGGAGCTGTGAGACAATTTCCCAAACTCTTCCCCAAGGGGCCCTCAAAGGCCCCTGAAAAACTCTTGTCTTTTTAAGGAGGGTGGAAATCGTCAAAGAAATTCTCCCGAGATTGGGGAGATCCTCTGGTGTGGGTCCTTAACACTGATTTTAACTGCTACTGATCAGAGGAAGAAAAGTGTGCTTGGGCCCCTCTTGCTTCCCGCCGCCTTGTGCTCTGCCTGCTCATCCCTCAAATGTGCGTGTGCTCTGCCTGCTCTCGACCTTTGCTCGGCCAGGCCAGTCCTGTGCATGGGTGCCCTCCCCACTTCCTCCTCGTCCGCCCCTTCAGGGCTGGTGTCTCCCTTCCCCAGGGCTCCAGCCACACCAGCTGGAAGGGGCGCGCCCTCTCCTGAGCCCTGGAGCACGCATTAACCTGCTCCATTCACATGGTGATGTTCACAGCCTTGGGCACTTCCGGGGGTACCTCTGCCTCTGGAGTTAGACAAAGCCGTGGGACTCCTGGCTCCGCTCACTGACCTTGGGCACATTATCTCACCTCTTTGTCTCTGTTTCATCATCTGTAAAATGGGGATGATCATACCTACCTCTTGGGGTAATGAAGAGGATAAAGGGAAAGCACCCCGGCACTGGTCTAGCACTGGGTGGATGCCCTACAATGGCAGCTGTTGGAAAGACAGGGTGGCATGATGGCAGTGATTCTGCAGGAGGAAGGGGTGGGCCAGGAGGATCCCTCTCCTGTCTCCCTCTCCCTGAGGCGAAATCCTGTAAACACTTGCAGGAGGATGGGAGCACGGGCAGTGAGTCATGGCGAGAGAAAGGGCGGCGAAGCAGATCATTAAAGTCCAGCCCAGAGACTGAACAGAGGCACAGACGTGTCTGGATCTGCAGGTTGACGCTATGGGGCCAGACGGCGCGGGACAGGGCCGAGCAGCCTCCTTCCGAGGGCCAGATGCTGGCTGGGGAGGCCACGGCCCCCGACGGGCTCCCACTTGCTCCCCTGCGGGTCTTCTATGGATCAAGCAGAGTGCTGGGTGCCTTACAGAGACTATTTTTAATCCTGACAAGAGGCACATTTACCCCATTTTTCACATAAAGAAACTGGGAGGCGACAGGATTTGCTGAAGGCTCCTCAGTAAGAGGGAGCTGGGGCTGCAACTCGGCTCACTCTGACTAAACAGCCACCTTCTTCTTCTTTTGAAAATACTGACATATATTTATTTTTAACTCCCTTAAAACAAGAGCAGACCCATTACATATTAATATAATGGAAAGTTATGAAAAATAACTATCTCCCCCCCCCAAAAAAAGACTGTGAGGAGAGTGACATTGCAAATCTTTTTTCTGTGTGTGACTCATTATCTGCATTTTACTATTTTTAATTTATTTTTATTGAGATGTAATTGTCATATAACTGTAAATTTAAGACGTACAGTATGTTGGTCTGATACATTTACATATTGGAATATGGCTGCCAGTGTGTTAGCCAACACCTCTATAACTTCACAGAATTATCTTTTTTTGGGGGGGGAACAATTAAGATCAAGGCGCTTGGTAACTTTGAAGTTTATGATCAGTATTGACTGTATTCACTCTGCTATGCCTGAGATCTCCAGAACTTATTTAATCACTAGTTGCAAGTTTATATCCTGAAACAACATCTCTCTGATTTTCCCACCCCCTGGCCACTGGTAACCACCCTTTTACTCTGTTTTTATGAGTTTGGCTTTTTTAGATTCCACATATGAATGAGATCATACAGTATTTGTCTTTCTCTGTCTGATTTATCTCACTTAGCATAATGCCCTCAAGGTTCATGTTGTTGTAAATTAAGCCCATCTTATTAATCACTCTGCCAGGATACCCACCTAACCCAGACTTGGGGACCTCTGAGAGACACCTTTGCCAGAGGGTCCTAACATGGCACATCCCTTCTCTTTGTCAAAATTCCTCCCCTCCCCCAGAGGTGGCTCTTCTCAGGAGACTTTGCCGCCCTGCTAGCAGTCAGCATGGAAACATCTTGGTGGTTGGGACCATCAGATATAGAAACATCTTAGTTTAATGCTAAGAACAAACCAAAATTAAAAGAAGAAAGAACATACCCTGAGCCTTCAGAACTTAATGCAGAAAGTAAAGCAGAAAAAGAAAAAGAAAGAAAAGAAATGGAAAAACAGCATGAAAAATCACCATCTATTCTAAAGTATAATTTTCATGACTGAAAAAATACATTCAGTGACTGGACTCTGGGCCTGGAATAAAGAGGGAGGGTTTGCATGAGTGTCTGTGGGTATAGCCTCCCGCCTGGATATGGATGGAGGCCAAGCCAAAGAAAGGGGTTGCCATGGATAGACATTTTTTTGTCTCCTTCCCAACTTGGTGGTGGAGAGAAAGTACATGCATAGGAAATAAACTTTTTAGGAGACCAAGAGATTTAATCACAGAACAGGTTGGGAAGTCAATGCACTGTATGGGGCCACCAATATGAAAGTTATTTTTCATCTTTTATGCCTCCACTTTGAGTTGAGATAATTACTCGATTATTCTAAGTAACAGGGAGACAATCAAGCAAATGCAATTAAATCCCAACTTCTATGTAAATATCCATTTTCCCTGCTGCCCCTGCCCCCTCACCAAACACACAGCAGCTCTCAGCCTCCCCCCACCCCCTGGAACCCCAATGCTTATTCTGAGCCACCCCCTCTGCCCCGCGTGTGTGGGGGAGTGAGGGACAGACTGGAAGGGGGAGGTAGAAAGCAGGGGGGAAATGCTGTCAGACTTAATCTGATTGCAGCAGGGAACCGGCACAGGCCTGCGGAGCTGACTTGCGCACAGTGGGAGATGAGATGGTGTGTACTGGGCGTGATAGAGAGCATCTCGTGAGACTTGTTCAACAAAACCCCCAACTAATGTAACCATGAGGTGTTAATCAGGTTTTACCAGTTCCCAGCATTACTGGGGGCCCAAATGTGGACCATACAAGGATAAACATCTTTTATGTACATGAAAATTTTAATATAATACAATAGAAAGAATATTTATAAGAAACAAAAGATTTGTTTGCTTTTACCTGATATTGGGAACTTCTTCTTCTATGATCAAGTCCGAAAGAAGAAAATGGTGTTTTGCAATCAGGAAACGATTTATCACTGATTCTCTAACCTGAGGACAGACAATTGTTTTATTTAAAATCTCCCTGGTACACAGACTTCACAGCTCACTCCCTTGACTCCTTCGAGTTTTCACCTCGCTAGGTGACACCTCAGTGCATCCCCCTAGTGCACCTGCACTTTTCTCCCTGGTGCTGACCTCTTCCTATAGAAATCATCCTGCTTTGCTCACTAACGTAAGCTTCCTAAGGCAGAGGGGGTTCTGTTTCATTCACTGGTATATTTGTGGGACCTGGGAAGGTTCCTAGTGGATGATAGTGAAATTTTGCTGAATGAATGAACAATTGGAAAAAATAGGACCAATCTTGAAGCGCACAGATTTCAGATTCTTAACTTCTTCCTCTATTCAGACTGATTTATTTTCTAATTATTCCTTAAATAGAGGACCTCTTAAATGTCATAAATTGTTTTTTCTTTTTTATAAGGAGCCCCCAGGGTAGATCATTTGCGTGGGAAAAATGTACTCTAGTGACTACAGCATTTCCTACAAGTTAAATTTATTAAAAGAAGGAAGGGCAAAAGGATATTTCAAGTTTTTCGTGCATCAGGGCAGTTAGTATGTAGTTTATAAAATATTTTCATTACAAAGGTGATATGATGCAAACATTCAAATATGAGAAAAATCATGACTTAGAAATTGTGTCCCTTATAATCATGCCCCACTCAAGATAACCACTGATAATATACTGAGATACATCCCAGTGTTCCATATGTTCAAAAGATGACGATGGCTGTTAATTTCATATCTGTAATTATGAGCAAGTAAGTCTGGAGAGGTTAAGTGACGTTTAAGTATCCCATAGAGAACTTCGAAGAATAGACACCACCCTCCCCCCAGTGTGAGGGTGCTGGTTATTTTCCCCCTCTGAGGACTCTGTAAAATGATTTTCCTTACCTGTTGGAGGTACTTGGCGACTATGGCCCTATGGGTATCTATGTGGTCCTTGGTTTCAATTACATTTCTGTCTCGTAAACGTTTCTCATAGTCCTAAAATTAAAAAGGAATAATTTTATGACTGTAAATTACTAGTACTCCCCCATGCAAGACTAGAGAATTTATCTTGAGATTAGAGAATTTGTCACTTGTGGTTTAAGTAATAAATTATGGTTCTAAATGTTTCTTCCACCTTCCTCTTCATTTTTGGTTCAAGATTGATCTTTGATGCAGTATACAGGTTTTTGAACCAGTTGGCTGAACTGGCTTATAAGTAGAAGATAATTCTGTAGAACAATTACAACTTAAGCTCTTTATGTAGGAAGAAAGAGGCTACAGAGATAACAGAGAGATTCAATATAGTTCAAGATGCTAAGCTCACCCAAGCAACTCAGCCAGAGCCTCTGCTCACATTTCTGTCTTTTCTATTTTAAGTGGAGCAATTACAAAAATAGTAAATAGCACCTGGCCCCAGCTGATGCGGGTCACCTACTTGGAGGAGAGTAGAGGGTGCGTGAGCTTTGTCTTCTTAGGCTGCTGAATTTGCTCTCTCTTTCTATCAGTAAAATCCCCCGTGGGCCCAGGAAGCTGCCATGTTCTGCTTCAGTCCTTTGCTGGTCACAGCTGAATACCCCAGGTGGCTCCTAACCCAGCCTGGGAAACTCAAGCAATCTGTTCCCAAGATTTCTTTCTTTCTTTCTCTCTCTCTTCCTTTTTTTTGTTTTGTTTTTTTTTTTTTAGATTTATTTATTTTAGAATGAGAGTATACCCGAGAGTGTGGTGGGGGGTAAGGGGAAGAAGGAGAAGGAGAGAATTCTCAAGCAGACTCCCTGCTCAGCACAACCCAACTCTGGCCGGACCCCAGGACCCTGAGATCATGACCTGAGCCGAAATCAAGACCCAGACACTCAACCGACTGTGCCACCCAGGTGCCCCTGTAGCTGTTCCCAAGATTTTTAAACTTGGGACAAGATGGAGAAAAGTCCTGGCCGTGTTTAGGTTCTGGATCCAGGGGTCACTGAGGCATAGATGAACCCCCGCCATTCATGCCTCTTTAGATATTTAAGTCTATTTTGGCATTTCATCATCCAATAAACGCCCCTTAGTGCCTGAAGTAGCTTAAATTGGCTTTTTATCACTCACCATCACAGATCCAAACTAATACAAAGAAGAACCAAGTAACCAAAAATATTCTCCAATAGTTTCCACACTTTCTGCATAAAAAAATCATACTGGTATCAATTTCTAATGGCTCTTCATTTACCTCATCAAACACTAACTTGCCTGTCTGGCTTTCACTGGCCTGCTGTCCCTGCCCGCCTCCCCCACCCCGCCCCAAACACACCCTTATTGCCTGTAGCTCCTCAAAGGCTCCCCACCTGCAGGCCCCCTCCTCCTGTGTGCCCTGCCCACCCAGGGCGGCTGAGACCCCAGCAGCTCCCCCCAGCGCTTAACCAAGCGTTGTGCTTGGTAAATACTTAATGGGTTAAACTGGCACTGAATTCCCGACAGGAACAGCGTGGCAGGATAATTTCCCATAGTAACACTTAAGATACTTTTCAACCCTAATTTTTCTTAGTTCATATGTCATTATATTGGGCAAAGAGATTATTTAAACATTAAGTTTAAGAAAAATAATGGAAACGTTAAGTGCTATAAACGAGAAACCAGTATGGCTACTGAGAACATGACAGCAAGAAAACACACACATAATAGTATACCAAATGGTACGGCGGTATTTTATTATGGCATTAACTCCTCCATGGCAATTTCTTACCTGGAATACTTTTTCCATAATTTCTCGGTCATATGCTGGAATTTGCTTATAATTTCGGAATTCTGGCACCTCTTGGCTTCTAAGACAAAGAAGCCTGAATCGTTTGGATCTATTCAATTCCTCATCTGAAACAAAGTTAAATTCTTGCTGCAGCTGTTCCAGGCGAAAGAAATCAGGGACATAGGATTCACCGCTGGTAGCAACCTACAGAAAACAAGAGACACAACTTTAGATGGCAGGCGGATTGCATCTGAAGAAACCCAGCATGGAGCTTTTGGGAATGGAAGCTGAATAGTTGTGGACTGAGATGTGAAACGTCCTGCATTTCATTTAAGGACAAAATGCACTACAATATAACAGTAATAAGGCAGATGCTCTTCTATTCCTGTACTAGCTATAAAAAGTACCGCAAATCATTTTCATTTTTTGGCATGCATGCTTCCCTCATAGGTGTTACGCAAATCTACAGCCTGAAAAGTGAGAAATTTGTATCAGTGTATTAGTAGGTGCCTATTGGAAATAGGATTCTTATATACACAGTGTATGTGAAATCTAATATATGTATTTAAAATATATTTAAAATATATTGCATATTAAAAGACTTAAAAATAACTTACTATAACTTGAAAAATATATTTAACAAAATATTTTGAATATTAAAAAAATATTATTTATGCGCACATGTAGATCAGGTCCCAGAATCAGCTGATCAGCTTCCCTGGCTCCAGGGCCATGCTCTTCTATCTCTGAACAGCACCTCATGGCCTTGGTCAGTGAGCAGAGAGAGCCAGAGATGGTTCTGGGTGCCAACCTCCCTACACTGGCACCAAAAGGATGGTTTCAGGGTACCACTGAGAGGCTGAGCAGGTGGGCTGCACTCTGCCCAGGTGTCTGCTTGCCCCTCTGCTGGGGGCTTTGCCAGTGGCACCCTCCTCCTCGCAGAAGGAAAGCCAGGGAGCAGAGATTTGCTGGGGCTTTGCACTGGGAAAGGTGATCCTGCTGTGAAAATCCGTTAAAAAGAGACTAGTCAGGAAGGCATCCCTGTGTTCTGTCCTTCTATGGGAAGACAAATAGTTTAAAAGAAAAACATGGAGTTGACACTTGTATTATATTACCACTGACTTAAAGATAGTAATCGAGGGCACCTGGGTGGCTCAGTCAGTCAAGCGTTTGCCTTCAGCTCAGGTCATGATCCCGGGGTCCTGGGACAGAGCCCCACATCAGGCTCCCTGCTCAGCTTCCTGCTTCTCCCTGTGTCTCTCCTCCCCACTCATGCTTGCTCGCTCTCTCTTGCAAAAATAAATGAAATATTAAAAAAAAAAGATAGTAATCCAAACGTGATTTGAAAACTCTACACGGAATAGACTATGCTCTAGGTAATATGGCCTATTCTTTCCAATATTTCTTTTAGTCACACTAAGAAGTATCATGTTGGAAGGAGAGCTTATAAAGAGAAAAATCAAAATAAACCAAAGCTTGCTTTGAGACTTATCTTAGAAATTTAAGGACAGAGGGCGCCTGGGTGGCTCAGTGGGTAAGCGTCTGCCTTCTGCTCAGGTCATGATCCCAGGGTCCTGGGATCGAGCCCCACATCGGGCTCCCTGCTCAGTGGGAAGCCTGCTTCTCCCTCTCCCGCTCCCCGTGCTTGTGTTCCCTCTCTTGCTGTGTCTCTCTCTGTCAAATAAATAAATAAAAAATCTTTAAAAAAATGACAATCCATAAATAAGTCCTGGAGATGTAATGTACAGCATGATGATTATAGTTAATAATATGGCATTGTATGTTTGGAAGGTGCTAAGAGTAGATCTTAAAAATTGTCCTTATAAGAAATTTAAGGACAGAAATGAACATGTTATCCTGGTTACAGTTCCCCTGCTGATGAACTCACACAAATGAATTTGATCACAGAATGTGTTGCTGTGGTCACTTTCTGGATCATCTACTTGTTTATTATGTTTTTATGGGAATTACGAACTTGGGCGTAAAAACAATTGTATTTGCCACCAAGAAAAATCATTTACTGACTAATGTTCCATTTTATTTATAAATTCACTGAAGAAAGAATTTTGAATGTTATGATAGACACAAGCAATTTATCTCAGACATACTTAAATGAAACCTAAATGATAATCTAATTAACCATCAAACAGGAAAACATAACCACCATTTCTGAAAACACTCCTATCAGCTGTTCCAGGTGTGATGGACTGACCACATGCTCTGAAATCAGATCGACTTGGACCCGAGTCCTCACCAGTCATGTGAGCTCGAGCAATGACTCTGAGCGGCTGCACTCAGGTTCCTCTCCATAGGAGGGGCCAAAAGACCTAAAGACCTCTCTTTAGGGTTTTGCAGAAGTTAGAGATGAGAGTAACAACAACACCACAGTAACAACTATTATTGATTGCACACCAATTGTGTGCCCAGCTAAGTGTGGAAATGCAGCAGTGCATGTCCTCATGGCCACACTGTGACGGCATCAGAGCGCCTAGAAAGCACGAGCCAGACGGGGCAGAGCCTGACCTTAAACCGGTCATTCAACCCAGCTCTCATGTTCTTAAACGCTATGAAAGAACACCATGTGAAAGAAAATGCGTGTGAAGGGCTGAGCTATTTCTTTTTTTTTTTTTTTTTAAGATTTTATTTATTTATTTGACTGAGAGAGACAGCGAGAGCAGGAACACAAGCAGGGGGAGTGGGAGAGGGAGAAGCAGGCTTCCCGCTGAGCAGGGAGCCCGATGTGAGACTCGATCCCAGGACCCTGGGATCATGACCTGAGCCACCCACGTGCCCACGGGCTGAGCCATTTCTATTATGATCACCCCAGCTCGAGAAATGGGGGTGTGCACACAGTTCTCCCACCACATTACCGAGATTAGCTGCATCAAAGGGGCATTGTTGGGGTCGTTCGGGTCGAGCTTGGACTCTGCCGCCCACTTGGCCAACTTTTTCAAGTCTGTCAGTCCAGATGTGCCAATAGATGAGATGGCATCTGCCCTCTTCAAAGCACTGGAAAAAAAGTGAATGCCATGAGATGGATATGTTCCCAGGGCAGTTTGCCTTAGGCCCACAAAATCCCAGGAACAGCCCTGTTTAGAGAGGCTCTTACTGTTTATGTGAGGAAAATCTGATAAGAAAGGAGTTGTGCCATTTTTCTTTACTTGATGACTGCTATTAAGTATGTTATAGGGATAATAGAGAAGGGCGACTGGGGAGAGAAAATAATTGCAAACAAGTCTGATAAGGAGTTAAGGTTTAAAATATACAGGGAATCATAGCTCAATAGTAATAACACAAAATCTAATTAAAAAATGGGCAGAGGACCACAAGAGACATTTTTCCAAAGAAGACATACGGATGGCCAGTGGGGACCTGAAAAGGTGCTAAACATCACCCCTCCCAGGGAAACACAAATCAAAACGACAGTGAGATATCACCTCACACCTGTTAGAATGGCCATCATCAAAAAGACACGAGATACCAAGTGTTGGTGAAGATGTGGAGAAAAGGGAACCTTGTGCACTGTCGGTGGGAATGTAAATTGGTGCAAACACTGGAGGTTCCTCAAGAAATTAAAAGTAGAACTGCTGTATGATTCAGTAATTCCACTTCTGGGTATATATCTGAAGGACACAAAATCACTATCCTGAAGAGGTACCTGCACCCCCACGTTTATTACAGCATTATTTATAATAGCCAAGACACATAAACAACTTAACTGTCCATCTGTGGAAGAAGGGATAAAGAAAATGTGGTATGGATACATAATAGAATATTACCCAGCCGTAAAAAAGAAGGCATCCTGCCATTTGCAACAACATGGATGGAGCATGAGGGCATTATGCTAAGTGAAATCAGTCACACCGAGCAAGGCAGATATTGTAGAATTTCACTTATATATGGAATTCTAAAAAAACAGAACTTGTAGAAACAGAGAACAGACTGGTGGTTGCCAGAGGTGGGGTTAGAGAGGGGGATGGGTGAAGGGGGTCAAAAGGGCGAAAGTTCCAGTCATACGATAAATAAGTTTGGGAGGTCTAATGTACAGCATGGCGATCATAGTTAACAATACTGTATTTTACATTTTAAAGGTCCTGAGAGAATAGATCTGAAAAGTTCTCACGGCAAGGAAAACAAAATTTGTCACTATGCATGGTGATGGATACAAACTAGACTTATTTGGGTGATTATTCCACAATAAACACATTAATCAAATCATTATGGTGTACACCTTAAACTTATATGATGTTCTGTGTCAGTTCCATCTCAATAAAACAAACAAACAAAATGAAGTATGATGTGGCCCCCATCCCTGAAGTCCCGGGATTCAGGCTAGATCTGCCTCGTGCCTCGCTCCCCACATAACTGGGGACTTAAACGCACAACTGATTGAAGCACCAACTTTGGACATGCCCGAGTTGCCAGGAGGCCCGGGGCTGTTGGCAACAGTGAGTTGGGGCTTCGTTAGCAGCACTGCATTTCTTGTTACTCACGCTGGGCTTGACCCCCTCTCCTGAGGAGTTGGAGCTTTGATCCCCGGCATGGAACTCAGTGGAATGGATACATCTGTCATGGTTATACCCCAATGCCTCCACGGGACGTGGCTGCTGGTCTCCTGACTGCAAAAGCACAGAGCAGCATTCCCTGTGCTCGTCTCAGGGACACAGGCATCAGAATCGGGGCGGAGAGGACATAAAGGGAACAAAATGAGCCCCACTCTGTTTTCACTCATGTCATAAATGACATCCTGTGAATTGGAGTGTCTTCTCGATGATCAGGGTAAGTCCTTTGGTTTTAGAGTGGAGGCACCTGAGGCCTAGAAGGGTAAAAGATCAATTCAAGGCACATCTGTTGGGGCAGGACGGAAGCAAGAATCGAGCCCAGGCCACCTGGCTCCCGTAGGCCAGGCTGCCTGGGCAGGCACTAGCCACAAGGAGGTGGGACCAGCCTAGGGGAGAAATGGGGGAGGCCCAGAGTGCCTTTTCTTCTGTTCTGGTAGGAACCTAAGGAGTTAGCAATTAAGGAAGAGATCTGACCATAGAGACTTTTATAATAACCGGAAGGTTCTGCAACCATCCTCATTCACACTGAGGACCACATATACACATGCTATGCACTTCCCCCATCTATAAAAAGAGGACAGGAATCCTTCATAGAGTTACTGGAGAGATTAAATAAGGTGAAGTGCTTTTTGCTGTTTCTGACACTGCTGAACATCTAATATTTATTAGGCTATTAATATTTTAATTCTTACCTCAAGAACAATAAAAAGACCCTGAAAATACTGGCACATGAGAATAAAAGGAAAGAATGTGACATTGCAAGCTTCTCCCTCCCATGTCATGAATGCAAATGCTGACATTACTATGCATTTACTCTAGACACACAATACCTTCTAAATCCGATGTTCTGCTGTGACAGTGGGGGAATTAAAGGGATCCCATTTTCTCCAATGGCCCAGGCCACACCGTTGGACACCTTCCCCGAGGTCATTAGAATCAGTTGATTACTACCGTCCGCTTCAAATGAGAAGGGCACTCCTAGGGAAACACCAGATTACACAGACGTTGTTGAGGAAAAGGGAGCGAGCCCAGCCCTGGTAGGAAAGCAGACAGTCAAGTGGGATGGAGGGGCTATAGGGCTGGCAGGATGGAACATAATTCCAATCAGCATCCCTGAACTTCTTCAGGCAATGACGCTCAGCATTGGCTGCTTGGTTCTAGCTCTGACAGCAGTATGTAGACCTTACAGAATGAATGAGGCACTGTGGAGTGGGACATCTGTGTGCCTGTTCTTGTTCTGCCACTTAACAGCTGTGTGACCACAAACAGATTGCTTAACTTCTCCGAGCCTTCGTTTCTTTATGTATAAAATAGGGATAAAAATAGTACCTCCTAAAAAAGATGACAATGAAGACCTCCATTCATTCACTCAGTCAACAGATATGCATTTGAGCCCCTCCTTCATGCCAGGCACTATTCTAGGGACTGCAGATTGCAGTAAAGAAGCAAAACTGATGAGAATCTCTGTTCTCAAGGAGTTTATATTCCAGCAAGGGAGGCAGGCAATAAATAAGAGAAATAAGAGGAACGTGTGAGTTTTACTATTAGATGTGGGGGTGCCTCCTGGATTTTGATGCCTGTTTCCTTCCCCAGATTAGGGAGGTTCTCTGCTACAATTTGCTCCAGTATACCTTCTGCCCCCCTCTCTCTTTCTTCTTCTTCTGGGATCCCAATTATTCTAATGTTGTTTTGCTTTATGGTATCACTTATCTCTCAAATCTCCCCCTGTGATCCAGTAGTTATCTCTTTTTCTCAGCTTCTTTATTCTCCATCATTTGGTCTTCTATATCACTAATTCTCTCTTCTGTCTCATTTATCCTAGCAGTTGGAGCCTCCATTTTTTACTGCACCTCATTAATAGCCCTTTTGATTTCTGCTTGGTTAGATTTTAGTTCTTTTATTTCTTCAGAAAGGGATTCTCTAGTATCTTCTATGCTTTTTGCAAGCTCAGCTAGTCTCTTTGTCATTGTTATTTTGAATTCTAGTTCCAACATCTTACTAATGTCTGTATTGATTAGGTCCCTGGCAGTCAGTACTGCCTCTTGTTCTTTTTGAAGTGAGTTTTTCCATCTTGTCATTTTGTTCAGAGGAGAATAGATGAATGAGAGAACAAAATGCTAAGAAAATGCTAAAACGGTAACAACGACCCTAGAAAAATATACACTAAACAAATCAGAAGAGATCTGAAACTGGGGGGAAAAGAAAGGAAAAAAAAATATGATTAGTCTGGTGAACAGAACAGAGTCACACAATAGATTTTGGGTGTATTTTGGTCTGTTAGAAGAAATTGCCTCCCAAAATTTTAAAGAAAGAAAAACATATATATATATACACAAAAATAAGGGTAAATACAATGAAGGGATGAAATATGTCTGTGAAGATGAAAATTTAAAAAGATTTTAAAAAAGGAATTGATAAGAAGTTGGTAGGAATGTAAGCTGTGCAGCCACTCTGGAAAACAGTATGGAGGTTCCTCAAAAAGTTGAAAATAGAGCTACCCTACGACCTAGCAATTGCACTACTGGGTATTTACCCCAAAGATACAAATGTAGTGATCTGAAGGGGCACATGCACCCCAATGTTTATAACAGCAATGTCCACAATAGCTGAACTATGGAAAGAGCCTAGATGTCCATCAACAGATGAATGGATAAAGAAGAAGTGGTATATATACACAATGGAATATTATGCAGCCATCAAAAAATGAAATCTTGCCTTTGCAATGACGTGGATGGAACTAGAGGGTATTATGCTAAGCGAAATAAATCAATCAGAGAAAGACAAGTATCATATGATCTCACTGATATGAGGAATTTGAGAAACAAGACTGAGGATCACAGGGGGAGAGAGGGAAAAATGAAACAAGACGAAACTGGACAGGGAGACAAACCATTGGAGACTCTTAATCTCAGGAAACAAACTGAGGGTTGCTGGAGTGGAGGGGGGTGGGAGGGATGGGGTGGCTGGGTGATGGACATTGGGGAAAGTATGTGCTATGGTGAGTGCTGTGAACTGTGTAAGACTGGTGAATCACAGACCTGTACCCCTGAAACAAATAATACATTATATGTTAATAAAAAAAATAAAATAAAAAAAAGAGGAAAATGTGGTACATTAGAGAGGCATAAATGTGGAGGAGAAACCATAAATTAGGGAACATATATAGAAAATGTGCATTTGGGGGGGCGGGGAAGGGCTGAACTTCTAGATGGGGTGGCAGCAGAGGCTCCATGAGAGGGGACTTTTGGATAAAGGCCTGAAGAAAAGGAGGAAATGAGACATGGAGATATGTTGGGAAAGAGCATTTTTGGCAGAAAGAGTAAATTCAAGTGCCTGAGGGTGGGGATACGCCCTAGTGAGGAGCCACACGTCAGAGCACTTAGTGCCTGGAAGACCGTGGCCACTCAACACACCTCAGCTACTCTTAAACTACTGGGCAACCACAAGCCTCACTTACTTATCTGGCCTCTACCGATTGGAAATAAATGATAAAAAGTCTCGGAGCAGTTTGTTTAATCTCAAGGAAGGAAAGATTTTCAAGCACTAAATATAGCGACTGCAGGCCCTGGAGTTCCAGTTAATATTAGCAGCACAAAACAGAACCACTGTTACGCTATAAGAGCATCTTTGTATTTTTCAAAGATCTTTCCTTCAAACTGAACGTCCACTTTAGTCTTCAAAATAACCCTAAAAGACATTAAAGGAGGTATCTTTAGATTCATTTTATGTATGAAGACAATGATATTCAAAGAGATTACATGATTACTAGGGTGCCACACCTTATCAGTATGAGAGCTGGAACTAAAGCCTAGATCTCCAGACTTGCAGGTTGGCGATTGGATTTGAGCCTCAAAGAATTCTTGCAGATACATATCCAGATACGAGCTCACAATAGAAAATCACTAGACACATAAGGAAACAAGCCACCATAAATAAGGGGCAACAGAATCAAAACAATAAGCAGGTAGGTATTGAAATGATCAGATACAGAATGTTAAAAAGTATGTGTAATATGTTTTTAAAAATAAAGGAAGTAATGACTGAATAAAAGAAATGAAATGATTGAGAGTCGGAGGAAAGGACAAACGTTATCAGAACTGACCAGACAGATTGGAAAAGAACTAAACAGAATTTCTAGAGGTGAAAAATGCAATAATTAAAATGAAAAACTGAGTGATGAGCTTCAGTGATTAGACACAGCCAAAGAGTGAATTCATGACTTGGAAGACAGATTTAAAGAAGTTTTACAGAATACAGTAGTGAAAGAAAAAGATAGCAAGGTATATTATGGAGGTTAAGAAACATGGTGAACAGAGAAGGTACGTCATCTATCTAATCACAGTTATAGGGGATAAGAGAGATAATATTAATTAATAATATACCTATTACAATTAAGTTTTTTCAATTTTTTCAGCCTTATGAATAATACCATGATGTACATTTTTTTATGCACAAAGCTTTGTCCTCGTTTCAAATTATTTCCTTACAAAACATTCCTAGAAGAAAAATTAAGGTCTTAAAGGCATTTTAAAGGTCTTTATCCACATTGTCAAACTACTTTATATTGCCTAGATATATGAATTTACTGGCCACCAACAGTATACAAAAAAAGACTGCAAAAAATTGCATATCATCATTTTAATTTGAATTTCTGAAAGCAATTTTATAATTAGCTGGTTGTTTGAAAATGGAAAAAAAAAAGCTATGTTCAAAACTGACAGTAAAATCGTGAGCCACTAATAATAATTAGCTTTCCATACCACTTCCAACTCCCTCGTGGTCCAGTGTCACATGCTGGTTACTGCTAAACTCCACTTCTTCAATGGGAGCCCTTCCAGTGACAATGGTAGTTTCAGGAATAGGCAGAAACACTTCTGCTAGCAGAGTGGTACCACTGTGTCCAATTGTTTCATATACCTGAAATTGAGGAAGAAAAACAGTCAAAGAAAAATAGCAGGAGTGTGCTCACTCCCAGATATTTAATCCACTTATCTATGTGGACCACTGTTCTCGCCCAGAGCATCCATTTCAGAGTGGAAAAGTTGAGTTGTATTATTACGGTTCCCATGGACAATAAGTTACACCCTATTTGTGGCCAAGTTGTTGACATCCTATCCTCTTGTCTGGTCTACTATCCTGGGATAGAGAGGTTAATCAAATTAGCAGCCTACCAAAACTGTTTCATTTCAAGCCAATACACAGGCTATCTGGAGAATGGGATTCCTCTTTTTCCTGGTTTATGTTATCTTGGAAAGAAATGCCATCAGGTGGAATGGGTCAGATAAAATGGGCATGCCACTAGGTGATTTATTATTTACACCAACCTCAAAGTCAATAGGAGAAGTGTCATACCTAGAAGTACTCTAGAGTATCAGGTTCAAATCTACTATTTAGTGAATCTTTCAAATTCTTTCCTTCAAGAGCTCATTTAATTTGTTGGCTGCTGAAACCCTACCAGCTCCTTCTCAGACTTTCTCCCAAGAGGGAGCCAACCAGACCCACTGCAGTCTAATTACTGTGGCGTGTCTCATTATACTGCCATCTCCATGAGATTAAGGGTCCATTGCCAAGGCAACCATAGATTATGAATATACAAGGCAGCTTCAGTAGGAACTTTGCTCCATTGGATCAAATTTCTCTTGTGTCCTTGGATCATTTTACTTTTGAGGTAAGAAGATGTCAAAATATTCCACAGTTCTGCTGGCTTCTTTCCTGTGTATTATTCTTTCCCTGCAAGAGGACTCTGGCTGGTACACATTTCTCCAAAGTGCTGATTTCACTTCTTTTATTTTTACTAATTAAATCTCCATATTTTTCTTCTTGTGCAATAGAGTCCCCCTCTGATCAATACTTTCCACTTACCACTGGCATGCACAAAGATGACACTACAGGTCTTCTCCCCCGACTCTTCCCTACAGGGCATATGATATGAATTCTTTCTCAAGGATGAAGATGAGGCTGAATTTGTGCTAGGCTGCCATCCTGGCCCCGTCTCCCTGGTATCCACCAGCTCGCATTTGCCAGATGGCTGACTGAGCTTGGAGGGGCTACTGGGGCAAAGACAAAGACATAACCACCGAACTCAGGACCCTAGACTTAATATCACTGTGAGCTATTCTAACAGGCTGTGTGCACTAAGAGACCTGTGATTGTCAGGGCCCACCTGTGCCAAGTGGCCAAGTCCACCTAATTCAGGGCTCAGCAGGAAGCCCATGAGTAATGCCACATTCTCCAAATTCATCTTTATCAGTAAAAAAGGTGATATTTTGTTCTCTATTAAAAAACATCTTTTATGGAAAACGTCAAACATATAATCCTAGAAGAACAATATAGCATGAACCCATCCCCTGGCTTCAAATACCATTAGCTTATGGCCAACCTGGTTTCATCTCTACTCTCATGCTTTCCCCTCTCCACCAGTATTTGGAACCCAGACATCATTTCATCTGTAAATATTTCAATATGTGTCTCCCAACGACAAGGATATAAAAAAAGCATAGTTTTAATATTATTATCACGGTAATTCCTTCATAATGTCAAATATCAGTAAGTTTTACATTTCCTTCAGAGTCTCAAGAAATTACTCTAAACTTTGTATGAATCAGGATCAAAATATATTCTGTACAGTGTGACTGGTTGATAAGTCCCTCAAGCCTCTATTAATTTGTAGGTGACACTCCTCCCTTTTCATAATTTTTAAATTTCTCTGTAATTTTATTGGTTTAGAGCTCTAATGGAAAAAAGAGTGCCATTTATTGCTTGCCCCAAACTCCCATAGGAGTTGTAATCTTACAGAACTTAAAGAACATAAAGCAGATGATTTTTTCTTGCACAGAAGACCTTGGTTGACCTGTTAAATTATGGACTCACTAGCATGAAGTTTCAGCCTGAGAAAATGGTATGTTTTCTTGCCTTTTTAAAACTTTTTTTTTTTTTTTTTGCCAACATTTTAATTGAGACATCCATTTGTACGCAGCCCAGTATGGGCTTTTGGTCTGGCATTTTGTTCAATCTTTCACACATTCCTATGAAGGATGGTTTGTGGTGAAGATTAAGCCAGATAATACAACCAACAATTCTGGATGATGGATTTGAGGGTCCAAGAGGAGAAACTCCTCCAGCCACTCATTTGGTAATTCAAAAAGCTGGGATTTGAATCCACAACTGTTTCACTTCAAAACTCATACACTTTTTTGCTATGTCTTCCTTATGGGCCAAGGACAATCTGAAAGGTGATCAAACAATTAAGAATTCTTTTAAAGTCATAGCCATGATCCAGAAAACACAATTAGTTTAGACAAACTGGTGAGAAATAATGATTGAAAGAGTATTTAAAATCTGAATAAAAAAAACAACAAAAAATGAAAGTACTATAAAAACAATGTCTAGGGGTGCCTGGGTGGCTCAGCTGGTTAAGCATCTGACTCTTGATCTCAGCTCAGGTCTTGATCTCAGGGTTGTGGGTTCAAACTCCGTGTTGAGTTCCATGATAGGCACGAAGCCTACTTTAAAAACAAACAAACAAAAAAAAAAAAAAAAAGCAATGTCTATAATGAAAACTTAAAGGATCACCTCAGCATATGTGATCATGATCAAAAGACTACTGAGCTACTCCTGTCTCAGACTCCTTGGTTGCTCAGAACTCTCAAGAGCGTTGCTGCCTCAGCAAGGCAGGTGTGTCCCGTTCACTCCAGAGCAGGTGCTTTAACTCACTGTAAGGTGCCCACATGTACTAGGCACCAAGCGAGACATGCGGTGAGTTGCCACCTGCCCACCCATACCCACTTATGAGCCACCACCATACCCTGTGTTTTCCCTAGAGAAACACTTATCCACTCTATCGAAATTTCTTGTTTATGCATCGTCTGTCTCACTGGACATGGAAATTCTTGAGGATAGAGGTCTTGCTTGATTTCCCTTTGAATGCCCAGTACCTGCCATCTGAGAATTAATGTATTTAGAAGGGAGCATGCTAACTCTTAAGAGAAGTAAGGCATTATTATTATTATCATCATCATTATTATTATTAAGTAAACTCTACCCTTAATGTGGGGCTCAAACTTTTGACCCTGAGCTCAAGAGTCACATGCTCTACTGACTGAACCAGTCAGGCGCCCCTAGAAATAAGGCATTAAATGATAAATCCTTGGAATGGAATGGTTTTCTTCTCTGAACAGCTGGTAGACTTGGGTGTAGTAAGGCTCTCAGATTTTCTCGCTTATTTTACTCCCTACTTGTCGCTCCTCTCACAGCCTGTAGAGGGCAGTGTGGTAGATAGGACAGGGCAGCCTTGTGTTGCAACAGATCTGAATCCTGACATTGACACTCAGTAGCTATGTGACCTTGGGCCTGACATTCCCTGCTTTTTGTTTTTATTGTAAAATGAAGACGTTATTTAAAGCTCTGCAGGAAGGCACTGGTGAAGCATTAGGACATGGTATGAAAAGTCTCTTTCCTTCCCTATGAGCTCAATAAATGTTTATTCTTCTTCCTCTGGGCATACAATTGACAATAAGCTCCTGCATTTTTATAGTACTTTGTGGTTTACAAAGCTCTTTCATAAACATAATTACCTTTCCAAGTATCTTGTTAAATCTTGCTGGTCAACTGGTTTTTTAGTAAACTCTATGAAATAAGAATTTCTTTTATTTAAATTAAACTTGTAAGATCTGTCTTTTCAAAGACACTAATTTTTTTCAAGGAAGACATTAAGTTGCTGAGGGTTTGTAGGAATTTTATGGCATATTCCATATTTGTAATGAAATCATCCATATTTCTGGGTCCCCAAAGGCAGGCAAGGAGGTGAAAAATGAACTACATTAAGGCTTAAATGCTTTAAAAAAAATCAGGAGCTAATGAAGTCCTGATATCACTTCAAGTTAAGGGAAGAGAAAGCATACCAATAATTAGAAAATACCATTTATGATGGCAAAACAAGTTTCAGAAAGTGACATGAATGCAGTATTTAATATTTCATTAAACCTTGTGTCTCTGACCTTGTGACTCTCTCACCTTCTACTACTTCAGAATTCCAAAATGTTCCAACACTCAATGCAGTTAAATAAGTGTGTGAAGCATATTTAAAAATAAGAACAAATCCAAATATTTTTCATATACCTTGCATCTCTTTCTATAACATAAGAACCCAGTGTTTGCTTTTTTAACTGTATAAGATAAAGTTTCTGTATTACATGGCACCAACAGCTTTACAAAAAACATCTCTGTTGGATTTTAATAATTCATCAAATACTTTAGTGTGGAAGGACCACAAGAGTTGCTTCCCAGCTTTTCTGTTTTGGTTTTTATTCCTTCTGGGTGTGCCCTGTGCTGGTCATCGTGCTAAAGTAATGACTCATAAAACATGCAGTTATTGTAGAAAGGGCATTTCTGGTGGACGTCAGAGGAAAGGTCCTTGTTCCCAGTCTTTGGAAACACATTCCTATTCAATGTCAGGAGAAGAACTAAATGGAGACTCTTGGTGCTTCATCTTTAGGACGGAGGCATTATGAACTCTAGGGGAGTGGAATGTTTGCTAATTGAGACTACGGTCTTGGAAGATCATTATCAACCTTTTAAATTATTTTATTTTTTTTAAAAGATTATTTATTTGAGACAGAGAGAGAGAGGTAGAGAGAGAGAGCATGTATGCAGGGGGAGGGGCAGACGTAGGGGGACAAGCAGGCTCCCTGCTGAGCAGGGAGCACGAGGCGGGGCTCGATCCCAGGACCCTGAGATCATTACCTGAGCCGAAGGCAGACGCTTAACCAACTGAGCCACCCAGGTGCCCATCAACTTTTTTTAATAAGGAAAAAGGGATTCCATCTGACAAAGCCAAAAAAACATCCAAAATTTTCCCACACTTTTCACTCTGCTCTTTCAAGGTGGCAGGAGTTCTATTTAATGCTAGGGTGCAATGCTGTTTTCAAAAAATCAGAAAATGGGCACCTTGGGCTTGGTGTTTGTAAACAGCTTTCTGTATAATTAAGGTTAACTTTTGTTTTTTTCCTAAGTCTGGGGTTGTCAACCTCAGCACTATTAACATTTTGGGTCGGACGAGTCTTCATTGTGGTGAGCTGTCCTGTACAGTGTAGGCTGTTTAGCAACATCCCTGGCCTCAACCCATTAGAGGTGCCCACTAGCTCCCCACTTGTTACTATTAAAATGTCTCCAGACACTGCCGCATGTCCCCTGGGGTGCAAAGCTACCTCTGCTTGAGAAGCACTGCTCTGAGCAAAACGAGGTCTTGTGTGTGTGTTTGAAGGCGGAATGCTAAGGGAGAAACATGACAGGAAATACCACTGATTCACATTCAACAGAGATGCTCAAATCAACACCCTAAAGTAAGCCACGATCCCTGTCAAACCCTGATCCCCTTCCCTCCTTTCCTTCTCTGCCGAGCCTCTGGGAGAGGAGCCTTCTCTTGGCATCTTCCCTTTTTCTCCCCCTGCCCTGCTGGACCTCAGTCACCAGGTCCCCCTGTCATTTCCCCACTGCAGTCTATTGCTGTGCCGGAGACCACATCAGGTTCGTCTTCCTCTCTCCTCTCCCCCCCGCCCTCCATGCCTTGCACAGTCTCTATGCAATAAGACACCCGTTGGAGCCAAGGTACAAACTACCGGTGGGTGCAGCATGATGAGGTGGATATGGAAGCAGGTTCTGGGGGCTGGGGGCTCGGGGCTGGCCCTGCCACCTTCTGCCTGTCTGACGTTAGGGCAGGTACTGAAGTTCTCAGCATTTCAGTATAATGGGGACCATAATACAGCTCCCGCGGGACTGTGGTGAAGAGGGAATGAGTTTATACACAGAGCATGGCGCCTGCAATATTGCAGTTGCTCAGGAACTGTTATACCAGATACTAAATAAATAGCTACGCCACTCAGTGGGCTGTGATGGCCGACACTGTTTTCTAAGACTTCTCCCACCATGATTAGCTCTCAAAGGGCAGAGATACGTCAAATATTAGACTTTGCTCTTCTTTACCGGTATACCCAATGAACAGGGTGAAATGAGTGTAGAATTTAGAGTCGGACAGACCTGGGTTTGAATTCTCCTCTGCCTCTTGACCTGCTCGGTGTTATAAAGTTTCTCAGTAACTCTGAAGCTCAGCGGGAGAATAACAGCACCTGTGGTTTTCTTTAGGATAACATCAGACAGCGTCTGTGAAAAACCTGGTATTGCGGTTAGATAAGCAGTAAGTGTTATTTCCTACAGATCTTCGCCATTTCACGGGCCTCTGTCCAGTCCAAGTCTGCATCTTCTCACCTGCAGATGATCTCACCTGGACCCCTGCCCTGTCCTCCCAGTGCAGCCACTGTCCTTTCTCCCTGCTCTCGGCCGCCTGGCTCCTCTGTTCTGCACACCACAGGGCCTCCTGGTATCTGCTCCCCTTGGCTCCTAGAGTCAGCTTTCAACAGTCTGACGCAGCATCATGCAACTGAGTAGATAGAGATGTGTGTGCGAAAACTATGTTTTGGACTAACATCCACAAAGGACCAGTAGCAACCATGAAAGTGAGCCAGCCAAGGGCTGACAAAGACACTTCTCCGAACAGGGCCGTTTCCCCCACTCCAAGAGTGCAGTTCTGCGGACAAGCAGGAGAGATCAGGAGAGGACGCGGGAAGGAACTCGACTGATCACCAACTAGGTTCAAAGGAAAAATCCCCTATCTCAGTCCACGTGCCAGGGATATGAAAGCTCAGCAGGATTGATTCATAAGGAAAAACAATGCTACAAAATGTAAGCACCACCCAACAGTACAACGTGATTGTTGTCAGTTTAGGGGGGGTCAGGAAGACGAAAGACTGGTACAGATGTGAATGATGAAGAAATAAAGGTAATCATCACAAAATTATTTTCTTTCCAGCCCTCCCTCCCTCCCTTCCTTTTTTTTAGGGTGAGGGGGAGAGAATCCTAAGCAGGCCCCACACTCAACGCGGAGCCTGACAAGGGGCTCGATCCCATGACCCTGAGATCATGACCCGAGCCGAAATCAAGAGTCGGATGCTTCACTGATTGAGCCACCCAGGTGCCCCAAAACTTATTTTATTTCTAAATCAACCTTCATTCTTGTGAAAGGCCAAGCATTTGTTTTGGAAAGACCTCAGAAGCAGAGATTTTTAGGACCTTTCTGGAGGGACTCTGGGCCTGCTCCTACTTCCCGAGAAGTCCTGCCTCACCCTCCCCTTGGGGCCAGCCGTGGTTCAACTCCTTTGTACTGTCGCAGGTCCGGCTGTCACGAAGTGCTGTCCATCCCTCCTTTCAAGGTCCCAGTGTTGTTCTAATGAATGCCTTCCACCAGCTTCCAGTTCTCTACCTCACACCTGGCTCAGGATTAGACATTCAGTTGGCTCTTAAGCAGCACACATGCACGGCGTGGATGTTGGGTCGCCAACTGATGCATTGTAGTTTTGAGAATCTCAGAACTTTTTCTGAAATACTCTGGGCTCTAACGTTAGGGATTTGATAACGCTGGAGTAAACAGATACATTTAAGGCAATTTTCCTCACCCTCTTAAAGCTGCCAGTAATTCTTGAACCTTCCCTAATTCCACACTTGCAATTATGTGGAAAATTCCCAAATAGCATAGCTCAATTCCTAGAGAGTTGAAATACAATAGCCCTTAAATTAATTTCATCTGTAACTACTCCTCAATCATAAAAATTATGCCATTGAGCCATTATGATATGTGATTTGATTCATTATCAAATCTCTATAGATAGCTTAAGAACTTAGCCAAGGCTCTTTTAATTTGTAATATTTAAAAGATTACATGATTCAGCTCTTAGGGCCAGGCTAATTGCCTATGAATATATTCTTGGTATTCCAGGATAAAATTTTGCTTGTTTAGTTAAAAGATTTATTTCATCATATTTTAGAGAATTACTTTTTTCATATTACTTAAAAAAATTGTTTTGATTGCAACATCCAAGCAAGCTAATATCCAAGGTAGCAAACAGGAGAGAGGTTAGGAGGCTCCCCTTCTATTTCAGATAAATGTGAAGTAAAATATTGGTGATGATGGAAGAGGGAGGACATCTTTCCTTCTACGGAAATTCAGAAGATGTAGGATTGCCCAGCAGAGAGGCTGTTACAGGCTGCCAGAGGGTCTGAGTACTCAGGGGCACCTGCCGGGGAGGGGGGCTCCTCTCCTGTCCTTTGTGCTCTTCTCGGTGGCGTGTCCCCTACCAGGGCTCCCTCTCCTTCCTACTGGCTGTGTTATCCCACATTATCGTCCCTCGCTTCACTCTGCCCCTCTACATGCTTTTTCCCCTTAATCTTGGTCTCCTCAGGTCAGCATTCCCTCTGCAGGGAGGAATGGGGGAGATGAATCAAGGACAGAATTCAAAGGAGGGGGCAAACTCTGAATAACTGAACGCTTTCCTATTCTGTGGACCTAGTATGCAGGGACTCACAGGGGGGCCTCCAGCGACCCCTCGTTATCCAGGGCAGGTGACAGTACAGCATCAAGTTGGCTTCTGGGGTTTGTGTTCATGTACTTTCTCCATCAAGTTTTCTTCTTCTTCCTTTTTTTTTTTTTTTTTAAAGATTTTTACTTATTTGAGCACACGAGCAAGGAGGAGAGGGAAAAGTAGGCTCCCCACTGAACAGGGAGCCTGACCTGGGGCTCGATCCAAGGACTCCAGGATCATGACCTGAGTGGAAGGCAGACGCTTAATGGACTGAGCCACCCAGGTGCCCCCCCATCAAGCTTTATTCTTAATTTAGACAGTTTTTTGTGTGCAGTAAATCTTTCTTTAAACTGTTGCTAAAGCCACATGGGTTCAGGGCCACAGCAGGAGTGTTCATATGGGAAGTGGCGAAGATGTGGGGCTTTGGAACCAGTGGGGTGCAACACTTACCCCAAAGGCATTCAGATTTTAAACCATCCAAAGGCCTTGGCCATGCAAACAGAAGGGCACTGCCCCCCAGCTCCTTACTCACGGAATCCCTGGACAGAAAGCCCTCTCTTAATCAGGTCTTAGTGGTACAGAGAGTGCTAGATTTTTAAATCTCAGCATATCTGAAGTGGGATTGTCTTTTGATCCACGGTGCATGGTAGTTGAGTGATGCAAATAATGGTGTGTCTCACAGGGAGTGGTGGTGGGGTGCAACCCAGTTCCTAGGGTCCCAGAGCCCCTCGAGGGGCTTTGCTAACAGGACAAAGGAAGAGGAACCCTCGGTGTGGTGCAGGCAGTCAGCAGGGGCCCCGGAGGAGAGGGGTGGGAGGGTGGGCATGACTCTGACACCCGAGAGCGTGGGCAGCTCCAGCTCACCTCCCAGCGCAGAGTGGGAGGTGACTCTGGGTGACTCTGCAGGCTCGCCTTCAGGCAGCATCACCCCAATGTCACCCTCTGTATCCACACAGCGTTGTAAACCAAGGCAGAAGCAAGGAGCAACTTACAGAGATAATCTTTCCACGGATGATCCCAGAAAGGGAATTTTCAGTCTTTAGGAAAGCTCAGTTTTTCACCAAACCTCCAAATCCAATCCCCTTTCAAATACCATTTTTTATGTTAACAAAATGTCCTTGCTTTCTCTTCCCGCCCAAAGTTAACTTTCAGGGGAGCAGCAAAATAAGTTCTATTTTTTTTTTTCAAGTTCCAGAATACATAGACACTTCCTTAAAAATTAGACAGGGTTTTAAAGATTAAAGGACTGACTGGGCCAAGTCAGCTCTAAAATTGAAAACAAACAAACCAACAAACCAAACCTTATTCAATTGTGTAGATGTCCGTGGTGTTATCAATATGGCAGAGAATCTGGCTTGAGTCTTGACGTGTGGTGCCGTGTAAGTGAGGACCGTCCTCTGCCCTCGCCACCCCCAGATCACAGATGAAACGGTACAGGATGAAATTGCTGCAGTCTCTGGGACGATCCCCATCTGAGGTGGTTGACCTTGGGTGCTCAGGGCTGACCCTTTTAGGGCCCCCATCCCATTGCTTGGCAGCCCTAATCTCATCCTGAGCATTGCTACTATGCTTCCTTCCCATTTCAAAAGGGCTCCGTATCTTAGCTGTCTCAAACTTCCTCTACCAGTTTTTTTAAGTCCTCTTTATTTTTTTATATTTATTTATTTTAGAGAGAGTGCATGCATGCACAAGTTGGGGAGGGGAGGGACAGAGGGAGAGGGAGAGAATCTTAAGCAGACTGCTCTGAGCGCTGAGCCAGACACAGGGGGTGGGGGGGGCTCCATCTCATGACCCTGAGATCATGACCTGAGCCAAATCAAGAGTCGGATGCTTAACTGACTGAGCCACCCAGGCACCCTCCTCTACCAGTTTTAATAGGCTTTTTTTTTAAACGTATTTTTTTTTTATTATGCTATGTTAGTCACCATACATCATTAGTTTTTGATGTAGTGTTCCACGATTCATTGTTTGTGTATAGCACCCAGTGCTCCATGCAGTATGTGCCCTCCTCAATACCCATCACCAGGCTAACCCATCCCCCCACCCCCTCCCCTCTAGAATGCTCAGTTTGTTTCTCAGAGTTCATAGACTCTCATGGTTCATCTCCCCCCTCCGACTACTGAGATCTAGGTAATGGTTGATGTCCAAAATATCAAAGAATATTCATGGCCAAGCGCTAACCAATCAGAAGAGATGTTAGCCACACATGGGAACAAGGTGCTGGAGGCATTAGCCTTGTTCACACACTCTTTAATTGGCTCATTGTGGGAAGGTCCAGGGGATCTTGGAAGTGGTGTCTACGTGGCCAGGGCGGCATTTGGGGGATGCAGTACAGAAGTATTTAAGTATTTTATTTTATTAAAGATTTTATTTATTTATTTGAGAGAGAAAGAGCACAAGCAGGTGGAGGGGCAGAGGGAGAGGGACAAGCAGACTCCCTGCCTAGCAGGGAGCATGGTGCGGGGCTCGATCCCAGGACCCTGGGATCATGACCTGAGCCAAAGGCAGATACTCAACCGACTGAGCCACCCACGCACCCCTAAATATTTTAATAATGATACAGCTGTAATGGTACCTGCAGCTAATGTCAAATACAACCAATAGGTAGTGGCTGCCTCAAGTACAGTGTTGAGAAGGATTCTGAAGTCCTATCCAGCCTCAGTGTGGGGGGAAAAAGACACTATCAAGTAGTCATTTCTTGCAAGGGTGGTGGATGGGAACGAGACATTTGTGCATACATGGTGGATGCAGACTATGTGGGTAGTGGATGGCAAGCAAAGGCATGTGTGCCAGATATTTGCAACCCTAGTTAACAGGCTATCATAAAAGAGAATTCTGTTAGCATCACAGAAGAGGATTCACCATTAGAACAGCAAGCTTGGACACCGTAGTGGATTAAATAGTGTCCTCTAAAAATTACTGTCTACCTGGAACCACAGAATGTGACCTTATCTGGAAATAGGGTCTTTACAGATGTAATTAGTTAAACATCGAGATGAGCTCACATGGGATTGCGGTTGGCCTAAGTCCAGTGAGAATGTCCTTGTAAGAAACAAAAAAGGATACATAGAGACAGGGAGGTGGCCACGTGAAGATGGCAGCAGATTGGAGTGACGCTATAAGCCAAGGGACGCCAAGGACCACCAGAATCGGCAGAGGCATGGAAGGATTCTCCTCTAGAGCTTTGCGGGGAGCATGGCCCTACTGGCCCCTAGATTTCAGACCTCAGGCCCTCCAGAGCTGTGAAAGAATAAGTATCTGTTGTTTTAAGCCACTAAGTTTGAGCACCTTAATTGGGGCAGCCCTAGGAAGCTAAATAGGCACAAATAAATATATAGCTAATGGTGGGATTTAGATTAGTGGTGATATTTATTTTGGGGGAATCCTATAACCTGCAGCCACCCCATCGTAGCCACCTGTGATGATGGCGGTATTGATTTCTGAGGTATTTCATGCTAGGATCCAGGCAGACAGCAATACTGAAGTACGCCTCCAAAGAAAAAACCAGGGCCCCCCTACCTCTCATCCCCCTTCCCCATCTCGAGGCACACACTGGAGCACCGTGGCCAGGATTTTCAGGAGGTGAGGAGGAAACAGATCTCCTTCTGCCAAGACCATAAGGACAGACGTGCCCAAGAGGAGGCCGACCTTCTGTTCACCTTGAAAATCTATCAGGACACCGTGTTGCCAATGGATGACTTAAAACCATCTTGTACCTGGAGCATCTGGATGGCTCAGTCGGTTGAGCGTCCGGCTCTTGGTTTTGGTTCAGGTCATAATCTCAGGGTTGTGAGATCGAGCCCCACGTTGGGTTTCCCACTCACTGGGGACTCTGCTTCCCCTCTCCCCTCCCTCTGCCCCTCCCCCTGCTTGTGCACTCTCTTGCTCTTTCTCTGTCTAAAATAAATAAATAAATCTTCAAACCACTCATACCTGTGATCACCAAAAAAATGCTTGGGACAATGACTATAAGTAAAATGCATACCTGTAATGTTAAACTCTCTGGCCAGTTGAATATCTGCAAATTGAAAATCTGTCCAAAATGAACTCGGAAGTCTGCCCCGAGTGGCCGACTGTCGGTCCTGGACACTTCCTTTTGGTTGAAGATCACCTTTAGATATATGGAGCGCCTCTTGACATCCTCCCTTCGCAAGACCTCCGCCCTGCAAAGTGAGACCGATCACAGATGGGGTTAGTAGTTTACTAGGGAAAAGTGGAGCATCTGACGAATGAATGGACACTGAACAGAACAAGATACACTGGGGCGACTCTGCCAATCACTGGAGCTCTTGTCACACCAAAACAGCCACGGGTCTCGAGGAGCTTCATATAATAAACTGTGATACGGACTAACAAAGAGGCACTCAAAAGCCCATCAGGGACTGAAGAATTGCAGTCCAAGCATCATTCACTATATTACGGCGTCCTTAAATGTTTTCAAAGAAGCTTTACGTTTGCACCCCAAAGTTTTAAGTAAACGGAAACATAGTCCTTGTAAGTACAGTGAATCCAATCCATAAGGGACAGTAGTGATGGATATTTGGGTGGGATGTTTTATCCTAAAAATGTAATAGCATATCGGGCGCCTGGGTGCCTCAGTTGTTAAGCGTCTGCCTTCGGCTCAGGTCATGATCCCAGGGTCCTGGGATCGAGTCCCACGTCGGGCTCCCTGCTCGGGGGGAAGCCTGCTTCTCCCTCTCCCACTCCCCCGCTTGTGTTCCTGCTCTCGCTGTCTCTCTCTCTGTCAAATAAATAAATAAAATCTTTAAAAAAAAAAATGTAACAGCGTATTGTAACAGGTCAAATCCACTTCTCCAAGATTCGAGTTTTTTTTTTTTTTTTTTTAACACTTTCCAACGGTGAGTACTCACCGGATGCAGGGGATTAAGAGAGGTTTCTTTTTTTAAAAGGCCACTTGGATTCCAAAAAAGATATCCTGGCAAGCGTGTCATTCTTAGAGCAAGGAAGTTAAAAAAAAAAAGTGAAACCCCCAAGAGTAGTCTTTAATTTTATTGTGTATATTTTCCGAAATACTCACCCAGAGTGCCAGTTGTTGGTTAAGTCAATAGCAACTCAAGTTCGGTAAGAACAGGGAACGTTCAGAAAAATGAAATAAAATCCAAAGCACACTCAGGGTTTTTTTGGGTGGTGAAGTCTTTTTTTTTTAAATGGCAGCGAGACAGGGGCGCCTGGGTGGCCCAGTGGGTTGTGTCTGACTTCAGCTCAGGTCATGATCCCGGGGTCCTGGGATCAAGCCCCACATCGGGCTCCCAGCTCAGCGGGGAATCTGCTTGTCCCTCTGACCCTCCCCCTGCTCGTGCTCTCTCTCTCTCAAATAAATAAATAAATGAATAAATAATCTTTAAAAAATTAAAAAAATAAATTTCAGTGAGACATACACATCATCATACCATTTTAACTATTTTTAAGTGGACAGTTCAGTGGCATTAAATACATTCACAATGTTGTGCATCTATTCCACTATCCTCCAGAACGTTTTCATAATCCCAAATAGAAATTTTGTACCCATTAAATTGGGTGGTAGTTTTAACTCTTTACATCTCTGTAATTTAAGCGCATCCCAGATATAGAATTGCTCCAATGACTTCAACTTTTTTTTTTCTATAAAGGAGTTTAACACCAAATTTCAAGAAGTATTCAAGACACCTAAAGACTTGACTCAGAGTTGTTTTATGGTTTCTCCCCGGTAACATCCTGCTACAGACAGACCTAAGACTCCCCCTTCTTTTGCATGGTTCCCCCTTATATGATGGTCTGATGAGAAGGGTTGATCATGATCACTGATTTGGGGTAACCTAAGTTATAGTCCCAATCTCAGTGAAAACCAAGAAATTTAAGACTGAGGCATATATTCTCAGTCAAAACAAGACTCATGACAAAAGACTGCCAAATCCAGCTCAAATTTTCCCTTTAAAAAAACATGTAATCCAAAAAAAAAGTGTAATCACATATTTTGGATGTTTTTTTTTTTTTATGGCAAGCTATCTGTGCCTTGAAAATAGCTTATTCAGTGCTGGGGAATAGTTTATTTATGTGTAGTATCTGAATGCTGTGAGGTTGGGAGAACACAAGAAAAAAGCCAGAGTTAAAAAATACATTACTGGTACATTAACAGAAGTTTGAAACTGAGGTCTTATATGGACATTCTAATGAATCCCCACATCCTAATTATTTCTGAGGGTGACTGAATTTATTATATGTATAGATGTATGTATATAAGGTGAAGCTTCTGACGGTTTCTCAAGCATCACATGAATGACTAGAAATGTATTTCTTTTTTTTTGAGAGAGAGAAAAAGAGAGAGAGAGAGCACACGTGGGGTGGGAGGGGCAGAGGGAGAGGGAGATAGAGAATCTTATGTAGGCTCCACGCCCAGAGCAGAACCTAACATGGGGCTCGATCTCCTAACACTGAGATCATGACCTGAGCCTAAATCAAGAGTCAGACACTTAACCAACTGAGCCACCCAGGAGCCCCTAGAAGTGTATTTCTATCAAATCTGGAGAATATGCGTCAGATGGCTACAGGGGGGTATCCACAGTTCCTCTGGGAGGCTCTCTGGGGGCCTTCAAAGAGAGAAGCTAGCCCCCCTGGGGCAGCTGAACACAAGGGCCAAGGACAGACCTGCATGTCCGTGCTGGGGAGCAGAGAATGTGCTACCAATGGAGAGAAGATACCCTGATGTTACAGACAAAGGCTCTAAATCAAAAGCCATGCAGGTACCACCTGCTACAGGCAGCTTCCCTCAGCGTGCTCCGGAGTGGCCCCTGGGGATGCCCGAGGTAGGGGAACCATTTGAAATCACCGAAATACGGACAAATATCTACGAGTTCATGTAGTTCCATCTGAGACAGATCTACAGAGCTCATGATTCTCCTGATCACACTGTGCCAGGCAGGGGGCGTCTGCTCACCTGGGACACTGCTCGTTGGGAGTGACGCTCCCTGCCAGGCTCAGCTCCGGCACCAGCGTGGGCTCCCCAGGACTTCTCCTGCTCCGGGCTGCCCTCTCCCTCACTTGTTGCTCTACCAGCACCCGATCGGTGGGCTCTGGGGGGACTGGTTTCACAGGCTCTTCCTTGGGATACGGCTCCTCCATCTCCTCATTGGGATGTTCTTCGACAGCTTGCTTCTTTTTCTTCTTCTTGGCCCTCTGTTGGGTAAAAAGCAATCTTATGTCAAACAGAAATGTTGCAATTTCGCTTACAACCAGTCTTCAGAACCAGATGGACCCGGATGCCGACCCAGCTCGGCCTTAAGCAGCTGTGTGCGCTCGGGCAGCTGCTTGATCTCTCTGCGCCTGTTTTCTCATCTGCAGAATGGGGACAATCACAGGAAGCTCTTCCCAGAGTTGTTGGCCTGAGGTAATGCCTGACCTAGAAAGAGCTTAAAAATGTTAGCCATTCCGGTGATCATTAATATTGGCTCTAAAGGCCAAGGACACATCTTGAAAGTAAAGTAAGGCTTGTGGGCACAGCTATTGCAGGTTACCTGATCTGTTACTTATTGTGCTTGGATTCAATATTGCAGGGTTATGGGTAAAAAGTTATATCATTTTCCCAGGGAACCCCAGAGGCATCAATGCCCTACCTTTAGTGGGAGACAGAGTAGAGCCAGCAGGGGCCCCAGTCGGTCTGTCCAGTTTCCCTCCTCCGGTCTCAAGGGGCGGCCTCCCAGACCCCTCCTGTCCCCAAGGTCAGCCCTGCTCAAGGCCGAGGGACTTGACAAACCTGGGCTTTCTTCCAGGCTTTCCACTGCTGGTATGCGGCTCTATACCCTTCCATCTTCTGTTCATACTCTTCCATGTGCTCTTCCAACAACTCACTTATCTCAGCTTGAATTTCTGCCTCATATGCTTCTTCGTCTGTTTTCTGGTCAACTTTTTCCCTTTAAAATAATTTACAGTACCTTGGTTATCTCTTGAAATTAAGTAACAGAGTAATAATAACAGCAAACACCTGTATGGGGCTTGCTATGTGACAGGGCCTCATCTGAAAGCTTTGTAACTGTTAACTCTCAACCCTGGGAGGCCGATACTACGAGCATCTGCATTTCACAGGCAAGGAGACTGGGGCACAGAGAGATGAAGTGACTTGCCCAAGAATACACAGTTGGTGAGTGGAGGGAGCTGGAATATGAGCTATAGATTGCTACTTACGGTTAAGCAACGACGTCCCCCTGAGCTAAGTGATCCAGAGCATACAGACCCAGCACCTGCAGATGCTCAACCACCAGGGGTAGAGTGTCATTGTAGTTATTAGTGCTGCAGGTCTCTGAGGAACCACTTCATTATGTTGCTTCTGAGCCCCCGAAACTACTAGTCTGACTTTGGATTGGCAATATGAGTTTTTCTTGGATGATTCTGCCGATACTTTATCGGGAGCTCTGCCCAGCCCAAAGCCATGTTTCCCGCAGTGTGCTCAGTAGGACCTTTGTGCTGGGAGATCTCCTGCCCCAAAAGGTGCTGTGGCCCAATCCACCCGAGATTAGACAAATGTGGTATGTGAATCAGCGTGTGATTCTTCTGGAAGGGGGTGGCAGGCACGCCACACCCAACTCCTCCTCCCTAGCACTTTGGGATTGTTGCAGCTCATTGCCCGGGCTTACGTGATCAATGCCGTCTGGCCTGCAGGTTCTACTCCTAAAGTTCTTGTTCCTTTTAAGGTTGGCACAGATTTGCTTACATTCACGTGGGCCCTGGTGGTTTAGCAATTAGCGGTTCCCTAAGGCACAGACTCAGCGCTCCAGGATACTATGAAGACATCACTTTGGAAACGCAGTGGCACTGGAAATTTATAAGCATCGGAGAAATCTGGTTCATAAATTACGCTCCATCTCTGACATATAGAGACCCATTCGCTTTGCTCCCTGTTATTCAGAGGCATCCATAAACTAGTGGAAATTTGATGACTTTTGCAGGGAAAAATTTATGCTGTATCATAAGGTGCCTAGGTGTATCAAAAGTGTGAAGGGCACTCCAAAAGAATTTAGGAGGCAGCTACTTATGGGAGGAAGGGGTGTTAAGTATCACGAAAAGTGTCACCTAGAGGTGATCTTAAGGGCAAATTTCCTATAAAGTTTAGTTTATCCTAAACTGAAGGAAGGAAAGAGGAAACAGGTAAATATTTATGTTCTGCTTCTGGTGGGAGGGGTAGCCTGAGAGATGGAATTTGGAAGCTGAAACCCTGGAATTTCTGGGAGACACCCACAGTTTCTGTGGGACAGACAGAATTTGTTTTTCATTAACTAAGCAGATCCTGAGTGGCAGGTGCTCTGTTTGGGACCAGAGATCCAATGGTGACCAGGTGCCTGCCCTCATAAAGCATGATCTGTTTGTCCTGGGAACGGTAGGATGTTTTCAGAGTGTTATGAAAATTACAGCCCTAAAAGAAAATCACAATCCGTAGCTATCTTTGGCTGAAACATGGCTGTCTTCAGAGCAAAGTATCAGATAATTGCCCACATTTATTACTTTTCATGTTGATGTACAGCACAACACTTACTCTGAAGAAACAGTCAGGAAGGGATGAAAACCAGCAGCACAGATGCTCTTTAATTAATATACAGAATATACTTTTGTTGTGATAACTGTCCTCTTAGTCATGTATCAAAGTCTAGTGGATTAGGTAGCGAGCATACTTTCTCTACACCGTACAAAGAGAGATTCCAAATGGACTGAAGATGAATGTGGAAGATAAAACAATAAGGATTATAGAGACAATAGAGTAGAATATCTACTTGACTCGGGAAGGATTTTTAAAGCAGCATACGGAAAGCACAGATCGTAAAAGAAAAGATGAACATATTTTATTTGTTTAAAATTAAGAATTTCTGTCATCAAAAAGCAGCAAAAGGGAGTAAAGAGGCAACTAGAGAGTGCATCAACAAAGGCCCCCTGTCCAGGATATACGCCAAACTCCTACCAATTATGAAAAAGAAACAAAGACAAACAGTCCAGTTCAAACATCAACACAAGCCTTGAACAGACAGAGGAAAACAAAACGGCCAATTCATGAATGGGAAATAGAAGGCCAAGGAAAGTGTAACATCTGACAATAGCAGGTGACATGGATGGTTTGGGTGATCGGGATCTACGGGAACACTGGTTAAAGTATAAATCGGCACAACCACTCCGGAAAAGTGTTTGGATTCGGCATGTGGGTATCAAAGAAGCCCATCCCCTAAGACTCAACAATTTCACTTCCAGGTATATTTTGGGAAAGCTTAGGCGCATGTAGCTTAAAAGACATGTATAAGGATCCCTATAGAAGTGCTGTCTGTAAGCTGAAAAACAGAATCAACTCAGATGTCTGTCAACAGTGAAATGGGCAAATTTGTTATATTCATATAATGAAGTGTTATAAACAAAGAAAGTAAATAAACTTCAGCTAGCCATGTGATATTAAGTAAATGAATCTCACATGGTAGTGAAGAATACACTAAAAAGTACAGACAACCTACTTTCATTTGTGGATACACCAAATACAGGTAATATTAAACCACATTTTCTTAGGAGTTACACATAGATGGCAAACCTGTAAGGAGAAACAAGGAAATGCTGATCATAAAAATCTGGAAAATGGTTACTTCTGGGATGGAGGAGGCAGTAGTTGGGGTTAGGAACATGGGGGCTGCCCTATTTCTTAACCTGGGGAGTGGTTACATCATCATTTATTCATTTTCTTAGCTGTTATTATTACTTGTTAATTATTTATTCATAATTATTTTTTAAGCCATATCTATGTTTTATGCATTTTTCTTTTTGCATGATATAGCCCAATAAAACAACTATTGAAAAAAGCTTACTTTCTCAAAACAAGTTTCAAGGGTGTATTTGTAAACCTCTGAAATTCTCGAAGGGATTTCATCTCCTTCCAAACTTTTATGATCGTTTTAAGCAATGTTCGATCTTTTTCTTGTTCAGCATCGCGCAGTTTTCTTGTTTGCCTAGAAGGTAGAATATGTTATTATTATTATTATTATTATTATATATTAAAAAGTTATTTAGATGGGTTTGCAATTAAAAAAGAAACTAATAATGCTATAGTGATTGTATATTTAATTTGATACCTACGATACGTCTTTTTTTTTTTTTTTAAGATTTTATTTATTTATTTGACAGAGGCAGAGATAGCGAGAGAGGGAACACAAGCAGGGGGAGTGGGAGAGGGAGAAGCAGGCTTCCCCTGGAGCAGGGAGCCCGATGTGGGACTTGATCCCAGGACCCCAGCATCATGACCTGAGTCGAAGGCAGATGCTTAATGACTGAGCCACTCAGGCGCCCCACCTACGATACTTCTTAAGTACTGGAAATCCAAAGATATGAATGGAAACTTGAAGGCAATAGGATGCCAAAGTGTTTCAAGAGGTTATTTGATTTTGTTTTCCCTAGGTGAATCTGACTTCAATTAAACTAAATTACCTTCTAAGCTTCTTATTAATACTATGTACCCTTAGGCAAATAGCTAGCTTTGAAGTTATAAAAATAAGAGGCCCAGTAAACTCAATTCTCGTGGACTAAATTATTGTACACATAGGAAAGCACGTTGTTGTCCTAGTTAACAACAAACATATTAAAGTCCGTCTCTGTTAACACAAATCACAGATTCTATATTTAGGAGATGAAGTAATGTCACTGTCTGCCTGGGAGAGTTTTCTAACTGGATTAACAGTATTTCAGGTTGATTTGAAGAGGCACCAGTTGGAAATGCTTTCACGGTAATTTTCCATTATTTGAAGTGTGTGGGAATTATTTAACGCCTTACTTCAAGCCCTCTTAGGAATGACAGTCAAATCTAGAACCTAAATGTACTCCATTATGCTATTAATTAATTAATTAGACAATTTTTCTTTTCTTGAGCAAGTACCAGGTGTCACTCCAGGTGATTCAGAAATGTCTAGGAGATTGGGGGTGTCTCTGAGCTCAAGGAATTTACCACGTAGCTCAGGAGTCAGACACATAGATAAATGAGGATGACATACAATGTGAGATTTGCCTCAGAGAATTCCCTTGGAAATCATGGAGGCAGGGTCTCATGAATTAGCACCTCCTGACCTCCAGAAGGAAGGCCCGAGTCTGGAGGCTGTACTTGTGCTGACTCAGCCTGTGGAAGTGGTACAGAGAAACACAGAGGCCTAGGTTTCTAATCATTCAACTGCTGGCTCTGGAAAAGGAAGATGGCGGAAGATGACAGCCAATTAGCGGTTGGATGGCCAAGATTCGGGACTCTCTGAAGACGTCACAGAAACAAGAAAGCAACGAACTAAGAAACCTTCTTCTTCTCCTTCTTTCTTCTTTTTTTGAAAATTTTATTTATTTGAGAGAGAGAATGAGCACACACAAGCAGGGGGGAGGGCCAGAGGGAGAAGCAGACTCCCCACTGAGTAGGGAGCCCAATGAGGGGCTCCATCCCAGGACCCTGAGATCATGACCTGAGCCGAAGTCAGACGCTTAACCGACTGAGCCACCCAGGCGCCCCAAGAAACATCCTTCTTGCAAAGCAGTAACGCATGTGATGGGCACAGATGTTGCAGTCAGACTCTACAATCCTGGTTCTATCAGTTGCTAGCTGGCCTGGGGCCAACAATTTAAGTTCTCCATGCCTCATCTGTAAACTTAATACTAGAATGGTGCCTGACATCTGGTAAGTGGTCCACCAATGTTAGCTGTCAGTATCAAGGGGTCTGTTCTTCTCTTATGCCTTTAGCTGCCTCCCCTGCCTCCTTTTGAAAAACTGCAACGTAAAATTATTTTACTGAGTTGTGTGACACCTTAAGGCTTTCTGATATATTTTTTTCTATTTCCTTTTTTAGTACCTGACAAAATAGTTTCTCCGAAATGCTAAAAAAGAACTCTTAGCAAGAAAAATTTGACATCTGAACTAAAGAAGAAAAGGAAAAGGCAGTTTTGCTCAGGGAGTCAGGTAACCTGGTGCAGATGGGGGTCCAGAGAGTGGAAGGGGGCTTCACCCCAGAGGGGAAACCCTGGGAGCCACTGGCCTCCGGATGATCCTTCCAACCACAGGACTGGACTCCGATCTCAGGAGAAAAGGCAAGTTAATGAAGAAAACAAAAAGAAAAAGCCTGTGAGAAGCTTTGCATCTTGGGAATCTGGGCAGAGGAGAATAAGTAGACAAAGGACGGTGGGAAGGACAGGGGCCAGGAGAGGGAAGAAATAGGTCACACCAGGCCGCTCCGGTGACAGTGCCCCTCGCCGTCAAGAGGCCAGGTAGCAAGAGGGGCTTAGCAATGCGGAGGTGCCCTGGCCTGTGGCAAGATCAGCCTCCAAGGAAAGGTGGGTGGGCGACGAGTGAGGTTCCCATGACCGGGAGGGAGGCAAGGGAGTAGAGCAGCAAGAATGCTAGTGTTTCCCACAAGTTTGGCTGTGAAGGAAAATACAGAGAGAAAGTGGTAGCCAGATGGGGATCTAGAGTCATAGTCTTAGTTGTTCAAGTTTGAGCAGGGCTGAGGGTAAAGACCCAGTAGAGAGAGTTAAATACAGTGTTCCCCTATCTTGCATGGAGACCCATGCTTCCTTCCTTATATAGCCGGTTCCAGTTCAGGGGACAAGCAATGCAGTCAGGATGCCATTTACAGGAAACGAGGTGGAGAATGACTGGCGTGCTGGGGGCTGGGGTGAGCGGCACCTGCCACGGACTCCGCGGATGCCCAGCGGGGGCTCCCAGGGACTCTGGTCAGCAGCAGGCCGGGGCCCACGCGACAGGACAGCCGGGAGCAGGCCATCTGCTTAGATTTGTTTTAACAATAGTGAAATATCAGGAAAAGGCTAAAACCCACTCTCTTACTGGGCCAGAAATGCTGGATCACACAGAGGCGTTCATTTCCAGGGGCAGCAGAAAGACCGCCCTGGGTCGGCCGTCCGCGGGGCACCGCCCCCGCCCCGGCATGGTCTGTCCATCTCTCATACGTTTCTGCTGGTTTTCAAATACTGCTGATAAATACGAGTCCCTATAAAGCCACTACTGTATTCAGGACAGCTTTTTGTCACTTTTCTTACCCAATGTATGCTTAAGCAAAAATTATTTGCACAAGGAGGCTGCACTGTGGGCTTTTTTTTTTTTTAAAGCATAAATAAGAATTTTCCTTTTAGAACATACTCTTCATACTTTTACAGTGACAGTATCTCAACATCACTAATTTCCACTTTGCTGGAGGAATTTCCAACTCAAGGCTAGATTGTATAAAGAAAAGTATACATTTAAAGTCCTTGATTTATAAATTCCTGTTCTAAGAATTCATTCTGTGGAAATACTCATGCACACAGGAATGTCAATTAGAGTGCAGTTTCTATAATACAAAATAGGAATAATACAAATGTCTATCAACAGGGAACATAACATCTCTATAATATCAGCCTTTAAATAATGATACAGGGGCGCCTGGGTGGTGCAGTTGGCTAAGCATCCGACTCTTAGTGTTGGCTCAGGTCGTGATCTCAGGGTCTTGGGATCGAGCCCCACGTTTGGCTTTGCGCTCAGAGGGGAGTCTGCTTGCAGTTCTCTCTCCCTTTGTCCCTCCCCCTGTGCTCATGGGCGCACGCCTGTGCACACGTTCTCTCTCTAAAATAAATCAATCTTTAAAAATAAGTACTGATGCAGACCTAGATGTCGTATAAAAAGAAAAGGTCTAAGATGTATTTTACACAGAAAAGCCAGTTGTGAGATAGTAAATGCAACATGATTCCTTAAAAAAATAAAATATATACACACGAACGCATCTGTGTATGGATGTGTAAGTATATACACACACAGGGGAATATACACGGGGAAGAACTAGCAAAAATCTGTTACTGTGATTTCTCCAGAGGGATGGGACTCCAGAAGAAACCTTCTATGTTAGGTATTTCCTAATTGTTTAGCAACAATCAGGGTTTTAATTTTTGAATTTTAATTATGAAAAATTCCAAGAAAGAGAAAAGCCCATGTCATAAGTCATTAGGACACTTGTTCACATTTTGTCACATTTACTCAGGGCTTTTGGTTTTGTCTCCAATGTTATAGTTACATTTGAAGACCTCTTGGACTGCATTCTCTTCTCTCCCTCCCTGGGACTGGCATGTGTGTCTTTTCTGTATGTACCTACAACAGACAAGCGTTGTGTTGGGTATTCTTTAGGGTTCATGGGCCGTCTCACACAGCAAGTATCCTCTTACACCTGGGTATTTTCATTCAACATTCTTTTCTCTATATTGGTACATGCAGATCTAATTCAGTCAATTTAACCGTGCTACAGATGTTCAGCGTTAAGACTATACCAGATGTGGGGGCGCCTGGGTGCCTCAGTCGTTAAGCATCTGCCTTCAGCTCAGGTCATGATCCCAGGGTCCTGGGATCAAGCCCCGAATCGGGCTCCCTGCTCGGTGGGGAACCTGCTTCTCCCTCCCTGCCCCGCCCCACCCCCCCGCTTGTGTTCTCTCTCACTCTTCTCTCTCTGTCAAATAAATAAATAAAATCTTAAAAAAAATAAAGTCGTGGCTTGTAGCAACGTTTGTTTACACCAGCAGAGTAAGTTACAATATCCTATATCCTCATTCTTTTCTTGGACTTCAAATTTGATGTTAATAAGATGGATATATCTCATTACTTCATTTGGCTTAATTTCTCATATATTCAGTGCATTTGGAAAAACTGAAAAAAGCTTTCAACAAGTACACATCTAACAAGAACAAAAAAAGTAGAAGTTACAATTACAGACTTTACTCACCGAATTTCAGATTTATACTCATTGATGCCTTTTTGGGTTGTATCAAGAGATTTATGAGGTTTTGCTGGATTAAGTCCTGTCTGAACTGCATTTCTTAGAGCTTGGAGCTTAAAAAAATATGGATACAAGTTTTGAGTTAGAGACTCTACTGCCTACTGCAAATTATGTGCCTCGAACCACCCCCTTCACCAGGGCAAAATGATGCCAACAAAGCTGTGAACGGGTGCTCAAACATCCTGCTGTTCCCACACTTTCACCACAACGAACTCTGACAGAGAACTCTCTTCTATTTTTAAAAAAGAAAAGGAATAATAAAGGACAAGGTAGGTTCATCCCTGTTCTGTAGCCCAGATCATTAAGAGGATCATGACAAGTGTTGCTTTTATGTGTGTCTCAGAAATGAGGTCTCTTTCAAGGCTAACAGTGGATCTTTCTGGGTCCCGGATATACAGGGATATTTTTGTGAACAGATCATAAACCTATAGACTCAAAAGGAGGTAATGTGGAGCGATCTCTTATTTGGGCAGTAGGTTTTAAAGTCAGGGTGTGGGGCTAAAATTGCCCGTAGTCAAAATTACTCAAGAAAATCCCATGGGATGGCATCACATTGGAAGTAAGTGTCACACAGAGAGCCATTTCTTTGAGCATCATCGGAAACAACTGACTTGTGTTTGCGTACCACGTTACGGCAAATTACATGTAAAGATGAGAATGTCTCTAAGGACAGAGAGATTCTCAGGCCGTGAATGGTCTCAGCATCTGAGGTCATGCAAGCAAGACACAGTTACGTATCTTCCATTAAATGCCCGCTCCCTGGGAAGGAGGTGACTTGCACCATTAGCACAAACCTTTCTCTTCAAGCCAAGCGTGTGCCACTGAATGTGCACACATGAAATGTGCATTGCCATAGCCTTCTGTTTGCTTGCAAGGAGAACAATCTATCATACATCGTAGGCTGAGGGGGCATGTGTAAGAGGTGCACGAACATTTGCTGCAGGCTGGTGTTTTTGTTGCTTGGGCTCATCAGAAGAACCAACCCCGTCAAAAGTAAGAATGGAAGAGTGTACCTTATCAGTAAGGAATTTTGCCTTGTTTCTCTGGTGTCTTGCAAGGTACTGGTCATATAATTGGGCCAGCTTGGCTGCCAAAACATGCTCTCGGCTAAAACAGGGATGATGAGTGAAGATTAACCCTGAAATATCAATGTCCAGTTGGAAATTTCCAGAGGGGTCTCCAGATCCAATCATGTGCTGACTTCTGTGGACATATTTTACTGCCTGTTAAAGAGAGCAGAGTATGGGGGGACCCCAGTTAAAGCACTCACTGGATAATGATCTAGGGTGGAATGAGACAACAGCCAGATGCACCAAGACCCACAAGTAGGAATATATGAGTTTATTTCTTTTTAGCCATTCCATTTCATATTTCCCACCTCCCCCCCCCCCGATCAGTAGAGTATTAATGTATATTTAGGACTTATGATTTCCTGTAGGACTTCAACACAGTGTATCTTTATTTATTTTAATAAAATAACATGTTTTCTCCTATAAAATAACATTCAGTCTGTCTTTGATGAGAAGACCAATAGATTTTTTGCTTAAAAAAAATATCCTTATAAAACCGGGATGTGTTTACAAATGGTAGGCTTGAATAGGAATGGATTGACTCTATCTCAGTACCTTCCAGAATATGCTGAGTTGAGTCTCCATTTGCATTTAAAAGGAGGGAAGACCACCCCTGCTGGGATCATAGTCCACTGGTATTTAATGTCTAATAAAAGCCCTAGTTCTGATCATTAATATCCTTACACTTTAGAGTGCCACAATGGAGGGCGTAATTTCTTTTCTCTTTCATTCAGATAAAAGGATTCAATTATAACCCACATATTTGTTAGAAGTTGTTGTTTTCCTTTTTCTTTTTTTTTTTTAAGAGAGGGTGAGCTGGGGTTGGGGATGGGCAGAGGGAGAAGGACAGAATCCCAAGCAGGCTCTACGCCCAGCTTCCCCACCTGGCACAGGGCTCAGTCCCATGACCTTGACATCATGACCTGAGCGAAAATCAAGAGTTGGATGCATAACAGACTGAGCCACCCAGGCGCCCCTGCGTTAGAACTTTTTCATCTGCATGTGACCACTTTGTGTCTTATGATCACCCAGACTGCTGAGATTAATTAAAAAATTTCCACCTCACAAAGACATGTACAACTAAACATCATTCTACAAACTTAATCGAAAATTCCTCTCTAATTGCTTTGCTCCTGCTGGTTCTTGCTTTGCCTTTCCTCTTGCCATGGGGTTTCAGAGTTATGAGGTCACTCAGGGTGTGACTCTCAGGTTCCGTCTTGTACTCTTCTTGGTATGAGTAAGTAATGTGGGTAGCATGGTCCAATTCACCTGAAATGTTACCCAGGACACCTGTACTTCATTTCTCCTTCCCCAAATCTGCATTAGCGCATGGTCAAATGATTGCTGGTGGTCTCTGCCTTAGGCTCAGGTCAACCACGTAAAAAAAGTTTCCAGGACCCTTGTAGTCACTGGGCTAGACTGCTCAAAAGAGCCCAGCTCTCTTCCTATTAAGGAGAAAGACTCCCAGTTCCTTGTCTTTCTTTTTGTTATATTTATTTTCTTTAACTATATACTGAGAACGATCATGAAAATAGCGGAAATAATTTCTTCTAAGAATAAATGATATTTATAGAACATATTATTTTAATCTTGAAATTGATTTTTCATTTTTCAATTGAAAACCAAAACCCAAGACTATCAGAGGTGATGCAAATGGATTATCTGCTGATGTTCTCGGTGTGTGTGGAGATGCATGACAATGGAGGAAGAAACTTAAAAGCTGTAGAAGGGAGCCTGGGTGGCTCAGTCGGTTGAGCGACTGACACTTGGTTTTGGCTCAGGTCATGATCTTGGGATCCTGGGATTGAGCCCCCTGTTGGGCTCTGCGCTTAGCAGGGAGTCTGCCCTTCTCTCTCCTTCTCCTTCTGCCCCTCCTCCTGCTCACATGCTCTCTCTCTAAAATAAATAAATAAATCTTTAAAAAAATAAAATAAAAAATAAAAGGTGTATAGAAAAAGAATAATCATTGGTGGGATTAAAATACAAGTCTCTGTATTTGCTGTGGGAAAATAATAGGAACAGAGTCTGAATCCAGTCCAGAGCCTGCCGTAGATTCTGTGGCTGTTGTTCTGGTCCTCTCTGGAAGCTTTCTCATTCTTGGAAGCTTTCTCATCCCCATCTTCCGGGCATGAGGTGGCGGTCACATGTTCTACTTACAACTGACCAGTTTGTCCTTGCTATTGATAAATGTGAATCTTGGAAGAAAAGATAGAATCCTTTCCTCTGGAGTTGTTAAGCTTAGATGATCAAGGGTCATCTCTCTTAACACATGGAGAATTCTGGTCTGTCTGCAATCGGAGGGAATGAAGCTAGTCAACATTCAAGGAGAACCAGAGAAAAGAGAGGTAGAGAGAGAGACAGCCCCCGAGATCCTGGTTCCCAAAGTCCCTCCTTCATTTTTATGATTTATCTCCAGATCCTTCCCAGTTTTATGGGCCACCAAATTCTCTCTTTACTTAAGCTGGTTTGCTTTAGTTTTTATCATTTGCAACCCAGAGTGTTGGCGAATGCAGTGCTTAGAACATAGTAGGTGACCATGCTCTGGGAAACACTGGTGAGAATGGCGGAGAGGGAAGCGGTAATCTTACCAAGTGGTAATTAACAAGGAAGTTGGAATCATGGTAAATTCCTCAAAATGGTAAGCAGTTTTGCCTCTACACTTATGCCCTCCAGGAATGTCTTGCTGACTTCTAATCACAAAATCTTTCATTTTTTTTTTTTAAATGTAAACTCTGTGCCCAATGCGGGGCTCAGTCTCATGACCTTGAGATCAAGAGTCACATGCTCTACTGACTGAGCCAGCCAGGCTCCCCCTGATGGAATCAGTAACACTTGACATTTCTGTCTAGCCATACTAGGGACAGTCTAAGGCCATGTTTGAATATTCCTACCTCTATATTCTCTGAGTTTAGGACAACTGAGAATATAGTGGACTTTCAGTTAAGGATGGGAAGAATAAAAATAAAAGGAGGGAAGGAAGGTAAGATGGAAGGAAGGAAGGAATGGAGGAAGGCAGGGAGGGAGGAGAGGAGGGAGGGAGGGAGGGAGGGAGGAGGGAGGCTGTTGGGGTTGCTTTCAACAACCCTAACCCTACTTTGTTATCAGGATTAAGCGAACTGCATTTTATATTGTTTATGTCTGATGTGCAATGTCCCCTTGGCATTTTTATTTTTTTAAGTTTTGGAATAGTTCCCTCTTAAGAGGTATTCAATTGCATTCTTTCTCATTTGACGTTTAACTTTGTTCTTTGCGCAATATTGACGCTCTTTTTATATTTTTCTATTTTTAATTGTCTCTCACAAAGGTCTTAGTTTGGGAAGAGTAGAATGTTCCATTTTTGAAAACTACTAATGGGGGATGGGGGATGGGTTTGGTCAGTCCTGCTGGGTTAGTTCGAGCCTGAGAGCTCTGAGGCATAAATTCACCATTAATGGCCCAGGGAATTGCCAAATCCCGATCCAGCACACGGACTTGGTTTTCTGTCACTGGGATTCCAGGGTTAAGCCAGAGCCCAGGAAAGCCGCTGTTCTGCAGGAGAGACAGCTGAGGAGAGGAGGAAGGAGGAGGGAGTCTCTTCTAGAGACATTCAGCTCAGCTGAATCATTTAAATAACATTCAATTTATATTTTGAGGTATCCCTGTGTGCCAGCCTCCTGCCCAGTGCTAGGGTTAAAAGAAGAAGAAAACCCCATCTTGGGCTTGAGTCACTTTCAGGCCAGTGGGGGAGGGAGAGAGGAGATGCATTAATAAGCTATCAGTGAAGCCCTCTTGCCCATTCAGCTCCTTCTGTGCTCCTGCATCATGTCAAAACTCCCAGATGGAAGGTATGTTTGGACATAAGACTAAAAATATAGGCCATATGCATTTAATATTTTTTTCTTAAAGGCAAGCCTGTTACATGGAACAGTGGAAAAAACATGGGTTTTGACATTGGACAGATCTGAATAAATGTAGGAAAAGGTAAAAGTTGGTAAAAAAATAAAATTGTGAAAATATCAATCTAGAAAGAGATGTATTATGTTTTGAATCACTGGAAGGTTCCACAACCACATTCCCCCAAAGAGACTGAGGTATACAAGTCCACAGTGAATGTAACAGGTAATATGTAATGGGGCAACACACAGGGGGAATAATATTCCCTCCCTCTAATTTGAACCCTTCTGCATTCTTCGCCCGCACTCTAACATATCCTTTGCTCTTTGCTATGTCCAAAGCCTGACGCTCTAAGAAATGACCTCGGGAGTCTCCAGTCCCTTTAGTTTTTTCCCTTCTCTAACTTCTTTTGCTCTGTGATGCTGGACGACCAGCCCCTCCAAGGGGGACATTCTCCTTATCTCCTTCCCCATTTCTGCACACAAGATGGGAAGATCTCCCCTCTCACACAGGTATCGGGAGGAAACCACCCTGCTTCCCTTCCCATGCCCCATCCTCATGGCTCCTTCCCCAGAGAGAAGGAAGAACATGACTAGAGAGCCAGCTGGAGCCCGAGAGCCATTGGTCTGGGTTCTCCACTGCCCCTTCTTAGCTCTCTCCCGAGAGCCTGCTTACTGGCCCCGTGTGTTCTCCTCGACAGTCCCCATGGTGAACTCACCAGAGCTGTGTCTAGACGGGAGTGGAATTCATGGGAGATGGAGCAGGAAGCCCATCTGGTCTTGGGTTCCAGTGGCCTTCTGCTGTCCGGTTCTACCCTTTGTGCGACTGATTTCTGCATCCCTCTCTGACCCCTGTGCATTTCCCAACTAGCCTCACAAACTCCGAAGCAGACAGATAAGATTAATTGGCTCCCTTAATACCCAACTCAACATAGTACTTACTCTTCTGTTTTCTCACTGTAACCCATAATTTAGTGCCTCATTATGTCAGTGTTTCCTGCTGAAACGGAGGGAAGGTGAAGGGAGACTGATGTATTACCGGGTATGTGCACAAGGGGATGACTGTCTCGATCACTAATTATATCACGTATCTGTCATGTAAACGAATAGATGACAAATGCCTCATGGACTGTGACTTGGGTTGATGCTTGTTTTGTGATCATCTACTCCCATGATCACATTTCTGCACAAAGTAGCCACTCATTAATACTTGTCTATAGTAACAACAAAATTTCATAGACATTCACAATTTTAAAAAAGGGCATACAGTTACATCATCTGAATACATTGATCCTCTGAGGTAGAGAAGATTATTATTGTTCCTATTTTTCAACTAAGAAAATGGGCACAGAGGTAAAGGGACCCACCCAAAATCACAAAGTAGTTGTTAGTAGGACAGCTCAGATGCTCCGACTTGCACCTGTGTCTTCTCTGTCAGGCAATCTGCTTTCCAGAATGATCATTTCAATTCCCTCATTCTGTTTCACTTTATCCATGCTGAAATATTATAATATAAAATTTCCTGGGTTTCGGAAGGAGGGGATCTTTGCTCAGCAGCTCAGGAAAGGAAGAGAATTTAATTAAACACTAAGGCAGACAACTCTGTCTGTTGAATGCTAGCCAGCACTTGCGCAGCTCTGTTCTAAGCACTGGAATGTACTCTCTCCACCCATCTGCACGATTATCCCAGGAGGTAGGTGCTATTATTATGTCCATTTCACAGATGAAGAAATTGCAGCACAGAGAGATTAAGGGCCGAGTTTGCCTAATGAGTGCTGGTGCCTGGACTCATATCAGGCAGTTTGGTACCAGGCCTTAGGAAAACACAGTAAAAAGGATTTGCAAGGATAGAAAACCTCCAGTTGGGGGAACCTGGGTGGCTCTGTCGGTTAGGCAGCCGACTCTTGATTTTGGCTCAGGGTCATGATCTCAGGGCTGTAGGATCGAGCCCCCCTCAGGCTCCACGTTCAGTGGGGAGTCTGGTTGAGCTTCTCTCTCTCTCCCTTTCTCTCTGCCCCTCCCCCTGCTGGTACTCTCTCTCAAAATAAATAAATAAATCTTTAAGAAAAAAGAGAAAAATCTCCAGTTATATAATAAAGAGACGAGTGGGAAATAATCTTGCAGCATCTGTGAGACGGCAGCAAAAAAAGAAGAAAAATAAGGCCAGCTAACTTGGATATGCAAATAAAGTCACCGACTTAGCCATTCCTACCTGGGAACGAGGCCTTCTTTAAGAAAAGATTAGGTGAGCATAGCCGACTCGCTCTTATATAATACACCTGCTGTTTGTTCTTTATGTGTAAGGTAGTGAACTTAAAAAAACCTACAACAACCAAAGTAGAATGTTATGAATTTAGTACCCCAAGCTATTCAAAGAGCAAAGCACTATCACGCACCTTCACGCATTAAAAATGGGGAGGTGGGCTTACCTTTTTATACAATGTTTCAAGTTCTGCCTTAATGTCTTGCTCCTGTGTCAGCATTGGCGGTCTTGAAGGAAACCCCTTGGTGGGGTTTGGCAGTGCTAGGATTTTCCCGTCATCTCCAAACCACTTTCTTCCCTGCAGATCAAGCAGAGGGAAGAACACCATTTTCTTGTAACTGGACAGAAAATGGTTTACAAAATAAACAACATCTGCAAGAAAACTCTGGGTTGACACACACATCTCATGCACCTTCCCTTGTCCTGACAGATCTTTAAAAGCCTCATTTCCATTAGCAACTGAGTCTTCACTAACATCCCCACAATGAATTTAAGCTATAGTCCTCACTCCCCTCCAAAAAAAAGCATAACAAAAAGCTTACAGAGTGCTTAAAAAGTGTATTTTCTATTCATTAAAAATTAGAGAAAAAAACGATAGGAGAAATACAACTGAGAACATTCTATCTGTGGACAGTTAAGCATTTCCGTGAATTGTGAAAAAGTCGCCAACCTCTTGACTCAGCAGGAGAACCCCAAGCCCGGCCAGCAGAAGATGGGCTTTGAGCAGGGGAGAGGGTATGTGGTTTCAGGATCACCAAACATACTGAGAGACAAATTAAAAAAAAAAAAAATTGAACCACTGTCTGTAGACAGGAGGATATGAGCCTGAGGGTGTGCTGACTGCCCGGGACAGGAAGAAGCAGCTCTGATCCAGAGATGCCAGGGGCTACAGGTGGGACGGGGCTGCGTGCTTACGGGCTCCTGCATCAGCAGCCTGTTCTCCATGATGTTCTGACAGGCGCGAGGCACCTCTGGTCTTGCTCCAGTATAAAGGCCTTCGTCTTCCAGAAATCGGGGCTGCACATTCTCAGGAAGCTTTTTATATGTAGGCACTAGGTAGTACATAAATAAATACAAGCAACATTAGTGCCAACCTACACATTTCAAACTGCAATGTGCTGAACCAAAACAACCACTGGAAATTTCATTTGTATTCCTGGAAGCTGCAAACGCCCCCATCTTAATTTCCAGAAGCAGAACCAAGGACAAGAGGAAAGTATTCACCTGCAGTATCACATTGTAGAACTGTGACAGGACTCCACACCTCGCTCACCAGTGTGACCTACTGTGGGGAGGGCGGTATTCGCATCAGACGGCCTGCTGGGCGGCTCGCTCGCTGGCCGAACGAACCTGGGCCTGGCACTGCTTGGAACGCTTTCCTTCTGTACAAAAGGGATGATGATATCTACTCACTGGGCTCTTGGGAGAATTAAATGAGGAAAAGTATGAGAAAATGCTTTGTAAGTTAAAAAGTTAAAAAGAGGATAAAAGAGATAGAGCAGGGAGGGAGGCTTTTCTCAGGAGGCCTTGCGTTTACACCAACTCGTGAAGGTTGAGAGGGAAGGAGCCGGGATGGGGGACCCCCGAGGGCATGGCGTGGCCCAGGGAGTGGGGTAACACTGGGCACTGCGGGCTGGTGAGCAGGGGCAGGGTGGAGGGAGGGCTCTGCAGGTCAGCAGCAGCTTGGGTTTTGGTCAGGGGGATGGGACCCTGAAGGCTCTATCTGGGGAGTGACCGAGCAGATTTTCAGTTCTGGAAAGATCCCTGGGCCTGCGTGGGCAAAGTCGTCCAGAGGAGAAAATAAGAGAAGAAGCCAGGGGAACTGTGAGTGTCCGGAGGTGATCTGGGAGTTAATGAGGAAGGGTAGAGAGTCTCTTTTGTTTATAATGATCTCACTCTAAACCTTGCCAAATCCCTGAATCTGCTAATTTTCCTGTTTGTGACCATTTGGACACTCCGCTTCCCAAACTCACCCACACAAAACAACTAATACCAGAGTTCTTGGAAAAATGGACCTCGGAGTCCTAAGACAACATGGGGCCAACCTGAGCAAACATGGGGGTCTGCTCCCCACCGCTCCACTCACATGGCTAGGTTAACAGGCCGGCACTAATCCAGCCATCTTCGAAGGTTTTCATGGAAACGTTTTTGAGCACTCACTCACTCTACGTGTTTCCTGGTTGTGGACACACTATTGTACACGCACAATTAAATCAGGAAAGGACGAGATTAAAAATACGCGCCAATAGAAGCTTTTGAGTTTGCTTCCTGCATCCCCGGGGCGAACACACTCTGCTTTGGCAACCACTCTCCAAACAGCAACAAGAACGGCACCGGTAACAGAAACATTATTACTCTTGATCCCCTGCTGTGTGCTGGTCACCACACAGGCACTTCGCTCAGGCTATTTGCTCAGTGCTCAAAGGAAGAAGAAACGCCCAGAGTCATGATGACGTAGGATCATTTCATTTCCTCCTGTTTTCAGGCGAGGCACCGAGAATGGAGGAGCTCACTCAAGGTCATACCTCGCGGAGGACGAGCTGGGGCAGTGTGGCTCCTCAGCTCCTGTTTGCTAGGCCAGGGGTTGCCTCCCCTCTGGATCAGAGCGAGGTGGGGAGATGGACCGGTGCTTGGATTCCTCACTCAGAGCAGGTGCCGGGTGCAGCAGGGGCTCCTGAAGCCTCTTCCACGCACCCCCCTCCCACCCCACCCCCCCAGCCTGAGCCAGCCCCTGGGGTCTAACCTCCACTCCCAGCCCAGGGGGCTCCAGGGACAGGCCTGACAGTGAGACCTCTGAGCACAAACACAAGGTGACAGGGCTCCTCCTTGGCGGAGGCTGCGGCTGATGCATTTCTCAAAACCCCCAAGGAGCATCAGGACGCATTGAGCCGGGGGTGTGGCCTCTGCAGCTGGCCTCCCAGGACAGAAACCTGCCTCCTTCCCGTCACTAGCTTTGTGGTCTTGGACTAGTTCCCTAACTTCTCTGGACTTTTGCTTTGTCATCTGTAAAATGGGCATGAGAAAGAACACTTGTCCAGCCCTGGTGTGGGGCTAGGTGAGTTGACACACATCAAGTGCTTAGAAAGGAACCTGGCAGAGGAAGGGCACGGAATGCGTTCCCTGTTATTGTTATGGCGAAGCTGTAACCTTTGGGCACCTTTCCCAGCTGCCTACTTTAAAAGGAAACCTGAGATGTCCAACAAATCCCAATACTTTGAACCATATACGATTCAAAATGATCTATCAAAATGGAACAATAATTTATCCTTGGCTTGGCATTTAATTGGAACTCAGAACATGACAAATGGAAAGAAACCCAACTCCCACGTGAGTGCAGCCCCCCTTCCCAGCCTGAGGGGCTCTCCTGGGGACTCCCATTTTAAGCGTGAACTACCAGCTAACTAACTGGGGAGGTCCTTCAGGCACTCTCCGGAGAAAAGAAAATTCCCGGGGAAAAAAGAGCAAAAGGAAACCCAGGGCAGAAACGAAGCAAGGGGCAGTCACTAGGAGTTAATCTGCTTTAATACCCTGGCCACTGCCCCCTGAGGAACCTCAGCCAACCTGCTTTGTTTCTCCCTCAGAATCTCTGAAGTGATCATGTCGTTTTGCACGCTACTGAGATGCCTGGTGGCTGGGGGCTCCTGGATAGTCTCAGGATGGTGCTGGCAGACAGGGCAACCAGCCCTGTGAGTAGATGGTTGGGGCTTTCAGCCACTGCTGTCCTCCAGCCCCACCTCCAGGAGAAGAGAGGGACTAGATTTCATTAATCACCAATGGCAATGACTTGGTCGCTCATGTTGACATAAGAAGCCTCCATAAAAATCCTAGCTGAAGGGGTTTGGAGAGCTTCCTGGTCAATGAACACATAGAGTACTGGGAGGGTGGGGGCCCTGGAGAGGGGCTGGAAGCTCCGTGCCCCTTCTCACATGCCTTGGCCTACGAGTCTCTTCATCTGTGTGCTCTCTCATATCCTTTTTTTTTTTTAAGATTTTATTTATTTATTTGAGAGCAAGAGAGAGTGAGAGAGCACAAGCAGGGGGAATGGCAGGCAGAGGGAGAGGGAGAAGCAGCCTCTCCTCTGAGCAACGTGGGGCTCAATTCCAGGACCCTGGGATCATGACCTGAGCTGAAGGCAGATGCTCAACCCCAGGTGCCCCCATATCCTTTATTATATGATAAACTGGTTAAATATAAGTGTTTCTCTGATTACCATGTGCTGTTAGAACAAATTATCGAACCTGAGGAGGGTGGTCATGGAACCCCCAATTTGTGGCAAAATTGAATAGAAGTATGGGTAACCTGGGGACCCACTACTTGTGATTGCTGTCTAAATAGAGGGTAGTCTTGTGGGACGGAGCCCTTAACTTGTGGGGTCTGTGCTGACTCCAGGTATAAGTGTCAGAACTGAACTGTAGGATATCCAGCTTGTGCTGGAGAATTGGTTGGTGTGGGGAAACCCCGCCCCCCACATCTGGTCACAGAAGTGTTCTAGGAGGGTCAACAGTGAGTAGAGGATAAAACATGAGAGATTTTCCTTCTCACAGCCTGAATCTCAGAGTCTCTCAGGTTCTCTGCCCCCAGAACTGGTCGCCAATTTGATGAGGGGACCCCCCAGAACATCCAGGTGTTTCTTTTGCTATTCTATTAGTGAGTGTTTTTCAATGGGCATTTTCTCATGTTCTTTGTTGTTTTTTAATCTGAAGGTATTTCTTGATGACTAACTCAGATTAGAAATTGGGATCTGCCATGGAAATTGGACATCCTCAGACACCAGCTGTATTTCTCATGAAGGAAAATGAAGATGATCAAGCTGAGCCAGAAGGCAAAAAGAGCAAGTACCTGTCAGCCTACTGGGTACGAACAGGAGTTCTCTTTCCATCTGCAGTCGAACATGGACGCTTTCATAATCTGCAGGTCTGACTGCCACAAAATCCTCAGCTGCGTGGTCTAAGCCCAACAGAAAATCGTCGTCATCCTTAGCACTAAGCAGCTCTTCCTTATCCTGCATTACATTAAACAGTAGGAAAAATCACGCCATGATTACGAGTCTGCTTAGAAAAACAATGACATGAAACTCATCAGACAACTTACAAGACGGTCTCTTTTCATCTTTTTTTAAACGAAAGCATAAAACTCGATAGCCTTTCATGTTCCCCAAGCAGGTTTTCTTTGTTTTTCACTCTTCCACGCGCTCGGAAAATCTCAAAATCAGAATGGGCTGAAGTCAGAAGAGATGTGCTGGGCAAAGCAATTGAAATCTCAACAACTCTGGCCTCCTTGGAGGGTGTGTATTCTTCCACATTTACTTCACGTCCTCGGGCTCAGAAGTTACACGGTATGTTAACCTTCCCCCGGGCACCGACCCCAGGGCAAGACGCTGTAAGCAGCGTCTGCGCTCTGCTCAGGGTCCACACATGCAGCCCAGCTCCACCCGCATTGCTGGCGGGACTTTGGGGAACCTACCTGCCGTTCTTATCCTTGGTTTTCTCCACCAAGATGGGGATATTAACAGAGCTTACTTACCTCTTAGGCTTTTGTGAGGATAGAATTAACGGAGGCACGTAAAAATCCCAAGCACTGGGTCTGTCATCACAAATGCTGGCTGCAGCATGTTAATTTTGCTTGAATATTTTCTGACCTTTTCCTCCTTTTCTTTCTTCTTCTTCTCCATTTCCTCCTTAGTTTTCTCCTTCTTCTCTTCCTCCTCCTCCGCCTTTTTTTTTTTTTTAATTAAATCCTGGTGCCCATTTATGAGCAACAACCTTTAACATCCGTGGAGATTTGCACAGGTGGTAAGCCTTGCTACCTGCCTCTTCGTATTTCCTCCCAAATAAATCAAACAATGAGAAGGGGAAGTAAATCTACATGGTAACCAAGCTCCCAGCACAACTTGAGGACACAGAATGCCAAAAACTCCAAAAAAGTAAAAAAGAGAAAAGTGCCCTAATTTCAGTGTGTGATTTTTTTCCCGCTTGTGCCCCCTTTTGGCTTCGTGGTGAGCAGAGACAGACGGAGAACAACTGCAGAGAAGACAGACTAGGAGGGCTACACAGGATCTAAAACCTCTGCCAGAAAGACTAAATCCACTTTGAGTAGAGGGAAGGGAAAAATGAAGGGGGGGGGAGAGGGGGGGGGGGGGAGAACCATGAGGGACGATGGACTCTGAGAAACAAACTGAGGGTTCGAGAGGGGAGGGGGGGGGGGATGGGTTAGCCCGGTGATGGGTATTAAAGAGGGCACGTACTACGTGGAGCCCTGGGTGTTATACGCAAACAGTGAATCATGGAACACTACATCAAAAACTAATGATGTAATGTATGGTGATTAACATAATAAAATAAAATTTAAAAAATAAATAAAAATAAAAATACTGGAAAAGGGTCTGAGCAGACAGGGGCATGGAGTACAGGGAAGGGGCTTCACGGTAGGGCATGATTTATTTCAAAGGGCGGTTTTAGGAACACAGAGCTTCCGGGGAGAAACATGAAAAAAGGAGGAGAGGTGGCTTGTGGAGACATGTCACGTCTCATGTCATGATTTCAGAAGTTACAGATTTGTCGATAGCCCTGCCTTCCAAAAGCGGGTCCCGGTTCTCCCCACTTTCTGTGGGGGCCGGACCTAGTTACTCGCTCCTAATGAGCAGGATATGAGCGCAGGTATGTAGCTTCTGACTCGAGGTCAGGAAAGGCACCGTGGCTTCCTCTTTGCTTTCTCTTGGATCTTTTGCTTTAGGGGAAATCAGCTGTCACGGCACGAGGACCCTCAAGCAGCTTGGAGGTCTCCCGACAACACCCGGCATCTGCCGGGCAGGAGAGTAAGCCACCTTGGCAGCAAACCCTCCCGACCCAGTCGAGCTTTCAACTGATTGCATTCTTGGCCTCCTTGTCTGTAACCTCACGAGACCTCCAGAGTGAGAACAAGCTGAATATTGATTTGTAAAACAGTTACTATGGAATAAGCTGAAGTACTCCCAAGCTTCCATAAACCTAGGTAAAAAATTACATTTTGATTTTGTTGCTTGTGCTTAGGTGTCATATCCAAGAACTCATCACCAGGACCCATGTCAAGAAGATTTTTTTCCTATGTTCCCTGCCACCCCCGCACCCCCCGCCACGAGTTTCATGGTTTTAGGTCTTACATTTAAGTCTTTAATCCATTTTGATTTAGTTTTTTGTGAGTGGTGTAAGATAGCGGTCCACTTTCATTCTTTTACATGTGAATATCCAGTTATCCCAGCACCATTTATTGAAGAGACTGTCTTTTCTCCATTGAGTATTCTTGGCTCCCTTGTCAAATATTAGTTGACCATATGTGCTTGGGTTTATTTCTGGGCTCTTCATTCTGTTCCACTGGCCTGTTTGTCTGTTTTTATGCTGTTTTGATGACTGCACCTTTACAGTATAGCTTGAAATCAAAGTGTGATGCCTCCTGCTTTGTTCTTCTCAGGATTACTTTGGCTTTTGGGGTCTCTTGTGGTTCCACATAAATTTTAGGGAGTGGTTTTTTTTTTTTCTACTTCTGTAAAGAGCATCATTGAAATCTTTGCATGGAATCTACAGATGACTTTTGGCAGTATTGACATTTTAATAATATTAATTCTTCAATCCATGAACATGGATAACTTTACATGTATTTGTGTCTTCTTTGACTTCTTTCATCAGTGTCTTAGCGCTTTTCAGAGTACAGGTCTTTCACCTCCTTAGTTAAATTTATTCCTAAGTATTTTACTGTTTTTGATACTATTGTAAACGGGATCAATTTCTTTATTTCATTCTCAGAAAATTTGTTGTAATTGTAAAGAAACACTACTGATTTTTGTTTTTGTTTTGTTTTTAAAGATTTTACTTATTTATTTGAGAGAGAGAGAGCATGGGGTGGGGAGAGCAAAAAGGAGAAGCGGACTCCCTGCTGAGCAGGGAGCCCGATGTGGGGCTTGATCCCACGACCCCGGGATCATGACCTGAGCCTAAGGCAGACACTTAACCAACTAAGCCATCTAGGCCACACCTAGGTACTCCACACTACTGACTTTTGTATGTTAATTTTGTATGCTGCAACTTTACTGAATGCATTGATTAGATCTAACAATTTTTTGGTTGAGTCTCTAGGATTATTTCTACATAAAATCAAAGCATCTGTAAATAGAGACAATTTTATTTTTTCCAATTCAGATACTTTTAATTTCTTTTTCTTGCCTGATTGCTCTGGCTAAGTCTTCTAGTATTATGTTGAAATAGGAGTGGTGAGAGTGAGCACCATTGTCTTGCTCCTGATTTTAGAGGAAAAGCTTTCAGCCTTTCATCATTGAGTATGATATTAGCTGTGGTTTTGTCATAGATGGTCTTTATTATGTTGAGGTACATTCCTTCTATGCCTAATTTAAGAGTTTTTATCATGAATAGATATTGAATTTGGTCAGATGTGTTTTCTGTATCTATTAGAATTTCTTTCCTTTTTAAAAATTAAAAAAATTATTATTTATTTAAAATTTTTTCATTTTTATTGAGATATAATTGGCATATCCAAATCTTTTTTTTTTTTTTAAAGTAAACTCTGCACCCAACGTGGGGTTCAAGCTCACGACTCTGAGATCAAGAGTTGCATGTTCTACTAACTGAGAAGACAGGCTCCCTGAATTTCTTTCCTTTTTAATGCTGCGTAATTTTCCATTGTAGGCATACACCATATTTTGTTTATCCATTCATCTGCTGATGGACACTTGTGTTGCTTTTCCCTTTTGGCTATTGAGAACACTTCTCTCAGCATTAAGTGTACAAGTCTCTGTTTTGAGTGCACAAGTCTCTGTTTGAGTACCTGCTTTCTATTCTTTTGTGTATATACCCAGAAATGGAGTTGCTGGGACACAGTAATTCCATGTTTGAGTTTTTGACCAGACTGTTTTCATAGCAGCTGCACCATTTTATGTTGCCATCAGCAATGCACAAGGGTCTAATTTCTCTACATCCTTGCCAGTCCTTGTTTCTTTTCTTCCTTCCTTCCTTCCTTTCTTTTCTTTCTTTCTTTCTTTTTCTTTCTTTTTTCTTTTCTCTTTCTTTCTTTCTTTTTCTTTCTTTCTTTCTTTTCTTTCTTTCCTTCCTTCCTTCCTTTCTCTCTCTCTCTCTCTTTCTAACAATAGCCATTCTAATTTGTGTAAAATGGTATCTCATTGTGGTTTTGATTTGCAGTTCCCTAGTGATTAGTGATATGAAGCGTATTTCATGTACTTATTGGCCATTTGTATATCTTCTTTGGAGAGATGTCTATTCAAGTCCTTTGTCCATTTTTTTAATGGGATGTTTTCTTTTGTCTCACATGTGCCATGCACAGTTACAGAGTCTGAGTCATAGCTTGGGTGTGGAATAGGGCACAAAAAGCTAATCACCTGTGAGGTTGTGGGAAGAAGGAGAGCAAGGATTCATTTGCCTTGGAAAGGCCAACATTTTGCATATGAAATGAATACTAATCATTGTGTGGAGTCTAGCAAGAAAAATCTGTAAGCTGCCTTGTTCTGCTTTTTTTCTTTTTCCACCAGAAATAGATTTAATCAAGGTCCTTATTATATCAAAGGCTACAGAAAGTAACGTGAACGTAGTATTCCTATTGCTTTCAACTAAGGGATGGATGAGCTGTTGTGTGTGATGGTGGCAGGTTTGTCCTCAGCCACTTTCCTTCTGGTGAAGATGTCATCATCATCATCATCATCATCATCACCATCACCATCGTGGTCATTGACATCATCATCATCCCTCACCTCATTACCATCATGATATTAAATACCATTTTGTGTTCTTGCACAGGAGGCTCTTCTTCCTCTCCTTCCTCCTCCTCTTGGTTCATTCCATCTCTGTTTTTGGCTTTTGGTTTTTCTTCTGATGCCTCTGGTTCAGGATCAAAGTTGAAAGTGAAGAAGTTATAGGCTTCTTCGGCGGAAGGGAAGCCAGGTGGAACCTAAGGAGAAGCAGCGAGCAATAGAATTTCAAATTTTACTGAGAATTGAGAAGCTGAGATAAGTGTCACACAGCTCACTGAGAGCAGCTTGATGTTAGCGGCATCAAGCACATTCTAGGCATCCTAAGCGTATTACCTTTGTCAAAGGTACGAGATTACCTGTCACAAATTTAACACGTGCGACAGGCAGTTGGTGGCTTCCTCGAATAAGTAATTTTAGTAGTCACTTTTTTATAAACTAGCAAACATTCTCATAGGCACATAAATATATTATTTACAGCAGTAACAGCTTTTGAAAAAAATGATTAAAATACCAAAAAGTAGATTCGTTATTTTATAGGCCAATGTTAATAGTTTTGTTTAATTATGAGCAATCCAGGGGTCTGCTAACTTTTTTTAAAAAATGTTTTTTTTGGTTTTGATTCTTCTTGAGTTGGTACCCCCCCCCCCCATTTTTCCCAGAATGAAAGCTGGTACAACTTCAGAGCTGAAAAAATCATCTTTTTGCTAACATTTCCTACCCTTCCATGCATCCCCCTTCACCCAGTCAGACAGTATTCTAATCTCTCCTGCTGGGGTCTAGCATTTTAAAAGTAGGAATCAGTTCTCATGCTTTTTTCTTGTATATTCCATGGTAATAAGAGTCAGGGTATGTATATAAGCATCTGTCATTGGATATTTTTGAAAAACACAAACAAATAAACAAAAAACATGATTTAAAGCATGCATGATTTAAAAAGACAGGATCTCTCACCGGGGGTTTAGGCTTGATTTTTTGTACAGAATCACAGAATTTTACTCTTGAGTAACTCTGGGAATCATCTTCTTGTTGAGTCCTTTGTACCTCCTCATCTGCCTATATGAGCAGAAAAAAGGATAGAACATTTATTTATTATTTTAAAAGGGTTTTATTTATTTATTTGAGAGAGCTCGCTCGCACGAGCGAGGGGAGGAGCAGAGGGAGGGGGACAAGCGACTCCACGCTGAGCATGGAGCCTGATGCGGGGCTTGATCTCATGACCCTGAGATCATGACCTGAGCCTAAATCAAGAGTTGGACGCTCAACCGACTGAAACACCCAGGTGTCCCGGGATAGACAGAACATTTAAATCAAGAAACTAAAGATGTTCTATAACAAGCCCATTAACTCTCAAGGGGAAACCCTCTGACCATTGGTGTAAACCATCATTCCCAAGGAACGAAACGCTTACAAATGTCAAATATATTTGAAGGTTAAGGTTGCTGAATATTTTCTTAGCTCTGCCTCTCTCAAGACTAAACAAATACAAAATTTTATACTCAAAGGACCCGAAAATGACAAATGCTTTTCTTCTACAGATCAATAGATTATCTAGTTCACAGAGGACCATTTCTAAACAATTTATGAGGAAAAGCATCAATAATGCCTGGGTGTGAATAAATCTGACATACACCCTCCAGGGCGCAAGGCCTGTCCTTATGAACCCCTGCATCTGCTCTCCCCACTGGAAACCAAATTCTATCTATGATAGCCCCAGGAGCTAATTCTCACTGTGGAGGTTCCCTTCGTCCTGTAATGACCAATCCACCAAGGGTTGTTCCCACTTTTTCCTCATCTCTGCTTTTAATCCACCCTTTCAGAACCTGGCTACTTCTCCTCTTCCACCCAGCACAGTTCAAATGCCAAGCTTTGCTTTTGAGTAACTCTAACCCATTCCAGTAGCATATCTAGATCTTCATTGTGAGAAGGGACAAACTTATTCTACCTGTGATGGAAACCTTGTTATTATTATCTGGACCAAGACTTGTGTCACAGCATGGAATAATTTTCATCAGGGAAAATGGAATGTAGTGTACTTGCACTGGGCCCCTCCCACATAGCCTTCCCAAGTCCTACTTGTTTTTCCAGACCATGCGAAGCTACTTCCTTTCTCAGACTCCTCCAATCCTAAAATGAAATCTCTTTTCTAGAATCTTATTGTCTGAGGCATATCGGGTGCTATTCTGTCTAGCTTAGTAATCAACCCATGGGCTCTGGAGGCTGACTGCCTGGCTGTGAATCCCAACTCCATCACTTACAGCTTAGACACTTGTTCTGAGCATCAAGTAAAGCAATGCACCCAAAATATGCCCACAGTTATGGCTCAATCATGGTGGGTCTTATTACCACATTCTTAATTTTCTTTTTACATGTCTTTGATCTCCCTGGTTTGTATTTACACCACATGACCATAAATGTTTTATTTTAGTCTGCCAGAAACTAGAGCCTGAGGCATAGAATTTTACATAAATGGGAATGGCATATATATATATTTGATATTATGATAGATTACATCTAAGTGATACTCTGGTTTTTCTTCTGGCCATGCTGGACATCTGGTTGCATATAGGTGAAATTTCATAGCACCTGGTTTTAGCTGTTCCAAGGATCTCAAGCTCTCACCACTGGCCTGTGGGACCCACTCAGACATTCTGAGACTTAGACAGAACCAGGAGGGCCAGGAGCCTTGGGCAAATCTTGCTGGGAACAGAAGCCATGAGACAAACACCCTCTCTTCCAGGTCCTAGGCAGGCAAGTCTGAGAAACATCCTCCTCAGCAGGGCCCCGGCAGGATGGAGCCCTGGTCACCACAGCATTAGCCAGCTCAGTAACGTTCACCAGAACGGGCTTTCCCTCCTGTTTCTTTCTCCCTAGTTCCCAACTCCTGTTCATTGATACCACTTCTCAGAATAAGCCACACAAATAAGGCATGAAAAATCCTTGCCTAAGGCTCTAGTTTCTGGTGGGAAGTGGGGTCCAGAGAGGAGATAAATTATACCTCCAAGATCACACAGCTGGTGAGTGAGGTTGCCAGCATTTAACGCTGGGCAGTTGGGGTCCAGCATCTGAGCTCTTCCTGTCTTCTAATCTTTGCTCAATAGGATGTAAATGGACCACTTTTTCAATATTCCTTCTGGGTTGAGGTCTACACATCAACAAATCTGCTTTGTGAGATATTCTGTTAAAAGCCTGAGGTCAGGTCTAAAAAAGGGCAGCGAGTCAATTGTTCATGTAACTTGGCTATTTTGAACCCTTGTCCACTGTATCACTGAAACCCAACACTGGAAGAGAAAGAAACCATGGAACCCAGCCTGTCTGTCACAGCTTCATGGCAAAAGGAGTCACTCATTCCTGCCAGGTCAGCCTGTCCTGTCAGGGAGGGACACCATGTATGCAGGTCGTTGAGACATGAGCTGAGCTCTGCACCCCCCCAGCTCCTGCCCACTCGGTTTTACTCTTCCCTTTGGTAAGTTATACAGCCTCTGCTGGCTGAATCAGACCTTAAAAAGATACTATCATGATTAATCCAAATCTAAAGAAATATAAAATACAATGAAATTGAATATTGAAGCTGTTTCATTCCCTAGGCCAAAATGTGTAAGCCTGCTGCCTCTTCTTCTTCCCTGCAATTGGCTAAGGTAGACACACATATTTATCTCGTTTAGTGTGCCTCAGGACTGATTTTTCTTTACTAGAACTTTTCTTTTTTTCTTTTTCTTTCTTTCTTTCTTTTCTTTCTCTTTCTTTCTTTCTTTCTTTCTTTCTTTCTTTCTTTCTTTCTTTCTTTCTTTCTTCTTTTCTTTTTCTTTCTTTCTTCCTTTCTTTCCTTCTTTTTTTGTGGAGAGCTAAAATCATCCAGTATTGTTATGGTTCCAGGGCTGTGCTGAAAGCAATTTTCTATATCTTTCCATATCGTTCACCAAAATTCACTTTCACAACCACTTGGGATCATCAAGGAGAAAAAAAAAAACCAAAGGGAGGTATTTTTAAAAAGCCCGTGGACTGGAAGGTGAGTTATAGCCCAGATCTGAGAGCTCCTGGCCTAGCTAAGTGAAGACTGAGAGCATTAGCCGTGTGCCACCTCTGGAAGAGAGCGCCAGGCTCTCGATGCCAGGTTTCGTCTGAAGTTACAGCATCTTATCCCTTCTCTGCTCTACTTCTCCTTTCCTATCATTTCCATGTTCCGTATAGTCCTTCCTTTTAGTTCTTAAAATATTTTTAAAAAACAACTTTTCTATGATAGATGAAACTTTAATTGATCCCCAAACTGATATGAGGTAACCACTAACCAATTTCCTTTCGTTTAAGAAAATTCTAATACTGTAACCAGTCCTTACCTCTACACTACATAAGCTGATTTATAACAATACACCTCTGAGCCTCCTTCCATGTTCTGGTTTGAGAGCCCCTGGCTTGCAAACTGTCTTTTTGGTATAAGCACAATAAACTTTTACTAATAGTACTTCAGGGACCAAAAAAAAAAAAAAAAAAAAAAACCCCACCCAAAAAAAACCAAAAATTTTTTGGGAAAAAAAAAAGAGAGATAAGGCAGTTGATGTTTGTCTCATGTTGTTTTGCAAATTGGCCATGAATGCACGCAGAGGGCAAGGAGAGACTGAAGAGAAGCAGACCATTCTAGATTCAGAGGTGGCAGTTTTAATCAGCAAGGGAACTTACGAGGCACGTCTTGGGTGGCTGCAAGATGAGATCCCCGTACCTGCTTGCCAAATCTTAGAAGTTTAGAAGTTAGGTCCTAACTGGGTTCAGGCAAGTGTACCAGGCAGATGGTCAACACCACATTCCTATCTCAAGGCTGTATCCCCGGGGCAGCTTCTGGGAGTGGGGAAGGCAAGTGGGACACACATTCCCAAGACAAGGGAGGGGTTGAGGAACCTCCAATTGCTTCGGTCCAGCTCGCAGGTCAACCAGTGGTCATGCCTTTTTGATGACCTCTTCTAACACCTCAAATCCATAGAATGGCTCTTAGGGGATATGGAATATAATAGATATAAGTCAAGGTCCTGCTCACAAAAAGCAATACTCTGTAAGCCAAGGGAGTATATTTTTACTTCTACAACTTAAAGCTTTATTGGGGTATCATATTCATGGCCCATGGACAAGTGAGAGCTGCCATGACTTTGTGAATGGTTATCAATCAGAAAGTATAGACAGGCTTAGGGATGCCTGGGTGGCTCAGTCAGTTAAGCATCTGCTTTCAGCTCAGGTCATGATCCCAGGGTCCTGGGATTGAGTCCCTCATCAGGCTCCCTGCTCAGCGGGGAGCCGGCTTCTCCCTCTGCCTGCCCCCCACTCATGGTCTCTCTCTCAAATAAATAAACTCTTAAAAAAAAAAAAGTATAGACAGGCTCTGATATAAGAGACCAGATCATCTGATCACTTAACCCATCTGACCAGATGCCAGGATTCACACACCTAACAACATAACGGAAGTGTTTGTGTCAAGCTGATGAGATTTTACGTAGTTTTCCTTTATTTTCCAATATTTTAAAATTATGGCTCTTACAATGAAGAACATAATTTAGAATCAAAGAAAAATAAATGTCTCCACAGCAGAATGGAGCAACAAACTGTCATAAAGCCATTTCATCAGACCACAGAACGTTTCTACTAAAGAATCTTGGGCCATGACACACGAACACGGATATAACTTTCCTTGTAATCGTGCAATCTTTGGCTTGTTTGGGATGAATATAGGCAAAATGTTATAACATCTCATCACAGAAAAAGAAAAAAATATTAAAACATCTCATCCTCTAAGCAACCAGTGGTTTTTCTACAAAAATTCCTTCACACCTACGCTTCTTTGTCTCAAGAGTGAAACCAACCCAAACCATCACCATCCACAACAAACAAGTGGCTTAGACTTGTAGACGCTTCACTGAGCCATTTGCTCTGTTCTTTCCTTCCTTCTTCCACCCTCTTACAGGCTTGTCCTTCATCTACACCCCTGACAAGATTTTTTTCTGTCTTTTACTGGCTTCCTGTCCTCCTCATGGGCCTTAACGGTCAGTTTTTCTCCAAGTGTCAAGACTGTCCTCATTCAGTCTTCTTTCTGTCAGGAAACAAAGGCTGCTCAAAACTCCAAAACTCACCACAGTAGAAATGCTTCCAAAACCTGTTTCTCCAGGCCTGGTCCCTTCCTTTGTATGTGTTTCTAGAGGCGCACGCATTGACATGTCCCCCTAGCACCTCAGATTCAAACAAAATTCACTCCAGTGCATTCAAACCACCTCCCCAGTCTGTGGTCAACCGCTTTCCATGGCTTGTAGGAAACCACCGAGGCCCTTTGTGTGATATTCAGGGCCCCCACCATCCCACCTTACTTTCCTACTGCACTCCTATCTCTCTCTGCTTCCCAGCAGGATCCACAGGCCAGCAACGCTGAGCCAGGAAGACAGACTGGGAATGACAAAGACCTGAATTCGATCCTGACTCTTGCATGCATGCCCTGTGATTTGGGAATGGGCTCGCGGCTGCTTTGAACCTTAGTTTCCTCATTGGTCAAATGTGAACAAACACTACAGAACCCACACCATCAGAGTGCTGGGGTAATGAAATATGAGAACATAGGGAAAACACCTGGCCTGAGCAAGACTCTATAAATAGTAGCTACGATGATTATTGATAAGCATTGAGAGTGCCTCCTTTGTGCACAGCTCTGTTCTAGAAACTTGCGCAGGAGATGTTATATTCTGCTTCACTGTTTTTGATTGCAAAGTAGAGAAGGTCCTTTTCTCACCTCCGTGCCAAATTCAGTTTCCAATTCTTTCTCTCTGGGACTTTGTAAGTGCCTGGGCCGAGGGATGGGAATTTCCTGCAGCAACGTGCTTTCTGCTTTGGACTGCAAAGTCAAACAGAGAATCACTGCTGGGTAGCAACAGGAATGCTGCGAAAACCTCAGTCACCATCTTGGTAGAAACAATCTGTAAAGACTACATGCTGCACCTCTTCAAGAGAGAAGAGCAAATGAAATGGTTAAGGAAAATGACACCGACTACTTAAGCATAATTTTCCACCTGTGCCAATGTTAAATACCACATTAATATTTAAAACAAGAAAAACAAATCTAACGGCATTCAAACCCGTGCAGTTTTGAGCAGACAGAGCATTCCAGATGAGACCTGAGGAACGGCAATCAGCCACCGAGCAAAATATTCATGTGGTTTTTCTCACCCTTGCAGCTTGTAATTTCTCCCTCATGCGTTCCCTCATGGAAAATTCTGCAAAGCTTGTCCTGGAAGCTGAAGGAATTGGAGGTAAGCCTAAAAAAACATAGGAAAATCACTTTAAAACAAAGTTTTTTTTTTTTTTCTCCCAAAGGGAAGATGAGATTAAAAAATAACATGAGAATGTAATTTTATTTTGCAAAGTTAGAACTTTACATAAGCAAACGTGAGCTCAGGCTGACAGACGTCCACGTGACGTACTGAATGCATGTCTTGGCTTCTTTGTGACTGACAGGGCAAACCTCGGTCCTGCCAGGAGCGCCACATCGACTTAACCAAGAGTAAAACGAATGACATTCGACGGTTCAAGGCACAGACACACCAATTCAATTACCAGTGGGAACAGACCTTCCAATTTGTTGAACTGAGAAACAGGCTTGTAGGTGAACATACAGCTAATGAGTTCGGGTTCAGCTTTCAACAGCGTGGATCACTTCAATCAGAGAAACCTTTCTACAGTCCCAAGCCATTGCCCTAGGCTGCATCGTAGACACGACATGTATTTTGAACCTATTATTAAATATATATGTAAATCTCATGGGCCGTTGTGTAACTTTGAGGTTCGGGGAGGGCACAGGTGTTACTACCACCAGGGGTCTTGAGGACCTAGACTCTGAGGCCCCCGGAGTAAGTGACGGGCTCTCTGACTGCATACCTGGGATGTGCGATGTTGGGGACTGTTCCTGGTTCTCTTGTTCCCAATGCGCTAAACTGAAGTGTTTGGGGAACAGAATGTTAACCACATTTGGAGCAGAAGGGCCGAACCAGGGCAGAGTAGGATATAAGACGGCAGAAGGAGTTTGGGATCGAATTATGGGGAGCCTCTGATGTCACACGAAGGAGCCTAGAACTTATTCTCCAAGCGGTGGGGGAGTCCTTGGGTTGCAGGTATGGGGTGGGTGGGTGGAGCTAGGAAGGCACCAGGGACCCCAGGTTGGAAGTCCCTGTGAGTCAGTGGGAGCAACCACACAGAGGCCACGAGGAAAGGACAAGAGGACCCAGTGACCAGAGGAGGTCATGCGGTTCTCGCAGTAGCGCATCTTCCCGGCACTTGTCAGGTGTGCAAATCCTCAGGCCAGGCCCAGACCTACTGACCCAGAAGCTGGAGCCCAGCAATCTAGGGGATTTAAGCACACACTCAAGGTAGAGGACCCCTGGTTTAGAGAAAGAAGGAGGAGGTAATGATGTCTGAGTTTTGACTGAGTTGACACTGATGGGCCTTATTTGGCCACAGGACACATGTCAGGTGCTGGCGGGATGTGAAAACGTGTGCTTGTCCAGCACCTGGGGCTCTGGGCAAGGCCCGGGCCTGGAGGAAATACTGAGGAAGCATGTCTACCCTGGCGGATGCTGGTGTCTGGAGAAAGCCTTTCCCGAGGCAGAGCACGCAGGAAGAGGGGTTTCTGACACCTGTGGCCATCAGCACTATTGAGAGGAGGAGGGCTGGCAAGTGCAAGAAAAAGCGAGAGAAGATACTCTATTAGAAGGGAGAAGGAATAGCAGCGGAGAGAAGGAATAGCAGCGGGGAGAAGGAGTAGCAGCGGGGAGAAGGAGTAGCAGCGG